>NC_091286.1:593878838-594212338 GCF_032444005.1 Ranitomeya imitator
AGCAGATTGGAGGTATTGCCGCACACACAGCTGGGGATCAGCTGACGTTACTGAACCCCAATAACAGAGGAGCGACTGTTGACTGTGCACACAGCACTTCCAGGCACCAACTGGCGGTGTTAGAGCCCAGGGACAGCAGGAGGAGCAGATTGGAGGTATTGCCGCACACACAGCTGGGGATCAGCTGACGTTACTGAACCCCAATAACAGAGGAGCGACTGTTGACTGTGCACACAGCACTTCCAGGCACCAACTGGCGGTGTTAGAGCCCAGGGACAGCAGGAGGAGCAGAGGAACAGAGTGTAGGCCGAAGCCTGATTGGAGCAAGTTGAAAGGAAACCTTTAACCCCCCCCCCCCAAGACGTTTGTAGCTGAAAGAGCCATGTTGTGCAGCACTAAGGATGCAAAAGGAAAAGGTTGCTCTTTTAATTATGCTCCTTGCAAACACCGAAGTAAACACTAAAAATGTGTCCCTTTATACCGTTAAACCGTTCCGGAGGTGCGAATTTCCTTCGTAATGGGACACAGCACAGCTGTCATTCCTATCCCCTTGATGCCGTGCGCTGCCTCCTCAGCGTTGTTTTAAGCTGCCACGGAGCCTGCGCTGTTCTGTTAGCCCTTGGCCATGCCCAATTAGCGCTGCCTGTCTTCTGACATAATTTGGTGTCAGGCTGTCAGTGCCTGTGCGTCCACGCTGCTCCAGATCCCACCTCGCAGTCTCATCTAACGTAATCCCACTGCGGGCCTTGGAACCATGGGCATGCACAGTGCATAACCTCGACTCTCACTCCCCTCCTTCCCTCTTCTTCAGACTGTGCGGTGTCACGGCCGTGGCATGCTAGGGATCAGCTGACGGCGCACAGTCTAAAGAAGGCGGAGGGAAATGAGCGAGAGCCCGAGGGGAAGATATGCACTGCGCATGCCCATGGATCCCAGGCCCGCAGTGTGACTCAATCAGAAGACACTGCGAGGCGGGATCTCGGGCACCGCGGCCGCACAGGCGCAGCCAGCCTGACACCAAATTATGTCAGAAGACAGGCAGCGCAAATAGGGCATGCCCAAGGGATAACAGAACAGCGCAGGCTCCGTGACAGCTTAAAACAACGCTGAGGAGGCAGCGCATGGCACCAAGGGGGTAGGAATGACGGCTGTGCTGCGTCACATTACGAAGGAAAGTCCCAGCTCCGGGACGGTATAACGGTATCAGTGAACACATTTTATAAGTGTTAAGTTCTGCGTGTGCAAAGAGCTAAAAAAAAAGAGCTACCTTTTCCTTGTGCAGCATTACTGCTGCACAAGATGGCTCTTTCAGTAACAAACGACGGGGGGGGGGGGGGGACAGGTTCCCTTACATTTAGGTTGTTGTGCCAGCGTGGCGGTCGCAGGACACATTGCCGGCTACACAGCTGGGGATCAGCTGACGTTACTGAAACCCAATAACACTGGGTCGTATGTTTTTACTGTGCAGCCTGCACTTCTGAGCCGCAACTGGCGGTGTTGGAGCCCAGGAATAGCAGTTCAGGTGGTAGAAAGATGAACACAGCAGGAGACCTGGATGACACCCAATTACTTAATCAGGCAGAGGAGTGGCAAATTCCTGCGAGATCCAGGCCTGGTTCATTTTCAGGAAAGTAAGCCGGTCAACGTTATCGGAGGATAGTCGCATGCGACGGTCTGTTAGTACACCACCTGCGGCACTAAAGACACGTTCCGATAAGACACTAGCCGCAGGGCAAGCCAGCACCTCCAATGCATACTGGCTTAGCTCTGGCCATGTATCCAGCTTAGAGACCCAAAACTTGAACGGGGAAGAGCCGTCTGGGAGTACAGTAAGAGGGCAAGCCATGTAGTCTGTCACCATCTGACGGAACCGTTGCCTCCTGCTGACTGGAGCCGCCGGTGATGGTGTAGACATTTGGGGCGGGCACACAAAAGTGTGCCAGAGTTGTGCCATACTGGGCTTGCCTTGGGCAGAGGCACTGCTTCTGCTCCCTCTTTGGGCAGAGCCTCCCCCACTGCCTCGACGCACTGAGCTGCTTTGTAAAGCACTAGCAGCACTCCTCTCAGTTGGACAGGAGAAGATGATGGAATTCACCAGTGTGTCGTGGTACTCCCGCAATTTACGCTCCCGGGTCAACGCAGGGATGAGGTTTTGGACGTTGTCCCGGTAGCGAGGATCGAGGAGGGTGAACACCCAATAATCAGGCATGTTGAGAATGTGGTCGATGCGGCGGTCGTTTCTCAGGCACTGCAGCATGAAATCCACCATGTGCTGCAGAGTGCCAACCGGCCCAGAAACGCTGTCCCCTGCTTGAGACATGATCTCTGCCCGCTCGTCATCACCCCACCCTCGCTGTACACACTGACCACTGGACAATTGTGTCGCTCCCTCCTCTGGACGGAGCTCTTCCTCCTCCATTGACTCCTCCTCATCCTCCTCACAAATTGGCCCCTGCGTACCCCTTTGTGAGGAACCACGTGGCGCTGACTCTCCAGAAGCTGATGGAAAAGGTGACTCCTCATCCTCCACCTCTTCCACCACATCATCCCTTAACCCTTGCAAAGTTTGCTGAAGCAGGCAGATAAGGGGGACAGTCATGCTGACTAGTGCATCATCTGCACTTGCCATCCGCGTGGAATAATCAAAAGGACGCAAAACCTGGCAGACGTCCTTCATAGTGGCCCACTCTGTGGTTGTGAAGTCTGATCGGCGCTGACTGCGACTTCTTTGCGCCTGATGCAGCTGGTACTCCATAACTGCTTGCTGCTGCTCACACAACCGCTCCAACATATGTAACGTGGAATTCCACCGGGTAGGTAGGTCACATATGATGCGGTGTTCCGGAAGGCGGAATCGGCGCTGCAGAGCAGCAATGCGGGATCTGGCCAAGCTGGAACGCCGCAAGTGAGCACACTCTAGGCGGACCTTGTGCAGCAGGGCATCAAGATCCGGATAGTCCCTCAGAAAACTCTGCACAACCAAATTGAGCACATGTGCCAGACATGGGATGTGAGTGAGGTTGCCAAGGGCCAAAGCTGCCACCAGATTTCGGCCATTGTCACACACTACCATGCCTGGCTGGAGATTCGCTGGCAGTAACCACACATCGCTCTCCTGCTTTATGGCATTCCAGAGCTCCTGCGCTGTGTGGCTTCGATGCCCCAATGAAACTAGTTTCAAGACGGCCTGCTGACGTTTGGCCACGGCTGTGCTCATGTCGGTCATAGGTAAACGTTCACGGGTCCATGTGGGGGTGGACTGTGACGGATCCTGCAGAGAGGAATCAGAGGAACTGGTGTAAGAGGAGGAGTCGATGCGTACAGACTGGATTCCTGCAATCCTTGGAGTGGGCAGGACACGTCCTGCGCCACTCGCACGATCTGTACCTGGCTCAACAACATTAACCCAATGGGCAGTGAGGGAAACATATCGCCCCTGTCCATGCTGACTGGTCCACGCATCGGTGGTGAGGTGGACCTTGCTACTGACGGCGTTCAGTAGCGCATGTTTTATGTTTGCCTCAACATGCCTGTGCAGGGCAGGGACAGCCTGCCTGCTGAAGTAAAAGCGGCTGGGCACCTTGTACTGTGGGACTGCCAATGCCATCAAGTCACGGAAGCTGTCAGTCTCCACCAGCCTGAACGAGAGCATTTCCAGGGACAACAGTTTGGCAATGCCTGCATTCAGAGCCTGTGCTCGGGGGTGGTTGGCCGAGAATGCCCGCCTTTTCTCCCATGCCTGTACTACCGATGGCTGTAGAGTAGACTGGGAGTGTGAGGATGACTGGGAAGGTGGTGCTGTGGGTGGAATTACACAAGGTCTCTGGGAGGAAGCCAAACCAGCTGTGCGTGAGCTGGAGGAAGAGGCAACACGAGCTGAAGAGGTGGTAGCTGCCGCTGTTGGTTGGCCTACATCTTCAGTGTGTTTCTGTAACTCCACCGCGTGCCTGGTCCGCACATGTTTCCACATATTTGTGGTATTGAGGTTGCTGACATTTTTCCCTCTTTTTACTTTATGATGACACAGCTTGCATTTGACAAAACAAATGTCATCTGCAACTGTGTCAAAAAAGGACCAGGCACTGCAAGTCTTGGGAGCGCCCTTTTTGGCTTTGGAAAGAGACAGGCTCCTAACGGGTGCCAAAGTGGAGGCTACAGGCTCCGCAGTCTTCCCCCTCCCTCTCCCTCTTTGGCCCGTAAGAGGAAGCTCTTCCTCTGAGCTGCTCCCACCACCTTCCTGTTCCTCACGCCACGATGGGTCAAGGACCTCATCATCTCCACTACCCTCTGCCACCAACTGCTCCTCCTGGGTAGTCTCAGCAGCACAGTACGCACGAGAAAGCGGCACCTGAGTTTCATCATCAGATGCGTACTGCGCTGTGGTCACCGGAGGCACTGGCCCACCTGCCTCTTCAGAGTCAGAGAGAAAAAGGTGTTGGGCATCACTGCACACTGCCTCTTCTTCCATTTCTCCAATGCTGCTTGGCTGGCCCCCTGTTTCCAAGCCAAGAGATTCAGAGAACAGAAGTAGAGACGGCTCCTGTCCTGGGCTCTCTGACTGCCTGGCCAATTTGGCAGGTGGTGAAGAGACAGATGGCTGCTCTCCAGTGCTCTGTGCCTGAGAGGATGTGGCACTAACTGAAGTCGATGCCGAGGCGTTAGCTGCCATCCACCCGACAACGGCTTCAATTTGGTCTTCACGCAGCAGCGGTGCACGGCGCTCTCCGACAAAGCTGCGCATGAAGGACTGTTCCCTGCTGAAACTGAGTGACGACGAGTCACCGGCGCCAGCAGCAGGCACAGAATCACCACGTCCTCTCCCTGCTCCTCTCCCTGCTCCGCGCCCACGCCCACGTGCCTTACTCCCTGCCCTCTTCATCTTGGTTGACAGATAAAGATAAGCAGAAAAGTACTAAGGCCTTAGTGTGCTTATTCCTGTAATGCTCCTCCTAACAGGTGTAAGAAACACTAATGTTGTAAATTGTGGACTAAACTTTATTATTTTTCAAATGTGGCCTACACAAGTGTAAGTTGTGTTTGGTGAACTTAACCTTTTTTTTGGTGCAGATCGGGCTACAGAGCTAGTTTAAATCACACGGAGACCGTGCAGACAGCCGTAAACGGCGCTGCAAGGCCAAGAAACCCTCCTCTAGGTTATCCTATATAGTGTTTTTCCACTATTTAGCTGGATACAAGTGGAAAGACACTAATAGGAATTTTTTTTTTCAAATTTTAAACTGGCTGCACTATTTGAAAAAAAGGAAATTGTTTTTCAAGGTATGAGGCAGTAACGCACCCTGAGCTGAATCCAACCGGCTATGGCTGCACACAGACTACAGGGCGAGCTGCGCTCACACAGAGACCGTGCAGACAGCCGTAAACGGCGCTGCAAGGCCCCCAAAAAAACCTCTAGGTTATCCTATGTAGTGTTTTTCCACAATTGAGCTGGAGACTGGTGGAAAGACACTAATAGGAATTTTTTTTTTTTTCAAATTTTAAACAGGCTGCACTATTTGAAAAAAAGGAAAATTTTTCTCAAGGTATGAGCCAGTAACGAACCCTGAGCTGAATCCAACCGGCTATGGCTGCACACAGACTACAGGGCGAGCTGGGCTCACACGGAGACCGTGCAGACAGCCGTAAACGGCGCTGCAAGGCCAAAAAACCCTCCTCTAGGTTATCCTATATAGTGTTTTTCCACTATTTAGCTGGATACGAGTGGAAAGACACTAATAGGAATTTTTTTTTTCAAATTTTAAACAGGCTGCACTATTTGAAAAAAAGGAAAATTTTTCTCAAGGTATGAGCCAGTAACGAACCCTGAGCTGAATCCAACCGGCTATGGCTGCACACAGACTACAGGGCGAGCTGGGCTCACACGGAGACCGTGCAGACAGCCGTAAACGGCGCTGCAAGGCCAAAAAACCCTCCTCTAGGTTATCCTATATAGTGTTTTTCCACTATTTAGCTGGATACGAGTGGAAAGACACTAATAGGAATTTTTTTTTTCAAATTTTAAACAGGCTGCACTATTTGAAAAAAAGGAAAATTTTTCTCAAGGTATGAGCCAGTAACGAACCCTGAGCTGAATCCAACCGGCTATGGCTGCACACAGACTACAGGGCGAGCTGGGCTCACACGGAGACCGTGCAGACAGCCGTAAACGGCGCTGCAAGGCCCAAAAACCCCCCTCTAGGTTATCCTATGTAGTGTTTTTCCACAATAGAGCTGGAGACTGGTGGAAAAACACTAATAGGAAATTTGAGAAAAAATGTGCAGCAGGCTGCACTAAGAGCAAAAAAGAACAACTGTGTGAGGCAGTGTGAACCCCCCCTGAGCTGAATACAACCGGGTATATGGCTGCACACAGACTACAGAGTGAGCTGCACACACACACACACACAGAGACCTTGCAGAACGCTGTTAAAACAGCGCTGCAAGGCAAGAGCAAGGTGAACAGTGAAGAACACACAGCGTTTTGCTAAATTAGCCTTTGGAAAGGAAAATAAAGCAATTAGCTAGCTCGACTGGCCCTCAGTTAGAACACAGCGTCCTGTCCCTAACTGAAATCACAGCAGAGTGAGCGCAAAATGGCGGCAGCGCTTTTTTATAGTGCAGAGTGACATCATTTCAGCAGCCAATCCCAGCCTTGCCAGTACTTACATGCCCACCATGCTAAACAGGATGTGCCCACACTTTCATTCATTCCTCATTGGCTGCTGCGTTCAATTTGAATTCTGGGAACTTCCGATTCCGGTATCCGATACGCGGGAAGTATCGGAATTCAGTATCGGAATTCCGATACCGCAAATATCGGCCGATACCCGATACTTGCGGTATCGGAATGCTCAACACTACTTATGGCGCTTATTTTCTCGGGATCTGGTGCTACTCCCTCCGAACTCACGATGTGTCCCAGGTACTGTACCTTTGGCTTGAGAAGGTGACATTTGGATGGCTTGACTTTCATGCCATACCTGGATAAGGCTTCGAACACTTCTGCCAGGTCTATTAAGTGTTGTTCGTAAGTCTTTGAGTAGACGATCACATCATCTAGGTACAGGAGGACGGTCTCGAAGTTCTTGTGTCCGAGGCAGCATTCCATCAGCCGCTGGAAGGTACCGGATGCGTTGCAGAGTCCGAATGGCATGCGATTAAATTCACATAGACCCATTGGTGTGGTGAATGCCGTCTTTTCCTTATCTCTCTCAGCCACAGGGACTTGCCAATACCCGCTTGTTAAGTCTAAGGTGGAAAAATAATTAGCAGATTTCAAAGCAGTTAAGGACTCTTCTATCCTAGGCAAGGGGTAGGCGTCTTTATGGGTGATGTTATTAATCTTCCGGTAGTCTACGCACATTCTCATGGTTCCGTCCTTTTTTTTGACAATCACTAGAGGGGCCGCCCAGGGGCTACAGCTGTCTCTTATTACCCCGGCCTGTTTCATTTCCCTCAGCATATCTTTTGCACATTGATAGTGAGCGGGCGGTATGGGTCTATATCTTTCTTTTATTGGGGGATGGTCACCTGTGGGGATTGTGTGTTCTACCCCTTCTATCCGTCCGAAGTCCAATGGGTGTTTACTGAAGACTTGTTCATATTCCGTCACTAGCCTATACACCCCTTGTTTTTGATGGGTAGGTGTTGAATTTATGCCCACGTGTAGCTGTTGGCACCAATCCTCCATTTCTCCATCTGAGCCATTGCCTTCCACCTGACAGGTTGGTTCTAAGGGCTCAATGGTTGTGATGGCATTGTTGTCAACAGTATATAGCTTTGCCATTGTAGCATACCTTGGCAAAGTGACCTCTTCCTCTCCACAGTTCAAAAGTCGTACCGGCACTCGTCCCCGGTGTACCTCGACTATCCCTCGTGCTGTGAGTATAGTGGGCCTGCTGTCGGTGTACACTGGTTCTATTAAGGCTTGATAATCTCGTCCCTTAGTACCAATGGCTGCTCTACACCATACCAGCATTTCTGTTTTTGGTGGGATTACAATAGACGTTGGATCACTTACCCTCACACTGCCGATTTCTCCACCTGCAACTTCTACCTGTTGCCTTAACATCAATACTTTTATTTCCCTCCGGAGAACTCTCTGCTGGCAGGATTGGGCAGTTTCAGCAATTTGCTGTAAGACAGAAATGACTTCGGAAAAGCAGTTCTCTAACACATTCATTCCTATCAATACAGTTGGTTCACAGTTCCGCCGGTCAACATCAACAACAATTATACCCTGTTTCTTCAGTTCTACTTTACCACTCTTTATGGTCATCTCCCTGAATCCTAGTTTCGGTACCAACTTACCATTACTGGCCCATATATCTAGTTCAACATCAGAGGGCCCTTTATCAATATCTGCATCAGCCCAGTACCTCTTATAAAGGATATACGGTATAGATGAAATCTGGGAACCTGTGTCCAGCAAAGCGTTGAGGGGAATTCCATCCAGCACGATAGGGATAATGGGTCGTCCTCCGATGTACCTGTCGTGCCAGGGTGTTGGGCCTTGAAAGTTCATTCCTGCGAAGCGGCCCGCATTCCCAGGGGATTCCCGTTTAAATCACAATCTCGTGCAAAGTGGCCCGGCTGCTGGCAACGGCGGCAAATGGGCTGTCCATCTGGTTGGTAGCGGTCGCGGGGTCGTCCTCTCCATGTCGGGTATCTCCGGGGTCTCATCCATGGAACATCCTCTCTACAGTTTGCCAACTCCATCTTGTGTCCTCTCATCTCCTGCATGGTTTTAGCCATTGAAGCAACAACATCAGCTAAAGAGTCAAGCTTTTGTTGAAGAGCCTCATTAGTACTGGGCCCCAGGGGCTTAGCAATGGCCCCAGACATAGCTGATGTCACTGGCACTCCCTGTTGTAGAGGTGCCTCTGCCATGGGTTGCGCAGGATCCTGATCCCGAGGTGCCTCTGCCAGCTGGAGACGTATAGCGCTCTCCTTTAATTGGGCAAATGTCAATTCAGGGTTCTTAAAAACAAGCATGCTCACATGCCCCCGGTGAGAAGGGGTGTAGAGTCCCTCAATAAATTGATCTCTTAGCAGTTTATCCGCTCCGGTGTTAAAAATGGGTTCAGCCAGTGTAAGTGATTTAAGGGCTTCCTGCAGGTTTAAGGCAAAGTCTCTCACGCCCTCATTAGCTTTTTGTTTGCAACTAAAGAATCGTATTTTAGCTTTGCTGCTGTCAGTGGTTTCAAATGTAGCTTTTAATCCAGCAAATATGCGTTCAACAGTGTCTTTTAGATCAGCTGCCCATGCTGTGACTTCTCGCTTAGCATGGCCACTTAACTGCATCATCAGGAGACTAACACGCTGAACTTCACCCACAGGGAACATGTCAAAATGGGCCAGCATCTTTTCTCTGAAATCGTCAAGGGTATTAGGCTCACCTTCATACATTGGAAGCCATGGGCCACCCGGGGTATATGGCATCAGCACCGGCATGATGGGCGCCACTCCTTGCACCGCTGCGCTGCCGGACTCTCTATTGACACTCTGTCTTTCAGCTGCATTAGCGTTGCCGAGTGCTGCGGCGTCTCCGTGCTGCGACATACTGTGCCCCCTTAGTTAATCCGGACCCTTCCGGTCCTCCGCTTCCGTCGGGATAGTGTAGATTCGTTCCGCTGTGCAGCAGGATCGATTTTCCCCTTGCTCTGATGTCAGAGCGCTCAGCTTGGTGCCGCCCACAATGACACGCCCCCTGCTGCTCCCACCCACCGCGCTCTGTAATGGCGGATTCTGAAGTTTTTCAGTTAGACTGGGGCTCAGGTGATGGCGTAGCTCAATTAACAGTCTCGTGCCTAACGGTTATGAAGTGATTACCTCAGGGGATGGCGGCCATCTTTACTCCATTATAACCAATGGGGAAAAGTCACTTTCAATAGTTTTCAATGGGGAATGGATTTTTCTTTAATAAAGTCAATTTTCAAGATTTTTCATCCCAGTTTTCACAGTTTTGGGCTCCAATCACGGCACACAATACCCGGTATACGGGCTGGCTAGATCCTGTTCGTGACGCCAATTGTGACGCCCAGGAGACCGGGATACCCAGCACCGGACCAATGGAGTCTGTCTCTTGAGGGGGATGTCACGGGTGGCTTGACCCGGTGCTGTGGCCTCAGGCAATGCACAGTGTAAGGGGTATCATGAGGGGACAGGCACTTACTTGATCAGCAGCAGGTTCTCCCAGCGGTGACGATCCTGATCCTGGATAGATGGCTATTGTCCAAATGAAAGACTGAGGCACTGAAACGTTTAACCAGTTTACTTTAACATAAAAGGATTTACAACCAGTCCTGTCACCGGAGTCTGTATGGGAACTCTGAGTTACTTTGACCCTGCCGGGGTCTTCGCCTCTTATTGTGCGCAATTTCTGTGTGGCCCTGCTGCTGTATGTGAACTGGCTGCCGGCCCAATCTGTCCCCTCCGGGTCCTGGTTCGACGGGCAACCCGAGTCCTTTTATCGGTTTACCCCCTCTGGGAGTACCGCTGAACTCTGTGTCTGTTGCTGCATCCGACCCTAGTGAAGCTGATATCACCTCACGTTTTTCCGGTTGCTGTATTATATATAATGAATACAGCCACGGATCCGGTATCCGTCTTTGCGCCTGTTCTGGGTAGTGATTAATGCTACCCGGTTCTCACAATGTCCTTTTTCTCTATCCCTCTTCTCCTCAGGCCGGTGATTTAGGCCTGGTAACAGTCACAGGGCTGTTAGAAATTCAACTGTATGACCTCTCACTATCAGCTCCTTGGCCCAACTGCCATTTCTTCTCTCAGACCAGAATGGATCAAGGGGAGTCTCTGGAGCTCCCCCTTCTGGCCGGAGGTGGTAGTGCAGTCTTGCTATTTTAGTATTTGTACTTACTGTCAGTAACTATTTTTGTGGCAAATACCCCTAGGGGTGCCACACATCATAAACAGATCAAGCCACTGACTGAATCTATGGATGGAAGGCTGCTGAGTATCATCATAAAGAGAGCTGACTATATTGGTCACTGATTTTGGGGGGGTTTGTTTTTGCATGTCAGAAATGTTTATTTCTAAATCTTGTGCAGTGATATTGGTTTACCTGGTGAAAATAAACATTTGAGCTGGGAATATATTTGGTTTTTATTAAGTTGATTATTTATGAGTCTTTTGGTTTGATTGAGAACATAGTTGTTGATCAATAATAAAAATAATCCTCTAAAATACAACTTGCCTAATAATTCTGCACACAGTAGATGATAGATAGCAGATATATATATATAGATAATTTAGATAGATCTTTTGTATCTATCGTATCTATCGTATCAATCGTATCTATTATCTATCTATAAATATATCTATCGATAGATATATCTATAGATAGCTAGATAGATATATCGATAGATAGATAAGATAATAGATGATATATAGATAATAGATAGATACGATAGATAGATAGATAGATAATACCAAGCCCGATGTTTAGTATATCTATGAATCTATAGATATATGTATCTATAAATATATATATAGATAGATTATCCATCTATGTATATAATCATCTAAGGGGTACTTACATCTGTTTGTCTGTCTTTCTGTCTGTAACGGAAATCCCGAGTCGCTGATTGGTCGCTGCCGGACTGCCGGCCACGAACTGGCCCCTCCCTACTCCCCATCCCGGACCAACTTTTTTACTATTGATGCTGGCTATGCAGCAGCAATAGTAAAAAGATATAATGGTAAAAGTAATAAAAAAATAAAAAATCATGCTATTCTGACCTTCCGTTGCCTCCACAGCTTTCCTACTCCTCCCGATGCACTCGGCAGCTTCCGTTTCCAGAGATGCATTGCGAAATTACACAGATGACTTAGTGGTCTCTGGCAAAGACCACTAAGTCATCTGGTTAATTTCGCAATGCATCTCGGGGAACAGAAGCTGCAGGCCGCATCGCGAGGAGCGGGACAGCTTCGGTGGACGATGGAAGGTGAGTATATAACTATTTTTTATTTTAATACTTTTTGTGGGCTGTGTTATTTACTATGTGGCTGCTACTGTATATACTATGTGGCTGTGCTATCTACTGCATTGGCTGTGCTATATGCTACATGGCTGTGTTATATACTATGTGGGCTGTGCTATATACTACGTGGCTGTGCTATCCACTGCATGGACTATGCTATATACTATGTGGGCTGTGTTATATACTACATTGCTGTGCTATATACTGCGTGGCTGTGATATACTACGTGGCTGTGCTATATACTATGTGGCTGCGCTATCTACTGTGTTGGCTGTCCTATATACTACTTGGCTGTGTTATATACTACATTGCTATGCTATATACTATGTGGCTGTGCTATATACTACGTGGGCTGTGCTATATACTATGTGGCTGTGCTATGTACTGTGTGGGCTGTGCTATATACTACATGGGCTGTGTTATATACTACGTGGCTGTGCTATATACTACGTGGCTGTGATATATACTACGTGGCTGTGCTATTTACTACTTGGCTGCTATATACTACGTGGCTGTGCTATATACTACGTGGCTGCTATATACTACGTGGCTGTGCTATGTACTGCGTGGGCAGTACTATATACTATGTGGCTGTGCTATGTACTGCGTGGGCTGTGCTATATACCACGTGGGCTGTGTTATATATTACATCGCTGTGCTATATACTACGTGTCTGTGATATATATTATGTGGCTGTGCTATTTACTACGTAGCTGCTATATAGTACGTGGCTGTGCTATATACTATGTGGCTGCTATATAAAATGTGGCTGTGCTATGTACTGCATGGGCTGTGCTATATTCTACGTGGGCTGTGTTATATACTACATCTCTGTGCTATATACTATGTGGCTGTGCTA
Organism: Ranitomeya imitator; assembly: GCF_032444005.1. NCBI lineage: Eukaryota > Metazoa > Chordata > Amphibia > Anura > Dendrobatidae > Ranitomeya > Ranitomeya imitator. Next base: position 593,891,694 of record NC_091286.1, read on the forward strand.
TATACTGCGTGGCTGCTATATACTTTGTGGCTGTGCTATATACTACGTGGCTGCTATATACTACATGGCTGTGCTAGCTACTGTGTTGGTTGTGCTATATGCTATGTGGCTGTGTTATATACTACATTGCTGTGCTATACACTATGTGGCTGTGCTATATACTACGTGGCTGCTATATACTATGTGGCTGTGCTATATACTGCATGGCTGCTATATACTATGTGGCTGCTCTATCTACTGTGTTGGCTGTGCTATATGCTATGTAGCTGTGTTATATACTACATCGTTGTGCTATATGCCAGGTGGCTGTGCTATATACTACATGGCTGTGCTATATACTACGCGGCCGGCCACGACCAATCAGCGATATTGGCGCGGAATTTAACCCCCACTCACAGAGCGACGTACATAAATACATACATATTCTAGAATACTCAATGCGTTAGAAACGAGCCACCATCTAGTATATATACAGTGGGGCAAAAAAAGTATTTAGACAGTCAGCAATAGTGCAAGTTTCACCACTTAAAAAGATGAGAAGAGTCTGTAATTTACATCATAGGTAGACCTCAACTATGGGAGACAAACTGAGAAAAAAAAATCCAGAAAATCACATTGTCTGTTTTTTTAACATTTTATTTGCATATTATGGTGGAAAATAAGTATTTGGTCAGAAACAAACAATCAAGATTTCAGGCTCTCACAGACCTGTAACTTCTTCTTTAAGAGTCTCCTCTTTCCTCCACTCATTACCTGTAGTAATGGCACCTGTTTATACTTGTTATCAGTATAAAAAGACACCTGTGCACACCCTCAAACAGTCTGACTCCAAACTCCACTATGGTGAAGACCAAAGAGCTGTCAAAGGACACCAGAAACAAAATTGTTGCCCTGCACCAGGCTGGGAAGACTGAATCTGCAATAGCCAACCAGCTTGGAGTGAAAAAATCAACAGTGGGAGCAATAATTAGAAAATGGAAGACATACAAGACCAGTGATAATCTCCCTCGATCTGGGGCTCCACGCAAAATCCCACCCCGTGGGGTCAGAATGATCACAAGAACGGTGAGCAAAAATCCCAGAAACACGCGGGGGGACCTAGTGAATGAACTGCAGAGAGCTGGGACCAATGTAACAAGGCCTACCATAAGTAACACACTACGCCACCATGGACTCAGGTCCTGCAGTGCCAGACGTGTCCCACTGCTTAAACCAGTACATGTCCGGGCCCGTCTGAAGTTTGCTAGAGAGCATTTGGATGATCCAGAGGAGTTTTGGGAGAATGTCCTATGGTCTGATGAAACCAAACTGGAACTGTTTGGTAGAAACACAACTTGTCGTGTTTGGAGGAAAAAGAATACTGAGTTGCATCCATCAAACACCATACTTACTGTAAAGCATGGTGGTGGAAACATCATGTTTTGGGGCTGTTTCTCTGCAAAGGGGCCAGGACGACTGATCCGGGTACATGAAAGAATGAATGGGGCCATGTATCGTGAGATTTTGAGTGCAAACCTCCTTCCATCAGCAAGGGCATTGAAGATGAAACGTGGCTGGGTCTTTCAACATGACAATGATCCAAAGCACACCGCCAGGACAACGAAGGAGTGGCTTCGTAAGAAGCATTTCAAGGTCCTGGAGTGGCCTAGCCAGTCTCCAGATCTCAACCCTATAGCAAACCTTTGGAGGGAGTTGAAAGTCCGTGTTGCCAAGCGAAAAGCCAAAAACATCACTGCTCTAGAGGAGATCTGCATGGAGGAATGGGCCAACATACCAACCACAGTGTGTGGCAACCTTGTGAAGACTTACAGAAAACGTTTGACCTCTGTCATTGCCAACAATAGATATATTACAAAGTATTGAGATGAAATTTTGTTTCTGACCAAATACTTATTTTCCACCATAATATGCAAATAAAATGTTAAAAAAACAGACAATGTGATTTTCTGGATTTTTTTTTCTCAGTTTGTCTCCCATAGTTGAGGTCTACCTATGATGTAAATTACAGACGCCTGTCATCTTTTTAAGTGGTGGAACTTGCACTATTGCTGACTGACTAAATACTTTTTTGCCCCACTGTATATCTAATCATCTAAGGGACTGTTTGTCTGGAACGGAAATCCTGCATCGCTGATTGGTCGCGTGCGGCTGGCGCGACCAATCAGCAACAGGTGCAGTCTGGCCGTGAATTGGAGCGGGATTTAAACCACACTTCGCTGATTGCTCGCGCCCGGCCGACCGTGACTAATCAGCGATATTGCAGTGGGATTTAAACACCAGTTCATAAATAAACTACATACATATTCTAGAATACCCGATGCATTAGAATCGGGTCACCATCTAGTAGATATGCAATAGCAAGGCCGATGTTTATGAATGAACGTTTAGTTTTTTAGAAAATGGGAAAAAAAAATGGCGCGGGCTCCATTGCAATTTTGAGCGCCAGAATGGGAAAGCCGACAGCCGGGGGCCAATATTTGTAGCCTGGGAAGGGGGAAATACCCATGGACCCTCCCAGGCTATGAATACCAGCCCGCTGCAGTCGGCATAGCCTTTACTGGCTATTAAAATAGGGGGACCCCCCAAAAAATGAAGTGGAGTCCCCCTATATTTTTTAACAGATAGGCTATGCAGACAGCTGCGAGCTGATATTCATAGCCTAGAGAGGGGCCAGGGATATTGCCCCCCCCCCGGCTACAAATATCAGCCCCCAGCTGCCCCAGAAATGGCGCATCTGTAAGATGCACCAATTCCAGCACTTAGCCCCTCTCTTCCCACTCCTGTGTAGCGGTGGGATATGGGGTAATAAGGGGGTTAATGTCACCTTGCTATTGTAAGGTGACATTGAGCTGGGTTAATAATGGAGAGGCGTCATTAAGATGTCTATCCATTATTAATACAATAGTAGTGAAAGAGTTAAAAAAATAAAGACACAGCCAGAAAAAAGTATATTAATATTCTTAATTTAACCATACTTACCATACTTGATCACCTGCAAAAACTACCGCCGTAGTCCAATTAATAACGAGCGTCCCATGATGATCTCCCCTATAGAACAGTGACATCGGGTGATGTCACTTCTCTATAGGCCCTCCAGTGACACACTGACAGGAGACAATGGCTCCTGCAGTGCATCACTGAGGTTACCTGAGTTCGGGTCTCACTTTATGGCAAAAGCTGCTTGGGAACTTTCTCACACAGCAGTGCCACAAGTGAGACTAGGGACTATTTTTTACAGTGTCGGAGGAATACAGTGCGGAAGGATACCTTCCTTCATTGTATTCCTGGAGCCCCAGGAAAGCGGTCGCATCAGCTGATGCTGCTGCTCTCCATGGGAGATCGTCGTGGGACACTCGTTTTAATTGGATTTCTGCGGATCAGGTAGTATATTGTTTATTATTGTAATATTTTTTACAAGTGACACTGGCTTCGTGGATCAAAGTGACAAGTGATGGTGAGTATGTACTCCATGTATATATGTACTGTATGTCTATATGTTGTATGCATGTGTTGTATGGTGTATATTGCATATTGTATAGTGCATGGTGCAAGTCATATGTTGCATGTCGCATGTTGTCGCATGTCGCATTTTGCATGTTGTTGCATGTTGCATGTCACATGTTGTTGCATGTTGCATGCCGCATGGCGTCGCATGTCACATGTTGTCGCATGTTGTGGCATGTTGCCGCATGTAGTCACATGTTGCATGTCGCATGTCGTGGCATGTCGCATGTTGTGGAATGTCGCATGTTGTGGCATGTTGCATGTTGCATGTCGTATGTTGCATGTCGCATGTTGTTGCATGTTGTCGCATGTTGCATGTCGCATGTTGAATGTCGCATGTCACATGTTGTCGCATGTTGCATGTTGTCGCATGTTGTCGCATGTAGCATGTTGTCGCATGTAGCATGTTATCGCATGTTGCATGTCGCATGTTGTTGCATGTTGTCAAATGTTGCATATGGTTGCATGTCGTCGCATGTTGCATGTTGTCGCATGTCGTCACATGTTGCATGTCGCATGTTGTTTCATGTTGTTGCATGTTGTCGCATGTCACATGGTGTATGTTGTTTGGTGTATGTAGTGTGTTGTATGTTGTGTGTCGTATGTGCACACAGTGTAGACAAGTCCAGCTCTGCTGCATCTGGATGCCTGACATCTAGATGTAGCAGATCCTGTAGATGATCACCGGAGATAACTCTCCAGCGATCACCTACACTACAGCATTCTCACAAACAGATGATCAGCTGTTTGCGAGAACCAGACTAGTGACCGGAAATAACTCCCGGTGACCTGCACAGCAGTTCTCGCGATAACACAAGTTATCGGAAAGAACTGCAGTGGACGAGGGACTTCCGGCGGCGGTACAGGTGAGCCGGCAGACATGCGTAGTAAGCTGCTTGTATGCAGTTTCTACGCATGTGACTAATTATTAGATGCGATCTTATCGCATCTAATGATAGTCTATGGTAAATTTGTAAACAGACATAGTGTGTTCTGAAAAGACGCGCCACATATCCGTTTACACGGGTCTGCCGCCTGCGTGTTTTAAAGCATAGTGGAGACAGGATTTCATGAAATCCCCTCCACTATGCTGTAACATCTGGATGCTGCGTGTTTGACGCTGTGGCTCTATGCATCAAACACGCAGAGTTTCCTGAAAATGGAAGCATACCCTTACTGTTTTACTTCCTTCAGTGTATCCCAGAGGGTTCTTTCAGTGCCTACACCCATTTTCCGGTCCCACCACCTCCAATAATGCTGTATCACTGTTTTCTTCCCTCTTTTTTTTACTGTCCTGTCTTTTTTAATCATTTAATTTGTCTTCTATATCTATGTTGAATATAAATTACTTTTTATCTTATCATCTGTGAGTTGGAGTGGCTTCCTGTCTAGCGGCAATGGACTGTATTAGACCATGTTGATTTATTGAGCTTGAAGTTTCCAATGTTTATATCTGGACAAATAGGAATTATTAACCCATGGATGTCAGAAGATGCATTTTAACTAGAGAAGCTTTCTGGATTTATATTGATGCCATGTGCTATACGGAGGGTTTAAATGTATGCAAGGTGATCATGTTTCACTACTGATATTATGGAATATTTCTTGCAACTGATTTTTGCTGAGTTTTCTGCTTTGTATTCAAACATTTGCATGCCGCTTTAGGCACTTTTAGCAAATCATGTTGGTTTTAACATGTGACTGTTATGTAACCATCTCATTAGCCACCATTCTACTGTATATAAGGCCATGTTCACACAGTGCGTTTTTTACCGCGGAACCGCGGCGGTTTTGCCGCTGCGGTTCCGCAGCTGTTTTCCATGCAGGGTACAGTACACTGTACCCTATGGAAAACAGGACACACTGTGCACATGGTCCGGAAATTGTAAAAAAAAAGACGCGCTGAATAGCTCCCGGAAAAAAGAAGGAGCATGTCAATTCTTTTTCCGGAGCCGCAGCGGTTCTGCACCCATAGACCTCCATTGTGAGGTCCAAACCGCAGTAAAACCCGCAGATCAAAAATATATCTGCGGGTTTTACTGCGGTTTGATGTGCAGAACCGCTGCAGCAGGAAGTGCGGGGAGCGGGCGGAAGTGCGTGGGCGGAGTGTGGCTGCCCCCCCCGTGTTCCGATCCCGCCCCCCCGTGCTCCGATGCCCCCCCCCAGTGCTCCAATGCCCCCCCCCAGTGCTCTGATGCCCCCCCCGTGCCCTAATCTCCCCCCCTTATACTCACCCGGCGTCCCGGTGTCCGTCCGGCCGTCTTCTCCCTGGGCGCCGCCATCTTGCAAAATGGCGGGCGCATGCGCAGTGCGCCCGCCGAATCTGCCGGCCGGCAGATTCGTTCCAAAGTGCATTTTGATCACTGAGATATAACCTATCTCAGTGATCAAAATAAAAAAAATAGTAAATGACACCCCCCCCCTTTGTCACCCCCATAGGTAGGGACAATAAAAAAAATAAAGAATTTTTTTTTTTTTTTTTTCACTAAGGTTAGAATAGGGGTAGGGGTAGGGTTAGGGTTAGGGGTAGGGTTAGGGTTAGGGGTAGGGTTAGGGGTAGGGTTAGGGTTAGGGTTAGGGGTAGGGTTAGGGGTAGGGTTAGGGTTAGGGGTAGGGTTAGGGGTAGGGTTAGGGTTAGGGGTAGGGTTAGGGGTAGGGGTAGGGTTAGGGTATTTTCAGCCATTTTAACCCTAAAAAAATTCCTAGAAAACACACAGACTCTGGCTAGAAAACTGCATCAAAAAAACGCATCAAAAAACGCATCAAAAAACGCATCAAAAACGGACCAAAAAAGGACCAAAAAAAGGACCTGCGTTTTCTGCCAAGAGCTGCAGTTTTTTAAAAAACAGTCAGGAAAAAAAAAGGATGGAAATCCTGAACGTGTGAACATACCCTTAAGCTTCACTGATATTCATTATCATGTAGCAATGACACCGAATGCCTGTGTGCATTCAAAACATATTGTTCTGTGCTGTGGATTCGTGTTTTTAATTTTCTTAAATAAACACTGGAATTTGGGGAGCTGTAAGTTACTTAACCCCTTTACCCCCAAGGGTGGTTTGCACGTTAATGACCAGGCCAATTTTTACAATTCTGACCACTGTCCCTTTATGAGGTTATAACTCCGAAACGCTTCAACGGATCCTGGTGATTCTGACATTGTTTTCTCGTGACATATTGTACTTCATGTTTGTGGTAAAATTTCTTTGATAGTACCTGCGTTTATTTGTGAAAAAAACGGAAATTTGGCGAAAATTTTGAAAATTTCGCAATTTTCAAACTTTGAATTTTTATGCAATTAAATCACAGAGATATGTCACACAAAATACTTAATAAGTAACATTTCCCACATGTCTCCTTTACATCAGCATAATTTTGGAACCAATTTTTTTTTTTGTTAGGGAGTTATAAGGGTTAAAAGTTGACCAGCAATTTCTCATTTTTACAACACCATTTTTTTTTAGGGACCACGTCTCATTTGAAGTCATTTTGAGGGGTCTATATGATAGAAAATGCCCAAGTGTGACACCATTCTAAAAACTGCACCCCTCAAGGTGCTCAAAACCACATTCAAGAAGTTTATTAACCCTTCAGGTGTTTAATAGGAATTTTTGGAATGTTTAAATAAAAATGAACATTTAACTTTTTTACACAAAAAATTTACTTCAGCTCCAATTTGTTTTATTTTACCAAGGGTAATAGGAGAAATTGGACCCAAAAAGTTGTTGTCCAATTTGTCCTGAGTACGCTGATACCCCATATGTGGCAGTAAACCACTGTTTGGGCGCATGGGAGAGCTCGGAAGGGAAGGAGCGCTATTTGACTTTTCAATGCAAAATTGACAGGAATTGAGATGGGACGCCATGTTGCGTTTGGAGAGCCACTGATGTGCCTAAACATTGAAACCCCCAACAAGTGACACCATTTTGGAAAGTAGACCCCCTAAGGAACTTATCTGGATGTGTGGTGAGCACTTTGACCCACCAAGTGCTTCACAGAAGTTTATAATGCAGAACCGTAAAAATAAAAAATCATATTTTTTCACAAAAATTATATTTTTGCCCCCAATTTTTTATTTTTCCAAGGGTAAGAGAAGAAATTGGACCTCAAAAGTTGTTGTCCAATTTGTCCTGAGTACGCTGATACCCCATATGTGGCAGTAAACCACTGTTTGGGCGCATGGGAGAGCTCGGAAGGGAAGGAGCGCAGTTTGACTTTTCAATGCAAAATTGACAGAAATTGATATGGGACGCCATGTTGCGTTTGGAGAGCCACTGATGTGCCTAAACATTAAAACCCCCCACAAGTGACACCATTTTGGAAAGTAGACCCCCTAAGGAACTTATCTAGAGGTGTGGTGAGCACTTTGACCCACCAAGTGCTTCACAGAAGTTTATATTGCAGAACCGTAAAAATAAAAAATCATATTTTTTCACAAAAATTATATTTTTGCCCCCAATTTTTTATTTTTCCAAGGGTAAGAGAAGAAATTGGACCTCAAAAGTTGTTGTCCAATTTGTCCCGAGTACGCTGATACCCCATATGTGGCAGTAAACCACTGTTTGGGCGCATGGGAGAGCTCGGAAGGGAAGGAGCGCCGTTTGACTTTTCAATGCAAAATTGACAGGAATTGAGATGGGACGCCATGTTGCGTTTGGAGAGCCACTGATGTGCCTAAACATTAAAACCCCCCACAAGTGACACCATTTTGGAAAGTAGACCCCCTAAGGAACTTATCTGGATGTGTGGTGAGCACTTTGACCCACCAAGGGCTTCACAGAAGTTTATAATGCAGAGCCATAAAAATAAAACAAAATTTTTTCCCCACAAAAATTATTTTTTAGCCCCCAGTTTTGTATTTTCCCTAGGGTAACAGGAGAAATTGGACCCCTAAAGTTGTTGTCCAATTTGTCCTGAGTACGCTGATACCCCATATGTGGGGGGGAACCACCGTTTGGGCGCATGGGAGGGTTCGGAAGGGAAGGAGCGCCATTTGGAATGCAGACTTAGATGGAATGGTCTGCAGGCGTCACATTGCTTTTGCAGAGCCCCTAATGTACCTAAACAGTAGAAACCCCCCACAAGTGACACCATTTTGGAAAGTAGACCCCCTAAGGAACTCATCTTGATGTGTTGTGAGAGCTTTGAACCCCCAAGTATTTCACTACAGTTTATAACGCAGAGCCATGCAAATGAAAAATATTTTTTTTTCCACAAAAATTATATTTTAGCCCCCAGTTTTGTATTTTTCCAAGGTTAGCAGGAGAAATTGGACCCTAAATGTTGTTGTCCAATTTGTCCTGAGTACGCTGATACCCGATATGTGGGGGGGAACCACCGTTTGGGCGCATGGGAGGGCTCGGAAGGGAAGGAGCATCATTTGGAATGCAGACTTAGATGGATTGGTCTGCAGGCGTCACATTGCGTTTGCAGAGCCCCTAATGTACCTAAACAGTAGAAACCCCCCACAAGTGACCCCATATTGGAAACTAGACCCCTCAATGAACTTATCTAGATGTGTTGTGAGAACTTTGAACCCCCAAGTGTTTCACTAGTTTATAACGCAGAGCCGTGAAAATAAAAAATCTTTTTGTTTTCCCACAAAAATTATTTTTTAGCCCCCAGTTTTGTATTTTCCCAAGGGTAACAGGAGAAATTGGTCCACAAAAGTTGTTGTCCAATTTGTCCTGAGTACGCTGATACCCCATATGTTGGGGTAAACCCCTGTTTGGGCACACAGGAGAGCTCGGAAGGGAAGGAGCACTGGTTTACTTTTTCAACGCAGAATTGGCTGGAATTGAGATCGGACGCCATGTCGTGTTTGGAGAGCCCCTGATGTGCCGAAACAGTGGAAACCCCCCAATTATAACTGAAACCCTAATCTAAACACACCCCTAACCCTAATTCCAACGGTAACCCTAACCACACCTCTAACCCTGACACACCCCTAACCCTAATCCCAACCCTATTCCCAACTGTAAATGTAATCTAAACCCTAACCCTAACTTTAGCCCCAACCCTAACTGTAGCCCCAACCCTAACCCTAACCCTAGCCCTAACCCTAGCCCTAACCCTAGCCCTAACCCTAACCCTAGCCCTAACCCTAGCCCTAACCCTAGCCCTAACCCTAACCCTAACCCTAGCCCTAACCCTAGCCCTAACCCTAGCCCTAGCCCTAGCCCTAACCCTAGCCCTAACCCTAGCCCTAGCCCTAACCCTAGCCCTAACGGGAAAATGGAAATAAATACATTTTTTTTTATTTTTCCCTAACTAAGGGGGTGATGAAGGGGGGTTTGATTTACTTTTATAGCGAGTTTTTTAGCGGATTTTTATGATTGGCAGCCGTCACACACTGAAAGACCCTTTTTATTGCAAAATATATTTTTTGCAATACCACATTTTGTGAGCTATAATTTTTCCATATTTTGGTCCACAGAGTCATGTGAGGTCTTGTTTTTTGCGGGACGAGTTGACGTTTTTATTGAAAACATTTTTGGGCACGTGTCATTTTTTTATCGCTTTTTATTCCGATTTTTGTGAGGAAGAATGACCAAAAGCCAGCTATTCATGAATTTCTATTGGGGGAGGCGTTTATACCGTTCCGCGTTTGGTAAAATTGATAAATCAGTTTTATTCTTCGGGTCAGTACGATTACAGCGATACCTCATTTATATCATTTTTTTATGGTTTGGTGCTTTTATACGATAAAAACTATTTTACAGAAAAAATAATTATTTTTGCATCGCTTTATTCTCAGGACTATAACTTTTTTATTTTTTTGCTGATGATGCTGTATGGCGGCTCTTTTTTTGCGGGACAATATGACGCTTTCAGCGGTACCATGGTTATTTATATCTGTCCTTTTGATCGCGTGTTATTCCACTTTTTGTTCGGCGGTATGATAATAAAGCGTTGTTTTTTGCCTCGTTTTTTTTTTTTTTTTCTTACGGTGTTTACTGAAGGGGTTAACTAGTGGGACAGTTTTATAGTTCGGGTCGTTACGGACGTGGCGATACTAAATATGTGTACTTTTATTGTTTTTTTTTTTTTATTTAGATGAAGAAATGTATTTATGGGAATAATATTTTTTTTTTTTTTCATTATTTTGGAATATTTTTTTTTTTTTTTTTTACACATTTGGAAATTTTTTTTTTTACCTTTTTACTTTGTCCCAGGGGGGGACATCACAGATCAGTGATCTGACAGTTTGCACAGCACTCTGTCAGATCACTGATCTGACATGCAGCGCTGCAGCCTTCACAATGCCTGCTCTGAGCAGGCTCTGTGAAGCCACCTCCCTCCCTGCAGGACCCGGATCCGCGGCCATCTTGGATCCGGGGCTCGAGCAGGGAGGGAGGTGAGGAGACCCTCGCAGCAACGCGATCACATCGCGTTGCTGCGGGGGGCTCAGGGAAGCCCGCAGGGAGCCCCCTCCCTGCGCGGTGCTTCCCTGCACCGCCGGCACATCGCGATCATCTTTGATCGCGGTGTGCCGGGGGTTAATGTGCCGGGGGCGGTCCGTGACCGCTCCTGGCACATAGTGCCGGATGTCAGCTGCGATAAGCAGCTGACACCCGGCCGCGATCGGCCGCGCTCCCCCCGTGAGCGCGGCCGATCGGCTATGACGTACTATCCCGTCCAGGGTCAGATAAGCCCAGGGCACCTCGACGGGATAGTACGTCTAAGGTCACAGAGGGGTTAAGCTGTACTTAACAGCAAGTGTTGAAGAACTAAACTAATAAACACCTAGGGTTGGAGAAGTAATCCCCTACACCAAGGGATGGAGAACTAAACCACTACACATCAAGGCACGGTAACCTAAACTACTATACATTAAAGTGCCACTAGACATCAAGTCTTGGAATCCCCATGGCTTGGGGAACAAACCTCTGTATCTAACACTTCCTCCACTGCTTCTTGCTCCTCCGCCTGTGCCCTCAACCTCTCCTTAATGAAACATGCATTCCAAAAGTGCAGAGAGAATCCCCCTGACCTAGGTACTGCACAGCCAAGGCTTGCCACAATCAGGCAGAGCTTAAATTAATATGCTTTGGAGATAGCAGTGACACAGCTAAAGAGTTGTGGACAGCTATCCACGCCGAATTTGTGTAAAGGTTGTCTCCACAGAACCTGGATGTAGGCAAGGGCGTATGAGATAATGGTGCGAACCTGGTGGCGGCCCTACGCTGGAGCAACTTCACACACATGCCTTGCATGGCTCACATCCTCAACTTGGTGGAACAGCAATACAATGCAGCACAGGTGTGGTGCAAATCATGCTTGCGGAGTGTGCCCACTGATGCTACTGCTGCTGATGTTACTAAAAAATTTTGGAAATGTCGAGACTCAAAGTTGTGTCTCCATCTGGTAGCTTGCCTGTAGGGGTGTCAGAGCCCATTATACAATTTTTTTTTCTCTGGGCAAATTGATGGAACTTTCATGGTGTCTGCCCCTATTTTTTTGAATGTTTGGAATCCAAGTTGGGTCTTCTTCATTTTTGTTTCCTGAATTTGACAGGGCTCTCAGAGAGGCATTCCTACACCTGTCACTCATCCACCTGTTACTGATCAATGTATCTAGATGTGTGGTGAGCACTTTGAACCACCAAATGCTTCACAGAAGTTTATAATGTAAAGCCGCAAAAATAAAAATCTTTTTCTTTTCACAAAAATAAAATTTTGTCCAAATTTTTTATTTTTCCAAGGGGAACAGGAGAAATCGGACCACAAAAGTTGTTGTGCAATTTTTCCTGCGTACACTGATACCCCAAATGTGGGGGTAAACCACTGTTTGGGCTTATGGCAGAGCTTGGAAGGGAAGGAGCACCGTTTGACTTTTACAACGCAGAATTGGCCGGAATTGAGATCAGGCGCCATGTTGCATTTGGAGAGCCCCTGATGTGTCTAAACAATGGAAATCCCCACAAGTGACACCATTTTGGAAATTATACCCCCTAAGGAACTTATCTAGATGTGTGGTGAGCATTTTGAACCCCCAAGTGCTTCACAGAAGTTTATAATGTAGAGCCGTAAAAATAAAAAATCATATTTTTTCACAAAAATGATTTTTTTTGCCCCCAATTTTTTATTTTCCCAAGGGTAACAGGAGTAATTGGACTGCAAAAGTTGTTGTGCAATTTGTCCTGAGTACGGTGATATCCCATATGTTGAGGGAACCACAGTTTGGGCTCATGGCAGAGATCGGAAGAGAAGGAGTGCCGTTTTTGAAATGCAGACTTTGATGGAATGGTCTGCGGGTGTCACGTTGGGTTTGCAGAGCACCTGATGTACCTAAACAGTAGAAACCCCCACAAGTGACCCCATCTTGGAAACTAGACCCCCAAGGAAGTTAGCTAGATGTGTTTTGAGAACTTTGAACAGCTAAGTGTTTCACTAAGGCTGGTTTCACACTTGCGTTTTGAACTGCAGCGTTTTAAACGCAAACGTATTTAAACGCTGCATTTTTTAGGCGCATGCGTTTTTGCATGTTTTATCGCAAATGCGGTGTTTTGACGCGTTTACAAGCGTTTTTTTCCTGCGTTTGCGTTTTTGAAACGCATGATGAGAAGTGTGTGACAGCTGCCAATCATCAAAATCAACTAGAAAACCCACTATAAACAGAAATACCTAGGGTTAGGGTTAGGGTTAGGATCCCTAGTAACCCTAGGGATCCTAACCCTAACCCTAACCCTAAAACACAAACTCTAACCCTAACCCTAACCCTAAAACACAAACTCTAACCCTAACCCTAACCCAAACTCTAACCCTAACCCAAACTCTAACCCTAACACAAACTCTAACAAACTAACACAAACTCTAACCCTAACCCTAAAACACAAACTCTAACCCTAAGCCTAACCCTAAAACACAAACTCTAACCCTAACCCTAACCCAAACTCTAACCCTAACCCAAACTCTAACCCTAACACAAACTCTAACAAACTAATACAAACTCTAACCCTAACCCTAAAACACAAACTCTAGCCCTAACCCTAAAACACAAACTCTAACCCTAACCCTAACCCAAACTCAAACCCTAACCCTAACACAAACTCTGACACAAACTCTAACCCTAACCCTAACCCTAGGGATCCTAACCCTAAACCTAAAACACAAACTCTAACCCTAACCCTAACCCTAAAACACAAACTCTAACCCTAACCCAAATTCTAACCCTAACCCTAACCCAAACTCTAACTCTAACCCTAACACAAACTCTAACACAAACTCTAACCCCAACCCTAAAACACAAACTCTAACCCTAACCCTAAAACACAAACTCTAACCCTAACCCTAACACAAACTCTAACAAACTCTAACACAAACTCTAACCCTAACCCTAACCCTAAAACACAAACTCTAACCCTAACCCAAACTCTAACCCTAACCCTAACACAAACTCTAACAAACTCTAACACAAACTCTAACCCTAACCCTAACCCTAAAACACAAACTATTACCCTAACCCTAAAACACAAACTCTAACTCTAACCCTATCCCAAACTCTAACCCTAACCATAACACAAACTCTAACAAACTCTAACACAAACTCTAACCCTAACCCTAAAACACAAACTCTAACCCTAACCCTAAAACACAAACTCTAACCCTAACACTAACCCAAACTCTAACCCTAACCCTAACACAATCTCTAACACAAACTCTAACCCTAACCCTAAAACACAAACTCTAACCCTAACCCTAAAACACAAACTCTAACCCTAACCCTAACCCTAACCCAAACTCTAACCCAAACTCTAACCCAAACTCTAACCCAAACTCTAACCCAAACTCTAACACAAACCCTAACCCTAACTCTATCACAAACTCTAACACAAACTCTAACACAAACCCTAACACAAATTCTAACCCTAAACCTAACCCAAACTCTAACACAAACTCTAACACAAACTCTAACACAAACCCTAACACATACCCTAACACAAACTCTAACACAAACTCTAACACAAACCCTAACACAAACCCTAACACAAACCCTAACACAAACCCAAACTCTAACCCTAAGCCTAGCCCTAACCCTAACCCTAGGGATCCTAACCCTAACCCTAGGGATCCTAACCCTAACCCTTAGGGTTAGGGTTAGGATCCCTTAGGGTTAGGGTTAGGGTTTGTGTTAGAGTTTGGGTTAGAGTTTGGGTTACGGTTTGTGTTAGGGTTAGGTTTAGGGTTAGTGTTAGAGTTTGTGTTAGAGTTTATGTTAGGGTTTGTGTTAGGGTTTGTGTTAGAGTTTGTGTTAGAGTTTGGGTTAGAGTTTGGGTTAGGGTTAGGGTTTGTGTTAGGGTTTGGGTTAGAGTTTGGGTTAGGGTTTGTGTTAGGGTTAGGGTTTGTGTTAGAGTTTGTGTTAGAGTTTGTGTTAGGGTTTGTGTTAGGGTTAGGGTTAGAGTTTGGGTTAGGGTATTTTCTTGTGTTTTTCTATAAAAACGCATGCAAACGCATGTGCTTAAAAACGCATGCGTTTACATAGACATCAATACGTTTTTGTGCCTAAACTGTGGAAACCCCCCAATTCTAACTCTAACCCTAACTCCAACACACCACTAACTCTAATCCCAATCCTTACCACAACCCTAACCCCAACACACCTCTAATACCAACACACCCCTAAACCTAATCCCAACCATACCCATAATCCTAACCACACCTCTAACCCTGACACACATTCCTACCCCTGATCCCAACCCTAATCCCAATCCTAACCCTAATCCCAACCCTATCCCTAATCCCATCCGTAAACATAATCCAAACCATAACCCCAACTCTAGCCCCAACCCTAACCCTGACTTTAGCCCCAACCCTAACCTTAACTTTAGCCCCAACCCTAACCCTAATGGGAAAATTGAAATAAATACATTTTTTCATTTTATTATTTTCTCCTAACTAACGGAGTGATAAAGGAGAGTTTGAGTTACTATTTATAGCGCTGTTTTTTAGCGGGTGTTTATGCTTGGCAGCCGTCACACACTAAAAGACGCTTTTTATTGCAAAAAAAATTGTTTTTGCATCACCACATTTTCAGAGTTATAATTTTTCCATATTTTTGCCCACAGAGTCATGTGAGGTCTTGTTTTTATTGGCTCCATTTTCGGGCACATGTCATTTTTTGATCGCTTTTTATTCTGATTTTTGTGAGGCAGAATGAACAAAAAACAGCAATTCCTGAATTTCTTTGGGGTAGGGCATTTATACCGTTGTGCGTGTGGTAAAATTAATAAAGCTGTTTTGTTCTTCGGGTCAGTACGATGACAGTGATACCTCATTTATATTTTTTTTTTAATTTTTTGACGCTTTTATACAATAAAAACTTTTTTATAGAAAAAATAATTATTTTTGCATTGCTTTATTCTGAGATCTATAACTTTGTTACTTTTCTGATAATGGAGATATGTAGTGGCTTGTTTTTTTGCGGGACAAGATGACATTTTCAGCTGTACCATGTGTATTTATATTTGTCCTTTTGATCGCGTGTTATTCCACTTTTTGTTCGGCGGTATGGTGATAAATCATTGTTTTTTTGCTTGTTTTTTGTTTTTAATGGTATTTACTAAAGGGGTAAGCTAGTGGGACAGTTTTATATTTTGGGTCGTTGCGGATGCGGACATCACTATATTACATCAGAGCGCTGATCTCACACTTTGCATAGCACAGTGTCAGATCAGCAATCTGTCAGGCAGTGTAGGAAGCTTGTCGGTGCCTGCTCTTAGCAGGCACTTGCAAGCCACCTCACTGCAGGACCCGGAAGGACCCTGCGGCCATCTTGGAGCCAGGGGTCTCCATGGAGACCACAGGAACAATGCGATCGCATTGCGTTTTTCCGGAGGGAGAGAGCAGGGAGCCCCCGTCCCTGAGCGATTGTTCTCTATGACGCTGTCAGTTCTGACAGCGTCATCAGAGGGGTTAAATGCCCATGATCGGTGCTAGCTTGTGAGCAGGGCCCTCATTCCTCTTGGCATCTGTTGATTTATGCAATTATTGTTATTCTTTAATGTCTTTTATTGTCTGTACAAGTCCCTTCTAAAATATAATGCGCTGTGGAATATGTTGGCGTTATAGGAATAAAATTATTATTTATGTAAAGCACCGTCTCTTAGCATATAGGGTTTTATCTCATGTTCAGCACCGTCCCTTTTTTCTGTAGCATCCCCTCTTGTTATGTCTTCTGCTGTCCCTTATTACATAGTATCCTATATTGTTATGTGTTGTGTTGTACTTAACCTGCAGATATTGGCTCAGCGTAACCAATGAATGCTGTGGGGAGAAAATGTATTTTAGCCTTGATGGCAGCATTTGTTTTCTCTCGTGGGGCTGCTGACAGCACTGGTTTAGTCACCGCTGTGTATTCCGATCATTGATTGCAACCACACCCCTGGCCCTGACTAACAGGAGCCCAGTCAAAGCTGCTGCTCTGTACACTCAGAGTGGTCATTGAACCCGCATCGGCGCAGAACCAGTGAATGAACCCGAATGCTGCCGGGCCTGTTATTCGGCTATGTGCAGGCACTGCTCAGGTAAGTAATGCTTTTAACCTGCAATTTAACCCCAGATCTGCAGGTTAGTAGTGTTTTTTCTTGTGACAGGTTCCCTTCACAGGAAAAAAATTGGTAAGTCTACATACATCTGCAGATGTGCACTAGAGGACCTGAATGTCTATCATGTGACCTATTACATGACCCCCAAAATGTCATGTGACATATCCCATGATACATTGGGTTCTTGGGGACCAAACTCACTCTAAACTGCTTGGGACCCTGACTCCTCCTAATCTGCTCTTGGTCATGCAATGTTTATTTCCTCACATTGGTCGTACATTCTTTACTTTCACATATTGGTCGACCATTGAGATGCTCAGGCTTAGTTTACTTTATCACAAATCACTAATTTAATTAAACTGAACAAACACTAATATCCATGTTCATGTGAGGACACCAAGACATTATTGTTTTAATCTTGGTAAAATCACATAAATAAATAGGTTTCATATACTGCTGACAGCAACATTTTTTGCAGCATTTTTGCTGCTTTGTTCACTTACTCATTGCTCCCCTAACCAGCTCAGTCAATTGAAAATTAAGAGAGATCCCGCAGAATTGTAAACTGGTCAGAATAGAGGATACAAAAATGTCAAATTAAGGCCAGCTACACCTCATACACGCATAATAAAAGGATTTTATCTTCTAAAAAAGAACTTTGTATGAACTGTGCAATACATACAAATGAGAAGGATCTAGATAAGCTTGAACAATGGGCAGCGAACAGAAAGGTATTTAAAAGGGAGAAATGCAAGATCCTACATTAGGGCAGGAAAAAATAAATTACATCTATAGAATGGGAGGAATAGAACTAAGCAACGGCATGTGTGAAAAAGACTTCGGTACACTAATAGATCGCAAACTGGACTAGTCAACAGTGTGATAAAGCAGCAAAAAAGTGAAGTAATTATCTCCTTCTACTCATCCTTGGTCAGGTCTCATCTGGAATACTGTGTCCACTTCTGGGTTCCGCATTTTAAAAAAGACATTGAAAAACTGGAGCAAGTTCAAAGGAGAGCTACTAGGATGGTAAGCAGACTGCAAAGTACGGTATGTCCTAATATTTGGTTTCCAAAAAAAATGCTAAGTCGAGACTTAATAGCTGTCTACAAATATCTGAAGGGATGTCACAGGGTAGAGGGATCATCATTAATTCTCATTTGCACATGGAAACATGAGAAGCAATGGAATGAAACTGAAAGGGAGAAGATACAGAATAGATATTAGAAAAAAAAGCATTGAAAGTGAGGGTCATTATTGAGTGGACCAGGCTGCCCTGAGAGGTTCTGACTTCTCTTTCAATGGAAGTCTTCAACCAGTGCCTGGACAGTTATCTATCTGAGATCGTTTAGTGAATATTGCATTGAGCAGGGAGTTGGACATGATGACCCTTGAGGAACCTTCCAACTCTAACATTATATAATTCTATGATTCTATGAGCCAAGACCAGCTTTATAGGATATTGCACTAGATTATCCCCAGATCTTGAATTCACAATTTCCCTCAATTTAATTTGCATGCAGGCAAGACATGCAAGGTTTTCAATTTTTCTTCTATATCATTACCTTCATCAAGGACACTAATGTATTTTATTTATTATTATTCTCTGCATCAAAAAAATCATTTCAACTCTTGACAGGTTCTTGGCCAGAAAAAGCACCAAAAAAATCCCTATATACATTTTCATAAGAACTGTTGGGTTCTTTATGGCCCAAATAGGTGGCCGATTTTCTCACGCATTGATTGCATTGCAGTGCAAGACTGGCCCGGCATCTCTCCTGACCTGAGCATGACATTGTGATGTATTTCTATGAGGCTGTCACACTCAGGACAGGAGAGACGACGGTTAGTCCGAGCATTGCGATGTGATCCGCACACGAGAAATACGGCCATCTGTCTGCACCCTTAGGCTGGTGTCATACTAGTGTATTGCATCCGATGCCAGAGCATAGCATGCGATATGCTAATGACCCTCGGCTCCTGCTCTGCTGTGAGCAGGAGCCAAGTGTCATGTGTCTACGCTTCGAGCCTCTCGCACAGAGTGGATCGGAGCATAGCTGCAAATGAGGCAGAGAAACTAATTTCTCCATCTCCTCCACTGCCAGGGTCAGCATATAATGCACATCACTCCGATGAAAGCCGAATGATGTGCGTTGTCTCACTCATACCCATAGGCTTATGTGGGTGTGAGTGATCCGAGACTCGGACGATTTCACGTGCATGTTGAAAACAGCGGAGTAAAAAATGATGATGGGAGCTGCCCCATAGACGAATACTGGTCCGAGTGCAATGCAATTTTTTGTATCGCATAGCACTCGTCCGTATTATACAGTAGTGTGACTCCGGCCTTAGTGTGGTTGCAGCATCATATTATTCTGATAGCAAAACCTCTACCATAAGAGAGATCATGAGAATTGTTGGCAAATGTGTTCTGGCTTGCAGTGGTAGACGGCTGATCCCCCTTGACAGGATCAAAGAATATCTGATTTTGGCCTATTATAGTTCATGAGTAACTACTGTCATTGAGGGGCTAAATAAGTAGCCAAATCAGTAACTAAATAAGATTCCAATACTGTACCTGTTTGGCACCGATATGAGAAAGACTGTGCGTTCATTCACTTTAGTGCAATCTACCTCCTCCTGCCACCACGGACTATGATGGCAAAGTGAAAATGCTGAAGTCAGTTACATTTTGAAATGTAAAAATAATAATTGATTTGCTCATCTACAATTAACTATTGCTCTAAACTTGTCATTAATCTGGTTCCATAGTGCAATAGAAGTAATGTAATGTCCACCACATGTCTCAGCTGCTAGAAAGACAGTGTTGTACAGTGTCCTGAAATGACCTCCTTTTAATATCTGCCTTGTTGTTTTAGTGATAACAAAGGGATGGTGTACCTAAAGTAAGAGCAGGCACATATCTAATAAATGCTGTAACAGACGCCTAAGTTAATAATACAAGAAGAAAATATATAATTTTATTCAACTTAAAATGTCAACCTAGGGGATTAAAATCAATTTCAACATAAATGATCATATTTTTTCTTTCAAGCAACTCTTCCACTATTCGCTTGAACAATTGCTATTTAATATTAAAATTCCTCAGAGGGGGAATTTGAAATATGAGTCAATGTGGACCTCAGCATTTTTCCAAAAGATGTAAGATCTTGGAGCGGAGAGTCATCAGCATATCTCATCTGACGCTCTCACATCAGATTCTATACGCTGGTCTGATTCCAGCTTTATACTTTTCCTCTCCTGGGTTTTGGTTTACAAATACTGAGGTAAAAAACTCATCAAATACTGAACGTATGAATGTCGCCTTACAGTTCCAGCAGAGTGGATGGGATTTATAGAAATCTCCTGCCCACTGTGTTTTATTTTTTACTCAGCATAAACTGACCTGTGGTGCGTGTTTCAAATTCTCAACATGGCAATTTCTCTTGGGCAAGGTTCCCACGATGAGATTTTGGTGAGTTTTTGACGTTGCAGATTTTCTGCACCATTTCTGCAGACATTAACTAAAATAGGTTACTTGCATTTTTTGAAAATACTCAGTATCAAAAACTCACCAACAAGTAATTGTGGGAATGCAGCCTTGCTGGTTCCCTAAGTTTTTCTGTTAAAATTTTGATGATAGGATGTGTGCACATGTTGTATTTTTGCTGCATTTTTTCAGCGCAGATTTGTCACAAATCTTGAACATGAAGGCTTTATAGGCTGCCGTCACACTCTCAGTATTTGGTCAGTATTTTACATCAGTATTTGTAAGCCAAAACCAGGAGTGGGTGATAAATGCAGAAGTGGTGCATATGTTTCTATTATACTTTACCTCTAAGGCCGGGGTCACACTAGACCGTATTACGGACGAGTGCAGTGCGCTAAAAAATCGCATAGCACTCGTCCCAATGTTAATCTATGGGTCAGCTCCCATCATCCGATATTTTCTC
Organism: Ranitomeya imitator; assembly: GCF_032444005.1. Taxonomy (NCBI): domain Eukaryota; kingdom Metazoa; phylum Chordata; class Amphibia; order Anura; family Dendrobatidae; genus Ranitomeya; species Ranitomeya imitator. The sequence goes on from NC_091286.1 coordinate 593,912,697, forward strand.
GGCCGTATTCCGGATCCGAGTGAAATTGCAGCATAGTAACATAGTAACATAGTAACATAGTTAGTAAGGCCGAAAAAAGACATTTGTCCATCCAGTTCAGCCTATATTCCATCATAATAAATACCCAGATCTACGTCCTTCTACAGAACCTAATAATTGTATGATACAATATTGTTCTGCTCCAGGAAGACATCCAGGCCTCTCTTGAACCCCTCGACTGAGTTCGCCATCACCACCTCCTCAGGCAAGCAATTCCAGATTCTCACTGCCCTAACAGTAAAGAATCCTCTTCTATGTTGGTGGAAAAACCTTCTCTCCTCCAGACGCAAAGAATGCCCCCTTGTGCCCGTCACCTTCCTTGGTATAAACAGATCCTCAGCGAGATCGCATGCTGCGATTGTCAGCGTATCTCGGCCGAGAATCGCCAATGCAAGTCTATGGGTGCGAGAAAAAATCGGATTACATACGGACCATGCATGTGCATTGCGAGAAATACGGAAGACTTCTCCAGGTGACAGGAATTTGAATCATCCATTATCAGGAAGCTTTGGCATGCTAATTTCTGGCCCACGCTGGATTGCAAACCAGGAAGCACGCCTCCACGGAGTGTTCTGTTGTAGCAGCATGGCCAGGCATATTAATGTGGAGATGCTCATTGCTCTGGTCCATGATAGACCCGAATTATGGGACCAACGCGACGCACATTATGCGGACCGTGCACGTAAAGACGCAGCATGGAGGTCAATATGTCGCCACATGTTCCCCGATTTTGATGAGCGACCTCAAGAGGTTCAGCAAGAAATATATAAGTACCATTCTTCACCAAAAAATATTGTTTAATAAATAATAGTGGTTTCAGGATTAAAAAATAAGCCTGAAACCATCATATGTGTTTTGTTTATGATGGGAGTAAATCATCCATGCTCTTGGTTGAAGATGCAAAAACATTACCAAGAGACACAAATATGGATGAAATTTATTTTAGCTATAGTCGGTTAATATAGGGCCAAAGGAATTTTATGTCCCCCTAGCCTCCTGGGCCCATGTGTTCTTGCAAACCCTGTAACGGTTTGAGTTATGTGTGTGATATTTATATTGAATATTTTGTATATTTGCAGTCAATGATGTCAATAGACGCTGGCGGAGTTGCCGGGACCAATACCGGTGTGAGCGTCAAGTTCATGGGCGGAGTGGTGATGCAGCCCCCAAAAAAAGGAAATACCTTTATTATGATCGTCTAAATTTTCTTGCCCCGGTGATGGAGCTACGACCGTAAGTGCATGCATGTCTCCAAATATTGTACACATCTTATTTTGTGAACAGAGTCAAATCTGACTGAAAGAGAGACTGGATCTGACTCAGAGTTGCTGATTGACCCTGTTGCTGAAGATGCAGAAATGGCTGGACCATCTGGGCAAGCAACAGGCAGCAAACACCCACCACCACCACCACCACAACCAGCAGCAGCGTCTTCTGCTACACAGGAGGCAAATCCTGAGGTTGATGAAGGAGCCCAGAGCAGCAGTCCAACATTGGCTCTGGATACATCACCACAGCCTACTACCAGACCAAACCGTGGTCGTCGCAGAAGGGTGGCTTTGAACATTGGCACCAGGAGGCAAGTTGATACCGGGGTGTTGGACTATTTGTCATGAGCTGCCCATGACGATGGGGAGGAAGCGTACTTCTGCAGTCTTGCCCGCTATTTACGGCCCATTCCACGCTCGCTCAGGCTGCAGACCAGAGGTTGCATCCAAATTTTGCTAGATGCGGCAACACCCCCAAACAACCCCACTAATATTTTTAATTATCTTGAACGGTGGCAAATGTCAGCTACAAACCTTCTGGCGGTGCAAGACCTTCCACAGGACCAATCACAAACTGTGTCAGCTAGAGTTGAGCGACCTTGACCTTTTTAGAGTCGAGCCGGGTTTCGCGAAACCCGACTATCTCAAAAGTCGGGTCGAGTGAAATCGCCCGATTATGACGTAAAGTCGGGATTGACCGAAACACGAAACCCAATGCAAGTCAATGGGGCAGCATAGTCGGCAGTGAGTGGGGGCCAGGAAAACACCTAGAGTGCCCATTTTAATGTCAAAACCATCCATTCTTCTTAATGAAGCTTGTCAAGCGTAATTTACCTTATAATAATTGGAAGGCATTTGAAATTGGGGGTCATTTGGCTAAAGTTGTGGTGGGTAGGGCTGGTTCAAGTAATTAGTGGGCCCAGGAAATCTGGACCACGTCACGGCAGTGGAGCAGGGAGAGGTAAGTATTTCAACTTTGCAAGTGCTGTGAACCTGAGCAAGCAGGGGGGGCCCACTCGTTGGCATTGGCACTGGCACAGGGCCCCTCAAAGTACAGCGGTGTGTTTGCACGGCGGGGGCGCCTCCCACCGGCAGCAACACTTTTGCGTACCATGAGAGGCCCTGTGCCAGTGACGTCGCCAACTAGTATTCCTCCCCCCACCTGATGAAGGAACCTGCACTTTCATCTGCACCTTCCTGTTTGTCCCCGTGTAAGGTGGTATGGTATGCGGGAAGGGGGACCTGACTTTCAGCAGGGTCACAATCTTGCAGTGTAGCGTGCACGGGAAATGTTGCGTTATGGGTCAATGTACCAGCAGACTCATCTATCACTGGCTGGGCAATGGGCAGGATGAGGAGGAAACACAGATATAGGCCCAAAGAATAAAGTGGGCTAAATGCAGTTCAAAATTGGTAACACAGGACTAATCAGGGGGCATTGCAGTGGAGGACAACTGGAATGAGAGGCTGACACAGAGAGTAGGCCCAAATCAGTAAGTAGTCGAAATGCAGTTCAAAATTGGCAACAGTAGTAAACAGGCGGCACAGCTTTGTTCAGTGGAGGCGAACAGCAAGGAGTGGCAGACACCGATAGTAGGCCCCAACCCAACTAGTAGGCCAAATGCAGTCTAACATTAACAACTACTTAACGAGCGCCTGAAAACGGAATTTCAGGACAGGAAACCAGGAGAACAGCAAGGAGCGGCAGACACCGATAGTAGGCCCCAAACCAACTAGTACGTCAAATGCAGTTGTTCCGTTTAACCACAATTTAATGAGAGCCTGAAGATAGAAGTTCAGGAAAGGCAACCTGGAGAACACCTTGGAGTGGAACACACCATCTCTCTACACCCCATACCCAATTTGTAGGCCTAATGCAGCGTAGTTTCCAACAACTACTAAACGAGAGCATGATGATCGAAGCATTGGCGAGGAAACCTGGGGAACACCTTGGAGTGGAACACACCATCTCTCTACAGTGGAACACACCATCTCTCTACACCCCATACCCAATTTGTAGGCCTAATGCAGCGTAGTTTCCAACAACTACTAAACGAGAGCCGGAAGATCGAAGCAATGGAGAGGAAACCTGGGGAACACCTTGGAGTGTAACACACCATCTCTCTACACCCCATACCCAATTTGTAGGCCTAATGCAGCGTAGTTTCCAACAACTACTAAACGAGAGCCGGAAGATCGAAGCTCAGGAAAGGCAACCTGGAGAACACCTTAGAGTGGAACACACCATCTCTCTACACCCCATACCCAATTTGTAGGCCTAATGCAGCGTAGTTTCCAACAACCACTAAACGAGAGCCGGAAGATCGAAGCAATGGAGAGGAAACCTGGGGAACACCTTGGAGTGTAACACACCATCTCTCTACACCCCATACCCAATTTGTAGGCCTAATGCAGCGTAGTTTCCAACAACTACTAAACGAGAGCCGGAAGATCGAAGCAATGGAGAGGAAACCTGGGGAACACCTTGGAGTGGAACACACCATCTCTCTACAGTGGAACACACCATCTCTCTACACCCCATACCCAATTTGTAGGCCTAATGCAGCGTAGTTTCCAACAACTACTAAACGAGAGCCGGAAGATCGAAGCTCAGGAAAGGCAACCTGGGGAACACCTTGGAGTGGAACACACCATCTCTCTACACCCCATACCCAATTTGTAGGCCCAATGCAGCGTAGTTTCCAACAACTACTAAACGAGAGCCGGAAGATCGAAGCTCAGGAAAGGCAACCTGGGGAACACCTTGGAGTGTAACAAACCCTCTCTCTACACCACGGAAGGGCTGATTCTTAGGAAGGAAGGCTGTCGGAAAGAAGCAGGGCGCGTCCGAGGGTGATTATATTCTTATTAGGTATATACTCACCCTCGGACGCGCCCTGCTTCTTTATTTGTAATGAATGTTTATTTGCAATGTGGTTTTGACTTACTCTATTTTTTTGGTAAATAATGATTTTATTATTTTCATTGTTTTGCATCTTCTTGGCAATAATATAAAGAAGACGCGACAGGACAACACTCGGTGGATGCCATATCTGTGTTTAAAATTGAAAAAACCTTTCAGTTAACTACTTGCAGGAGAAAGTTATTGTAGCTGGTGGCCATTTTTAGTACTGTACCAGATTTTTGTTGTATGTGTTTGTTTTTAATGTTAAAATGTCTGCATTTGATATCTCTCCAGTATTTTCTTTTTTATAAGCAAAATACTTATTTTTATATTTTCTGATGTTGGTTCCAGGGGTACACGGGCAGCAGTGGTGTGGTCAGTGGAGGCCTAGTGGAAGGAGTGACCGCAGACAGGCATCGAAGGCCTAAAATAATAACACATGGCTGTAGGCAATTTTAAATTGGTTCCAGGGGTACACGGGCAGCAGTGGTGTGGTCAGTGGAGGCCTAGTGGAAGGAGTGACCACAGACAGGCATCGAAGGCCTAAAATAATAACACATGGCTGTAGGCAATTTTAAATTGGCTACAGGGGTACACGGGCAGCAGTGGTGTGGTCAGTGGAGGCCTAGTGGAAGGAATGACCGCAGATAGGCATCGAAGGCCTAAAATAATAACACATGGCTGTAGGCAATTTTAAATTGGTTCCAGGGGTACACGGGCAGCAGTGGTGTGGTCAGTGGAGGCCTAGTGGAAGGAGTGACCGCAGACAGGCATCGAAGGCCTAAAATAATAACACATGGCTGTAGGCAATTTTAAATTGGTTCCAGGGGTACACGGGCAGCAGTGGTGTGGTCAGTGGAGGCCTAGTGGAAGGAGTCACCGCAGACAGGCATCGAAGGCCTAAAATAATAACACATGGCTGTAGGCAATTTTAAATTGGTTACAGGGGTACACGGGCAGCAGTGGTGTGGTCAGTGGAGGCCTAGTGGAAGGAGTAACCGCAGACAGGCATCGAAGGCCTAAAATAATAACACATGGCTGTAGGCAATTTTAAATTGGTTCCAGGGGTACACGGGCAGCAGTGGTGTGGTCAGTGGAGGCCTAGTGGAAGGAGTCACCGCAGACAGGCATCGAAGGCCTAAAATAATAACACATGGCTGTAGGCAATTTTAAATTGGTTACAGGGGTACACGAGCAGCAGTGGTGTGGTCAGTGGAGGCCTAGTGGAAGGAGTAACCGCAGACAGGCATCGAAGGCCTAAAATAATAACACATGGCTGTAGGCAATTTTAAATTGGTTCCAGGGGTACACGGGCAGCAGTGGTGTGGTCAGTGGAGGCCTAGTGGAAGGAGTGACCGCAGACAGGCATCGAAGGCCTAAAATAATAACACATGGCTGTAGGCAATTTTAAATTGGTTCCAGGGGTACACGGGCAGCAGTGGTGTGGTCAGTGGAGGCCTAGTGGAAGGAGTGACCACAGACAGGCATCGAAGGCCTAAAATAATAACACATGGCTGTAGGCAATTTTAAATTGGTTACAGGGGTACACGGGCAGCAGTGGTGTGGTCAGTAGATGCCTAGTGGAAGGAGTGACCGCAGACAGGCATCGAAGGCCTAAAATAATAACACATGGCTGTAGGCAATTTTAAATTGGTTCCAGGGGTACACGGGCAGCAGTGGTGTGGTCAGTGGAGGCCTACTGGAAGGAGTGACCGCAGACAGGCATCAAAGGCCTAAAATAATAACACATGGCTGTAGGCAATTTTAAATTGGTTCCAGGGGTACACGGGCAGCAGTGGTGTGGTCAGTGGAGGCCTAGTGGAAGGAGTGACCGCAGACAGGCATCGAAGGCCTAAAATAATAACACATGGCTGTAGGCAATTTTAAATTGGTTACAGGGGTACACGGGCAGCAGTGGTGTGGTCAGTGGAGGCCTAGTGGAAGGAGTGACCACAGACAGGCATCGAAGGCCTAACATAACAAAAATGTCAATACAATGGTATTGTCAGTGGCAGGCATTGAAGGATGTCAGCGCATAGACTAAACATTGTGGAGCTGTGAGATAATTTTGCAAGTGGTAGAGCACTGTTTGAGCTGGGGTGGGGGGAAACTGTCTTGTGGCCGGCGGTACAGGCCCAAGGCCCCTCATATTACAACGGTGTGTCTGACGTTGGGTGCGCACCACCACCGCCAGAGACACTTTATTGTACTAGGAGGGACCCAGTGGCAGTGCCGTCGACCAAAAGCGGGCTCACCCACCTCTTCAGACAAACTGCACTCTCACGGGTGCTGTCGCCAAGTGTCGATACCACGGCCCCGTGTGGGGAGTTTGGCCATTTAGTGAGGTGTAAACATGTCGTATGCTGGACAATCAGGTGCAGAAAATTACGAGATTGGAAAAGGCATTCAGAATAGTCCACAGGCAAGACCTTTTCATAGGAAAGCTAGGTGTCAGCCGGGCAAGGTGGGGCAAAAGATTTCGAAATCCAGTTGTGGTTCATTTTAATGAAGGTTAGATCATCTACATTTTGGGTAGCCAGACGAGTCCTTTTTTCTGTTAGTATTGAACCTGCAGCACTGAATACTCTTTCTGATAGGACACTAGCTGCCGGGCAAGCAAGCTCCTGCAATGCATATTCTGCCAATTCTGGCCAGGTGTCTAATTTTGATGCCCAGTAATCAAATGGGAATGACGGTTGAGGGAGAACATCGATAAGGGATGAAAAATAGTTTGTAACCATACTGGACAAATGTTGTCTCCTGTCACTTTGAATTGATGCTGCAGTACCTGTCCTGTCTGCGGTCATAGCAAAATCACTCCACAACCTGGTCAGAAAACCCCTCTGGCCAACGCCACTTCTGATTTCTGCCCCTCTAACTCCTCTGGTCTGCTGGCCCCTGCAGCTCGTGTGAGAACGATCACGGGCGCTGTGTGCAGGGAATGCCAGAAGCAAACGGTCAACAAGAGTTGATTGTTTGGTTGCTAATATTAGTTCCAAGTTCTCATGTGGCATTATATTTTGCAATTTGCCTTTATAGCGAGGATCAAGGAGGCAGGCCAACCAGTAATCGTCATCATTCATCATTTTAGTTATGCGTGTGTCCCTTTTGAGGATACGTAAGGCATAATCCGCCATGTGGGCCAAAGTTCCAGTTCTCAAATCTGCGGTTGTGCTTGGTTGAGGGGCAGTTTCAGGCAAATCAACGTCACTTGTGTCCCTCAAAAAACCAGAACCCGGCCTTGCCGCGCCACCAATTTCCAGTGGCCCCGGAAAAGCTTCTTCATTAAAAATATAATCATCCCCATCATCCTCCTCGTCCTCCTCCTCCTCTTCGCCCGCTACCTCGTCCTGTACACTGCCCTGGCCAGACAATGGCTGACTGTCATCAAGGCTTTCCTCTTCCTCAGCTGCAGACGCCTGATCCTTTATGTGCGTCAAACTTTGCATCAGCAGACGCATTAGGGGGATGCTCATGCTTATTATGGCGTTGTCTGCACTAACCAGCCGTGTGCATTCCTCAAAACACTGAAGGACTTGACACATGTCTTGAATCTTCGACCACTGCACACCTGACAACTCCATGTCTGCCATCACTCACTACCTTGCCTGCCTCAAGATCTACAGTGCCCAGCCACGACTGCGTTTCTTTCTGCAAGAACTCGGACAGAACTTCCGCGGTGTGTCTGTTGTCGCCCAAACACTTCATAGCCAATACAGCCTGCTGACGTTTGCCAGTAGCTGCCCCATAATGGGAGACCTGGTGTGCAACAGTGGCAGCTGCGGATGGAGTGGTTGTGCGACTGCGGTCTGTGGATGAGCTCTCGCTTCTGCAGGAGGACGAAGAGGAGGAGGAGGGGGTGCGAACGGCTACAGCCAATTGTTTCCTAGACCGTGGGCTAGGCAGAACTGTCCCAAACTTGCTGTCCCCTGTGGACCCTGCATCCACCACATTTACCCAGTGTGCCGTGATGGACACGTAACGTCCCTGGCCATGCCTACTGGTCCATGCATCTGTTGTCAGGTGCACCTTTGTGCTCACAGATTGCCTGAGTGCATGGACGATGCGCTCTTTAACATGCTGGTGGAGGGCTGGGATGGCTTTTCTGGAAAAAAAGTGTCGACTGGGTAGTTCGTAGCGTGGTACAGCGTAGTCCATCAGGGCTTTGAAAGCTTCGCTTTCAACTAACCGGTAGGGCATCATCTCTAACGAGATTAGTCTAGCTATGTGTGCGTTCAAACCCTGTGTACGCGGATGCGAGACTAAGTACTTCCTTTTTCTAACCATAGTCTCATGTAGGGTGAGCTGGACTGGAGAGCTGGAGATCGTGGAACTAGCGGGGGTGCCGGTGGACATGGCAGACTGAGAGACGGTGGGAGATGGTATTGTTGCCACCGGTGCCCTAGATGCAGTGTTTCCTACTACGAAACTGGTGATTCCCTGACCCTGACGGCTTTGGCCTGGCAAAGAAACCTGCACAGATACTGCAGGTGGTGCGGAAAATGGTGGCCCTACACTGCCGGAAGGGATGTTGCGTTGCTGACTAGCTTCATTGGCCGAGGGTTCTACAACCTTAAGGGACGTTTGGTAGTTAGTCCAGGCTTGCAAATGCATGGTGGTTAAATGTCTATGCATGCAACTTGTATTGAGACTTTTCAGATTCTGTCCTCTGCTTAAGGTAGTTGAACATTTTTGACAGATGACTTTGCGCTGATCAATTGGATGTTGTTTAAAAAAATGCCAGACTGCACTCTTTCTAGCATCGGATACCTTTTCAGGCATTGCAGACTGAGCTTTAACCGGATGGCCACGCTGTCCTCCAACAGGTTTTAGCTTTGCCACACGTTTTGGGCAAGATACGGGCCCGGCAGATGGAACCTGTTGCGATGTTGATGCCTGCTGCGGCCCCTCCTCCTCCGCTTCAGAACTGCTGCCGCCTGCACGCTGTTCCCCCAATGGCTGCCAATCAGGGTCAAGAACTGGGTCATCTATTACCTCTTCTTGTAGCTCGTGTGCAACTTCGTCTGTGTCACCGTGTCGGTCGGTGGTATAGCGTTCGTGATGGGGCAACATAGTCTCATCAGGGTCTGATTCTTGATCAGCACCCTGCGAGGGCAATGTTGTGGTCTGAGTCAAAGGACCAGCATAGTAGTCTGGCTGTGACTGTGCATCAGTGCACTCCATGTCAGATTCAACTTGTAATGGGCATGGACTGTTAACTGCTTCACTTTCTAAGCCAGGGACGGTATGTGTAAAGAGCTCCATGGAGTAACCCGTTGTGTCGCCTGCTGCATTCTTCTCTGTTGTTGTTTTTGCTGAAGAGGACAAGGAAGCGACTTGTCCCTGACCGTGAACATCCACTAACGACGCGCTGCTTTGACATTTACCAGTTTCACGAGAGGAGGCAAAAGAGCTAGAGGCTGAGTCAGCAAGATAAGCCAAAACTTGCTCTTGCTGCTCCGGCTTTAAAAGCGGTTTTCCTACTCCCAGAAAAGGGAGCGTTCGAGGCCTTGTGTAGCCAGACGACGAACCTGGCTCCACAGCTCCAGACTTAGGTGCAATATTTTTTTTCCCACGACCAGCTGATGCTCCACCACTACCACTACCCTCATTACCAGCTGACAATGAACGCCCCCGGCCACGACCTCTTCCACCATACTTCCTCATTGTTTTAAAAACGTAAACAAACTAACGGTATTTGTTGCTGTCACACAAATTACACAGTGAGCTATAACTTCAGTATGATTTAGCTACCAATTTACAGGTGAGTGAGACCACAACGAAAATCAGGCACAATGTTACACACTCTGTTGTTGGTGGCAACAAATGAGAGAGATGCCACACACGCAGGACTGTCACTGAAGCACAAATGTAAATATTAATCTCCCACTGATTTGATTTTTTTTTTTTTTTCAGGGACACTTTAGGAAAAAAAAAATAGAATAAAATGATTTTTTCAGGAAGAATTTAGAAACCAAAGAAAATAAAATGATTTTTTCAGGGAGAATTTAGAAAACAAATAAAACAAAAAAAGGCTTTCTATGGCCCACTGAGTGAGAGATGACGCACACAGGAGTCAGGAGTGGCACACAAGCCCAGAGGCCAATATTTATCTCCCACTGATTGATGTAGTGATTTTTTCAGGTAGATTTTGGAACCCAAATCAAGCTAAAAAAAATAATAGGCTTTCTATGGCCCACAATTGGAGAGAGAAAGAGAGATGGCACACCCAGGAGTCAAGACTGGCACACAAGCAGAAAGGGCAATATTAATCTCCCACTGATTTGTTTTTTTTTTTTTTTTTTTCAGGGAGACTTTAGGAAAAAAAAAATAGAATAAAATGATTTTTTCAGGAAGAATTTAGAAACCAAATAACATAAAATGATTTTTTCAGGGAGAATTTAGAAAACAAATAAAACAAAAAAAGGCTTTCTATGGCCCACTGAGTGAGAGATGACGCACACAGGAGTCAGGAGTGGCACACAAGCCCAGAGGCCAATATTTATCTCCCACTGATTGATGTAGTGATTTTTTCAGGTAGATTTTGGAACCCAAATCAAGCTAATAAAAAATAGGCTTTCTATGGCCCACAATTGGAGAGAGAGAGAGAGATGGCACACCCAGGAGTCAAGACTGGCACACAAGCAGAAAGGGCAATATTAATCTCCCACTGATTTGTTTTTTTTTTTTTTTTTTCAGGGAGACTTTAGGAAAAAAAAATAGAATAAAATGATTTTTTCAGGAAGAATTTAGAAACCAAATAAAATAAAATGATTTTTTCAGGGAGAATTTAGAAAACAAATAAAACAAAAAAAGGCTTTCTATGGCCCACTGAGTGAGAGATGACGCACACAGGAGTCAGGAGTGGCACACAAGCCCAGAGGCCAATATTTATCTCCCACTGATTGATGTAGTGATTTTTTCAGGTAGATTTTGGAACCCAAATCAAGCTAAAAAAATAATAGGCTTTCTATGGCCCACAATTGGAGAGAGAGAGAGAGATGGCACACCCAGGAGTCAAGACTGGCACACAAGCAGAAAGGGCAATATTAATCTCCCACTGATTTGTTTTGTTTTTTTTTTTCAGGGAGACTTTAGGAAAAAAAAAAATAGAATAAAATGATTTTTTCAGGAAGAATTTAGAAACCAAATAAAATAAAATGATTTTTTCAGGGAGAATTTAGAAAACAAATAAAACAAAAAAAGGCTTTCTATGGCCCACTGAGTGAGAGATGACGCACACAGGAGTCAGGAGTGGCACACAAGCCCAGAGGCCAATATTTATCTCCCACTGATTGATGTAGTGATTTTTTCAGGTAGATTTTGGAACCCAAATCAAGCTAAAAAAAAATAATAGGCTTTCTATGGCCCACAATTGGAGAGAGAGAGAGAGATGGCACACCCAGGAGTCAAGACTGGCACACAAGCAGAAAGGGCAATATTAATCTCCCACTGATTTGTTTTTTTGTTTTTTTTTTCAGGGAGACTTTAGGAAAAAAAAATAGAATAAAATGATTTTTTCAGGAAGAATTTAGAAACCAAATAAAATAAAATGATTTTTTCAGGGAGAATTTAGAAAACAAATAAAACAAAAAAAGGCTTTCTATGGCCCACTGAGTGAGAGATGACGCACACAGGAGTCAGGAGTGGCACACAAGCCCAGAGGCCAATATTTATCTCCCACTGATTGATGTAGTGATTTTTTCAGGTAGATTTTGGAACCCAAATCAAGCTAAAAAAATAATAGGCTTTCTATGGCCCACAATTGGAGAGAGAGAGAGAGATGGCACACCCAGGAGTCAAGACTGGCACACAAGCAGAAAGGGCAATATTAATCTCCCACTGATTTTTTTTTTTTTTTTTTTTCAGGGAGACTTTAGGAAAAAAAAAAATAGAATAAAATGATTTTTTCAGGAAGAATTTAGAAACCAAATAAAATAAAATGATTTTTTCAGGGAGAATTTAGAAGCCAAATAAAATAAAATGATTTTTTCAGGGAGAATTTAGAAAACAAATAAAACAAATAAAGGCTTTCTATGGCCCACTGAGTGAGAGATGACGCACACAGGAGTCAGGAGTGGCACACAAGCCCAGAGGCCAATATTTATCTCCCACTGATTGATGTAGTGATTTTTTCAGGTAGGTTTTGGAACCCAAATCAAGCTAAAAAAATAATAGGCTTTCTATGGCCCACAATTGGAGAGAGAGAGAGAGATGGCACACCCAGGAGTCAAGACTGGCACACAAGCAGAAAGGGCAATATTAATCTCCCACTGATTTGTATTTTTTTTTTTTTTTCAGGGAGACTTTAGGAAAAAAAAAATAGAATAAAATGATTTTTTCAGGAAGAATTTAGAAACCAAATAAAATAAAATGATTTTTTCAGGGAGAATTTAGAAAACAAATAAAACAAAAAAAGGCTTTCTATGGCCCACTGAGTGAGAGATGACGCACACAGGAGTCAGGAGTGGCACACAAGCCCAGAGGCCAATATTTATCTCCCACTTTTTTTTTTTTGTTCCAGGGAAAATTTATAAACCCAATAAAAAAAATAATAAATAGGCTTTCTATGGCCCACTATCTGAGAGACAGAGAGAGATGGCACGCTTAGGACTGGCACACAAGCCCAAAGGCCAATATTAATCTCCCTTTTTTTTTTAAGGGAGAATTTATAAAACCAAAAAAAAATAAATAAATAGGCTTTCTATGGCCCACTATTTGTGAGAGAGATGGCACGCTCAGGACTGGCACACAAGCCCAGAGGCCAATATTAATCTCCCACTTTTTTTTTTTTTTCCAGGGAAAATTTATAAACCCAATAAAAAAAAAAAAAAAAAATAGGCTTTCTATGGCCCACTATCTGAGAGAGAGAGATGGCACGCTTAGGACTGGCGCACAAGCCCAAAGGCCAATATTAATCTCCCACTGATTGATTTATTGATTTTTTCAGGTAGAATTTAGAACCCAAATAAAGCAAAAAAAAAAAAAAATGGCCTTTCTATGGCCCACTGAGTGAGTGATGATGCACACAGGAGTCAGGAGTGGCACACAAGCCCTGAGGCCAATATTTTTCTCCCACTGATTGATGTAGTGATTTTTTCAGGTAGATTTTAGAACCAAAATCAAGCAAAAAAATAAATAGGCTTTCTATGGCCCACTGAGTGAGTGATGATGCACACAGGAGTCAAGAGTGGCACACAAGCCCTGAGGCCAATATTTTTCTCCCACTGATTGATGTAGTGATTTTTTCAGGTAGATTTTATAACCCAAATCAAGCAAAAAAATAAATTGGCTTTCTATGGCCCACTGAGTGAGAGATGACACAGACAGGGATGGCACTCTAGCAGAAATGTCAATCTTAATCTCCCAAAAAAAAAAAAAAAAAAACAGGGAGTGTCCTTCAATTACTATCTCCCTGCAGTAATCTCAGCCAGGTATGGCAGGCAGCAATAAGGAGTGGACTGATGCACAAATTAAATAAAAAGTGTGTACAAACCAAAAAGATAGCTGTGCAGAAAGGAAGGAACAAGAGGATTTGTGCTTTGAAAAAAGCAGTTGGTTTGCACAGCGGCGTACACACAGCAATGCAGCTATCAGGGAGCCTTCTAGGGCAGCCCAATGAGCTACAGCGCTGAGGGGAAAAAAAAAAATGTAGCTTCCACTGTCCCTGCACACCGAAGGTGGTGTTGGGCAGTGGAAATCGCTACAGCACAAGCGGTTTGGTGGTTAATGGACCCTGCCTAACGCTATCCCTGCTTCTGACGAAGCGGCAGCAACCTCTCCCTAAGCTCAGATCAGCAGCAGTAACATGGCGGTCGGCGGGAACTCCCCTTTATAGCCCCTGTGACGCCGCAGACAGCAAGCCAATCACTGCAATGCCCTTCTCTAAGATGGTGGGGACCAGGACCTATGTCATCACGCTGCCCACACTCTGCGTTTACCTTCATTGGCTGAGAAATGGCGCTTTTCGCGTCATTGAAATGCGACTTTGGCGCGAAAGTCGCGTACCGCATGGCCGACCCCGCACAGGGGTCGGATCGGGTTTCATGAAACCCGACTTTGCCAAAAGTCGGCGACTTTTGAAAATGAACGACCCGTTTCGCTCAACCCTAGTGTCAGCACCACCCCCGCAACCTATAGCTCCCCAACAACAGCCTGCACAAAGCACACAACAAGCCCAAAACAGGGGTATTTATGATTTTGCAGCACATCCCCAATCTGACCACTTGAACAGACACATGCTTGGAGGCTGGTCCCAACATGTGTCTGCTCGACATGGCCATATTGGGGGTTCTGACCAAATGGGTCAATCCAGTACCCAGGACTTGATGCCCTTCTACCCTCCACATCAAGTGTTAGCTCATACACATGACCGCAACTTGCAGCAACACCCTCAATTTATATCTGCACTAACACAGGTAGACAGTGTGGTTGGTCAACCACCCAGGTCAAGTTCCGCACATGCTGGACACCCGCCATCACCATCACCACCCCCAGCCTACCATAACCTGTAATGTTTTTGATGTTATTTTTTGCCTGTCATTTGGGCTTTTTGTTGGCCTAAGTTTTTTGTGACCTTGGCATGTAAAGCTGTGTTGTTTATTTTGCTCAAATTACATATGAGAATGGAAATATGTTTTTTGAATACATACAGTTAGGGCCAGAAATATTTGGACAGTGACACAAGTTTTGTTATTTTAGCTGTTTACAAAAACATGTTCAGAAATACAATTATATATATAATATGGGCTGAATGTGCACACTCCCAGCTGCAATATGATAGTTTCCACATCCAAATCGGAGAAAGGGTTTAGGAATCATAGCTCTGTAATGCATAGCGTCCTCTTTTTCAAGGGACCAAAAGTAATTGGACAATGGACTCTAAGGGCTGCAATTAACTCTGAAGGCGTCTCCCTCGTTAACCTGTAATCAATGAAGTAGTTAAAAGGTCAGGGGTGGATTCCAGGTGTGTGGTTTTGCATTTGGAAGCTGTTGCTGTGAGCAGACAACATGCGGTCAAAGGAACTCTCAATTGAGGTGAAGCAGAACATCCTGAGGCTGAAAAAAAAGAAAAAATCCATCAGAGAGATAGCAGACATGCTTGGAGTAGCAAAATCAACAGTTGGGTACATTCTGAGAAAAAAGGAATTGACTGGTGAGCTTGGGAACTCAAAAAGGCCTGGGCGTCCACGGATGACAACAGTGGTGGATGATCGCCGCATACTTAATTTGGTGAAGAAGAACCCGTTCACAACATCAACTGAAGTCCAGAACACTCTCAGTGAAGTAGGTGTATCTGTCTCTAAGTCAACAGTAAAGAGAAGACTCCATGACAGTAAATACAAAGGGTTCACATCTAGATGCAAACCATTCATCAATACCAAAAATAGACAGGCCAGAGTTAAATTTGCAGAAAAACACCTCAAGAAGCCAGCTCAGTTCTGGAAAAGTATTCTATGGACAGATGAGACAAAGATCAACCTGTACCAGAATGATGGGAAGAAAAAAGTTTGGAGAAGAAAGGGAACGGCACATGATCCAAGGCACACCACATCCTCTGTAAAACATGGTGGAGGCTACGTGATGGCATGGGCATGCATGGCTTTCAATGGCACTGGGTCACTTGTGTTTATTGATGACATAAGAGCAGACAAGAGTAGCCGGATGAATTCTGAAGTGTACCGGGATATACTTTCAGCCCAGATTCAGCCAAATGCTGCAAAGTTGATTGGACGGCGCTTCATAGTACAGATGGACAATGACCCCAAGCATACATCCAAAGCTACCCAGGAGTTCATGAGTGCCAAAAAGTGGAACATTCTGCAATGGCCAAGTCAATCTCCAGATCTAAACCCAATTGAGCATGCATTTCACTTGCTCAAATCCAGACTTAAGACAGAAAGACCCACAAACAAGCAAGACCTGAAGGCTGCGGCTGTAAAGGCCTGGCAAAGCATTAAGAAGGAGGAAACCCAGCGTTTGGTGATGTCCATGGGTTCCAGACTTAAGGCAGTGATTGCCTCCAAAGGATTTGCAACAAAATATTGAAAATAAAAATATTTTGTTTGGGTTATGTTTATTTGTCCAATTACTTTTGACCTCCTAAAATGTGGAGTGTTTGTAAAGAAATGTGTACAATTCCTACATTTTCTATCAGATATTTTTGTTCAACCCTTCAAATTAAATGTTACAATCTGCACTTGTATTCTGTTGTAGAGGTTTCATTTCAAATCCAATGTGGTGGCATGCAGAGCCCAACTCGCGAAAATTGTGTCACTGTCCAAATATTTCTGGCCCTAACTGTATATATATGCGCTGAGCAGTAAAAATTTGTTCGGAAAACAGAGTGTTATGTATTGGTCCAGCTACATACATGATTTGTCAACTTTACACACTTACATCTTTTCATCATCAGATACATATTACACCAATTTATGAAGCAAATTATGTGATTTATTAACTTAGAATCTAAATCAAAATTAAGGCCAAACAGCATTGCCTTGCCAAACCGTAGATCCCTCTGGTGACACAAAAAAATTGGTTAAAACATCACGAACTTTTAGGCCAGAGGGCTGACGACGTGAAGGACGAACACGTGTAGTTGTCAAGACAGTATTTGCATAATCAATGTCATCTGCAGCAGATGATGGGCAATCATGGTCTCTTGTAAAGTTGTGAAGAACAACACATGCTTTAATCACGCCATTTACATTGCCTTCACTCATTTGGATTGCAGACTGAAGGACCCGCCATTTTGCAATGAGAATGCCGAATGAACACTCGACCAGACGGCGGGCGCGGGAAAGACGCAAATTAAAGATTCTGCGCCGGTAGTCCAGGCCTCTCCGTGGATAGGGTCTCATGACATTCCTTGATAATTGAAAGGCCTCATCTGCTACCATCATGTAAGGCACCGCATCCAAATTAGCCCCTGGTATGTGACTTGGGGGTGGGAGATCCAATTCATTGTTGCGCAGCCGCCGACCCATAATGGAAGAACTGAAGACTCTAGAGTCTCCAGTTCTCCCATAGGCCCCAATATCTACAATTATAAACCTGTAGTTGCTGTCGACTAGGGCCAACAGCACTACAGAGAAAAACTGTTTATAATTATAGAATTGGGTCCCTGAACCTGGCGGCTTACGCACACGGATGTGCTTTCCGTCAAGAGCCCCAATACATTGCGGAAACTGGCATGTGTCCTGAAATCCTTGAGCAATACGTAACCAGTCTGCAATTTTGGGTTCAGGCATCACCTCTTGATGGAGTCTTCCCCAGATTTCATTGCATGTATCCCGCACAATCCCAGAAATTGTAGATTTGCCCAATAAAAACTCTAAATGCAGGCCGCATATGATAGGCCAGTGGCAAGGAAGCTAAAAGACAAAAGAATATTGTTTTCAAATATGAAATTAACACAATACAGGGTTTTATGGGGCAATAAAACAAAAAAACAAACAAAAAAATAATAAAACATTAAGGACATGCTATGGCTTTGATCTTTGCCAAAATTTAATGTAAGAAAAGAAGGACAAATGATGTTGAAGTTACTTAACCATTTAAGTATCTAATTTGAATAAGGGGGATCGACCAAAAAATGTGTAACAAATTGGGTCAATTAGTATTAAGGCATACCACAAGGTAAGGATAAGGCGCTCCTCAGCTGAAATAGATTTGCGCATCCTGGTGTCCTTCTTCGTGATCCCTGGACGCAAAATCTCCAACAAAATGTCAAAGGTTTGAATCCTCATCCGACAATAGTTGAAGAACTTGTCCGGATTAGTCCTCAGAGCAGCATACAGACGGCTGAAATGGCCTATAGTGATACGTTGCTTGATAAGTGGATGTACCCACATCCGTCTCCGCCTCCTCGGATCTACAATAACTGGGTATGGCTGGCCAAAACGTTGGGAAAGTACCCAGTTGAAAAGCACACGCTCTGTGGTGTTGAAAGTCAGTCGATCAGACATGTTGCTCATCAATCCGAAGTGCACCAACACAAGCAGGGACTCTACTGCATAGATTGGTGGGTGGCACCTGTGTTTAGGGCCATTAAATAATGTTCTTGGTGATGATTTAAATTTTTTCAGGTGGAAAAACCGTTATATGTCCATTTTGCAAGCCTGCGAGAAAATCTCGCCATACGGATGCCATACGGATGTCACACGGATCATTTGATGCGAGAAAATCGCATCCTCGCACTGCACACGGATCACTGTTTTGTTAACATTTGTGCGATTCTCGTCCGTCAAAAACGGACCGTTTTTTTATACGTTGTGTGTGTCCCCGGCCTAATTGTTCCACTCCTGGTTTTGGCTTACAAATACTGATGTAATATACTGACCATATACTGATCGTGTGACGGCAGCCATAGATGCCAGCAAAGTTAATCAGAATCCTGACGCCACATGCACACGTTGCTTATTTGTGACTTGCAGATTTGGTGCAGATTTAAATCTGCAGCATGTCAAACCTTTCAGGGTATGTGCACATGCTGCGGATTTTGCTGCGGATCCGCTGCGGATTTGACGTTGCAGATCTGCAGCAGTTTTCCATGCGTTGTACAGTGCCATGTAAACATATGGAAAACAAAATCCACAGTGCACATGCTGCGGAAAAAAACGCTCGGAAAAGCAGCGTTGTTTTTTCCGCAGCAGGTCAATTCTTTGTGCGGATTCCGCAGCGTTTTACACCTGCTCCACAATAGAAATCCGCAGGTGTAAAATCACAGGTGGAATCCGCAAAAAAACCATGGAAAATCCGCGGTATTTCCGCTGTATATCCACAGTGTGGTTTACCTGCGGATTTACCAAAAACAGTGAGGTAAAATCCGCACACCATTACGTGCACATAACCTCAGCGTTTTTGCTGCAGTTTTCATTGATGCCAATGAATGTATTTTTACTTCATTTTTTAAATTTCAACTCATGTGATTCTATAGATAATATTGGAATCACATGATTAAAGATGGATGTGACTTGTATTGGTAAAAATGCAAGTGAAATAACACAAGAAATATAGCAGACTGCAAAATTTAAAGGAAAAAAATAGAAAACTGCTGAGAAATTTGCAAAAGATTGCAAGTAAAAATGAGAGCTTCTTTATTATTATCATATATTTTCTTGATCAAAAATGCAAGAAAAATTGTGTAACCTAAATTAAGGCTGGAGTCACACTAATGTATGGCATTGGATGCGATATACTAATGATCCTCGGCTCTAGTTCTGCTGTGAGAGGGAGCCGAGTGTCAGTGCTCTGTGCTCAGATCCTCTCGCACAGAGAGGATCGGAGCACAGCTGTAGAGGAGGCAGAGAAATTAATTTCTCCATCTTCTTTCTCTGCTTCCGGCGTTGGCGTATATCGCACCACACTCGGATGATATCCAAGTAATGTGTGTTGTATCACTTGCACCCACAGACTTGTATGGGTGTGAGTGAGCTGAGTCTTGATGCCAATCGTAACATGCTGTGAGTGTTTTTGTAAGCCGATTTAGTATGAAAAAATAATCACAGATGTTAGCTGTCCATAGAGTAACACTGGGCAGAGTGCTGTGCAGTGTTTTATCACTTAGCACTTGGCCATATTGTATGGTAGTGTGACTCTGGCCTAAGGCTACGGTCACACTATCAGGCCGGTTTCACACGTCAGTGGCTCCGGTACGTAAGGTGACAGTTTCCTCACGTACCGGAGACACTGACTCACGTAGACACATTAAAATCAATGTGTCTCTGCACATGTCAGCGTGTTTTCACGGACCGTGTGTCTGCTTGAAAAACACGGAGACATGTCAGTGTTCGTGGGAGCGCACGTATTACATGGACCCATTAAAGTCAATGGGTCCGTGTAAGATACGTACCGCACAAAGATGTTGTCCGTGTGCAGTCCGTGTGCCGTGCAGGAGACAGCGCTATAGAAAGCCCTGTCCCCCCAGCGTGGTGCTGAAGCCGCTATTCATTTCTTCTCTCCAGCAGCATTCGCTGGAGAGAAGATATGAAAAATCTTTTTTTGGGGGGGGCTGTTTAAAATAAAGATCCCTGTCCCCAACCCCCTCCCACCCCTTGTGCGCCCCCCCCCCCCCGCTGTTAATAAATTACTTACCCGGCTCCCTCGCTGGTGCTGCTTCCTGTCCTCACTGCAGCTTCTCCTGTATGAGCGGTCACGTGGTGCCTCCTATTAACTGTAGCGCTGTCTCCTGCACAGTGCGTGTGGTACCCTGTCGGCACACGGGCGGCACACGGATGCCGCACGTGTGCCACACTGATGTACCACGGGAGCACACGGACACACGGACACGGATAATTCCGGTACCGATTTTTCCGGTACCGGAATTATCTGGATGTGTGAGACTGGCCTCAGTGTGTGGTCAATATTTTACATCAGTATTTGTAAGCCAAAACCAGGAGTGGAACAAACAGAGGGGAAAGCTATGATAGAAACACATCACCAAGTTTGTATTTTTGACCCACTCCTGGTTTTGGCTAACAAATACTGATGTGAAATACTGACCAAATACTGATAGTGTGACCGTAGCCTAAGAGTGAAAAATTTTATTAGTTTGTAGCATGTATGTAATACAGATGTGGCAACAGACAGTCTAAAGCAGTACAGGGATACCATGCCGCTCCTACACGTATTGCATAGAGTTGTGCTTATTCATAGTGAATGAGAGCAGCCAAGCTATGTAAATAGTGCTTGCTATATACAGCTCTGGCAAAAATCAAGAGACCACGGCAAAATGTTCAGTTTGTCTGATTTTTCTCTTTATACGTATATTTTTGAGTAAATTGTTTTTTTATTCTAGAAACGTCTGACAACATGTCTCCGAATTTCCAAGCAATACATTTTGCATTTTTTTTCTGAAAAGGAGAAATGGTCATTTACATGGTCAATGGTCAATGGTCTAATTACAAAACGTGCTTTCAGACCTCAAATAATGCAAAGAAAACAAGTTCATAATCATTTAGAAGCAACAATACTAATGCAAGTATTCCTACATGAGCAGTTTCCTGGAAAGTGGATTGGTCGTCATCGGCCAGTTGAATGGCCACCATGGTCTCCTGATCTGACCCCCTTAGGCTGCCGTCACACTAGCAGTAGTGTTGAGCGATACCGTCCGATATTTGAAAGTATCGGTATCGGATGGTATCGGCCGATATCCGAAAAATATCGGATATCGCCGATACCGATATCCGATACCAATACAAGTCAATGGGACACAAATATCGGAAGGTATCCGTAATGGTTCCCAGGGTCTGAAGGAGAGGAAACTCTCCTTCAGGCCCTGGGATCCATATTAATGTGTAAAATAAAGAATAAAAATAAAAAATATTGATATACTTACCCTCGGACACGCCCTGGTTGTCACCGCTGCAATCGCCATGCTTTTCTTCCTAAGAATGAGCGCTTTAATGACCTTCGATGACGTCGCGGCTTGTGATTGGTCGCTGAGCGGTCATGTGACCGCTCACGCGACCAATCACAAGCCGTGACGTCATCGAAGGTCCTTAACGCACTCATTCTTAGGAATGAGCGTGTTAATAACCTTCGATGACGTCGTGGCTTGTGATTGGTCGCTTGAGCGGTCACATGACCGCTCAGTGACCAATCACAAGCCGCGACGTCATCGAAGGTACTTAACAAGCTCATTCATAGGAAGGAAAACATGGCGATTGCAGCGGTGACAACCAGGGCGTGTCCGAGGGTAAGTATATCAATATTTTTTATTTTTATTCTTTATTTTACACATTAATCTAAATCCCGATACCGATTCCCGATATCACAAAAATATCGGAACTCTGTATCGGAATTCCGATACCGCAAATATCGGCCGATACCCGTTACTTGCGGTATCGGAATGCTCAACACTAACTAGCAGTATTTGGTCAGTATTTTACATCAGTATTTGTAAGCCAAAACCAGGAATGTAAAAGTCTAATAGAAACATATTCATCACTTCTGCATTTATCACCCACTCCTGGTTTTGGCTTGCAAATACTGATGTAAAATACTGACCAAATACTGCTAGTGTGACGACAGCCTTAATCTTTTATCTTTGGTGTCATCTGAAGGCAATTTTCTATGCTGTGAAGATACGAGATGTGCAGCATCTGAAACAACGGATACTGGAAGCCTGTGCTAGCTTTTCTTCCGCGGTGTTGCTATCAGTGTGTCAAGAGTGGGAGAAGAGGGTTGCATTGACAATCCAACACAATGGGCAGCACTGAATACATTTTATAAGTGATCATAAACTTGTAAATAACTCATGAAAGAATAAAGTTACGTTAAAACCAAGCAGGCACACCATTGTTTTTCTTGTGAAATTCTCAATAAGTTTGATGTGTCACATGACCCTCTTCCCATTGGAAAAAATAAAGTTGCATCCAAAATGGTCGAATTCAAAATGGCCTCCATGGTCATCATTTATCTTGAAAAGTTTTCCCCCACCCATATACTAATGTGCCACAAACAGGAGGTTGATATCACCAACCCTTCCCATTTTATTTAAGTGTATCCATATAAATCCCCCACCCTGTATATACATATATAAAGTATTCAATAGAATAGAAGCATAGGATTAAATTTGTACTAATGCAATCCGATTTTTAATGCTGAATTACCAGCTTTTCTTCAATTTATATATTATAGCTATATGTGACACCCTTATATCTATCTACTCTATGTGTATATATATCTTCTATTCTAACCTGTCACACTGTGATTTTACTGCACGCAGCAAATTAATTGCCGACTTTTCATCTTTTTATATATATTTATATATACTAGATGGTGGCCCAATTCTAACGCATCGGGTATTCTAGAAAATGCATGTCCACGTAGTATATTGCACAGCCCACGTAGTATATTGCCCAGCCACGTAGTATATTGCCCAGTCACATACTATATTGCCCAGGTACGTAGTATATTGCCCAGTGACGTAGTATATTGCCCAGCCACATAGTATATTGCCCATTCACATGGTATATTGCCCAGTCACATAGTATATTGCCCAGCCACGTAGTACAGTATATTGCCCAGCCACGTAGTATATTGCTCAGCCATGTAGTATATTGCCCAACCACGTAGTATATTGCCCAGCCACGTAGTATATTGCCCAGCCACGTACTATTTTGCCCAGATATGTAGTATATTGCCCATTGACGTAGTATATTGCCCAGCCAGATAGTATATTGCCCAGCCACTTAGTATATTGCCCAGCCACGTAGTATATTGCCCAGCCCCGTAGTATATTGTCCAGCCACGTAGTATATTGCCCAGCCACATATGTAACAGGTTAAAAAAGACTTGAAAAAAATAAACATATACTTGCCATCCGAGGGCCCCTTGTAGTCCTGGCACCTGTGTGCAGTGCAAGCGGCAGCTTCCGGTCCCAGCGTTGGTATGAGCACAGGACCTGTGATGACGTCGCGGTCACGTCGCGGTGACATCACATAGCATCATTGGCATCAGAACCTGCCGCTTGCACTGCCGAGGACAGCGCGACGTCGGAGGGTGAGAATAACATTTTTTTTTATTACTATTATTTGTAACATTAGATCTTTTTACTATTGATGCTGCATACGTGTGTCAATGTGTCGCTAATGTTAGTCTTGGGGAAAAAACACATCCTGCAGACAACTTTGCAGGATGCGTTTTTTCCCCTAAACGACGCATTGCGACGTATTGAAAACGACGCTAGTGTGAAAGTAGCCTAACATCTTCTTTCTAGCACAATAAAATGCATTTGTGAGATTTTATGTTCAAGAAAAGAATCTCAGGCAATATTTAAAGGACTCTGTCACCTGAATTTGGAGGGAACAATTTTCAGCCATAGAGGTGGAGTTTTTGGGTGTTTGATTCACCCTTTCCTTACCCGCTGGCTGCATGCTGGCTGCAATATTGGATTGAAGCTCACTCTTTGTCCTCCATAGTACACACCTGTGCAAGGCAAGATTACCTTGTGCAGGCATGTACTACGGAGGACAGAGAATGAACTTCAATCCAATATTGCAGCCAGCATGCAGCCAGCGGGTAACGAAAGGGTGAATCAAAAATACAAAAACCCCGCCTCTATGGCTGAAAATTGTTCCCTCCAAATTCAGGTGACAGAGTCCCTTTAAATGATTTGTGTATCTTTTGGGAATTTTTTTTTTATTTTAATGCATGTAGTTTAGGCTAAAAAATAGTTTTTACAATAGTGTTTCATTAAAAAATTGTGCACTATTTTCATTCTTAGACCTGTATTAGACTGACCTTAAATTTATTTTTGAAGAAAAGTTCAAGCGCAAGAACTACAACTAATGTCTTATTATAGTTTTTAAATGTTTTAATAACCAACACAGGTGAAAGAAAAAAACAGTGAGGGCAAATGTACAATCAGGGCTTACAACGCTTGGATTGCACCAAGAGGATAATTATTTGATTAGCTAACAAAAAATCCTCTAAAATACAAATTCTATTACAATAATATTTATTAAAATCCCAAATAATGGAAAAAAATCATCTATATTCAACAGTAACATAAAAATCACTCAAGGAGCGGGATAAGTCAAATAAAGCATTAGCACAATGTGGGCACAGGACACGATTTGGTTGATAATATACACAATTAGTGCTCACTCCCAATTGTGAATTAATTGGACAAATGGAATCAGACTAAAAATTGGCTAAATTTAATTTATCACTGTCCTCCACAGTTGTTCTGCAATGCTCTCGAGCGGGAGGATTGAAGCACTGACAGTCGGCTCACATCGGATGTGATACTCTAATGGGACCCCGGCATTACCTTTAAAAACATGGTGCTATCTAGCCATAGAGGTAATCATCCTAATTCAAGGGCAAATGGCACCCCCACTTCTTCATCAATTGATCTTATGATGCCCAACAATGTATTATTCACTGATCTCAAATAATTACATGTAATGCATTAACTATATCCTTGTATTCTCAGTATTGGATACTCAGGAAAATAAAGAAAACAGTTTTTCACAAATAATTTGTCTAGTCACCACCATGCGCTCTTAGAATCAAACTTTAGGCCCTCGATCAGCTTCCAGTAAGTTTTTGACGCTGTGTATTTTTGGTGTGTCAAAAACGAAGTGTCCTACAGTTGCATCAAAGTGGATGTGATTTATAGAAATCCTCTGCCCACTGCGCTTTTTTTTTACGCAGCGTGTTTCAAATCTGCAACACATCAATTTCTCTTGCAGATACACTACGTGTTCCCATAGACTTGAATCAGATGCGAAAAATCCGCAGTTAAAGAAAAAACACGTTTTTAGTGCATTTTCTCAGCGTAAACACATAAAAAATAGACACATGACTGTAAAAATAAAACTTGTCTAATCCAAATACCAGAAAGTACCAAAAACAAAACAGCTTCGTTTAAAACGATGCACATCAGCAAGAGACAAAAAATAAAAAACGCAGTGTAAAAAACATAATAAAAACGTATGTAAAAAAACGCAGCTACCTCATTTACATAATAGATTCTGAAATGGTACAGAAAGTCTGAAACGTAAAAAACTAACCAAAGTCTCATCGTAGAAATGTAGCCTTAAAAAAAGCAGTGTGTAGCCTCCTTCAATATAATGGCCAAAAAGCAGCAGAGGTAATGTAAGTTAATAGGCTTAAAAAAACTGCAAACAAAAAAACGTAATATCTACATTTTACAATACTTTGTTATACCTTGTCTTCTGTACATATTATTTGAAGGACAGAACTGCTAAAATGAGATTATATCTCATGGTTGACTTACATTTAGCTGGTTCAGGATCTACTTGCTTGGTTCAGTCGGGATATATCTCTATACAGTTTGTATATCCCAGAAAAGAAAACCTTGGCCATAGACAGATTAAAAAAAAAAGACCTTCAAAGTAACAATAACTTTAGTGTGACTAATACAGGGCAGGTAGATACATTTTTTGGCTTCCAGTTTTTTGATTGGGTTTGAATAGGATTAGCAAACATAAGACGATAATTAAGGTCCAAGTCAAGCAAAACTTAACTGGATCAATCTAAGATGGAGTGAGTGAGACAGTGGTATCTGGTAGATAGGAAAAAAGAACACATTGCACAATAGTTGAATTATTCACGTACAAATGGCATACACTTAGTAATGTTACAATGCAATAATCTTGCAGGAACAGTAATCTGAAGTATGAGATTATTGATGTTGTTTGCTAAGTACAGAATGGTATCAGCAAAAGCTGAAGGAAATGTCTTTGCAGAAAATTGTATATTCGTTAAAACCTTTTGCTGAAGGCAACATTTTTGCACTTTTTTAATTACACACATACTGACATTAGGTATTATTCATAATTAAAATATACTGTACAT
This sequence comes from Ranitomeya imitator, assembly GCF_032444005.1. NCBI lineage: Eukaryota > Metazoa > Chordata > Amphibia > Anura > Dendrobatidae > Ranitomeya > Ranitomeya imitator. The sequence goes on from NC_091286.1 coordinate 593,939,244, forward strand.
TTAAAATGTTCAAGTTATTTCAGGCAACTTTTAAGAAAAACTGTCGTTTATGTACATGAAGAAAGAATAACACTACTTCTGACCATCACATGACTTGCGCCCCATATTTGTCACCTATTTACAGTACCTCTTAAAAAAAAAACCTACTTCAACATTAAAATTCTTGTTTGGCTAGCGGGTGGAGGCCATGATATTATGATGTTTCACATACACAGCACAGAAAGCAGGGATTCCTGATTTTCCTTCTCTGTTTAGCACATAATCAAAAGCAGTACCAGCATACAAAGAATTGTACAGCGGTAGTGAGCATTGTAACTGTGAACCCAGATAAATGAGATGAATTGCTTGCTAGAAGAAGAGTTTATTGGATCAATCAGTGGAGAATTAACTTCAATTTTTTTGCAATCCCCAAGGGGGCATGGCTACAAATATTTAAAAATATACAGTGACAGGCAAAAGGGTAACAATGCTTTGAAAATTTGAAATTCAGACTTCATATCTCACCATCCACTACGGCTTTGAACGTGAGACTATCATAATTTTATAGACAATCATATTGGCTATCTCATGCATAATTTTAACTTGAAATTATTTAGCATATGTTTCTTGTGTAGATTACTGTCAGGTCACTGCATTGATACTGTTTTTCTCCTAAATATATAAATTGTAAGTTTTATTATTTTGTTAGTATTTTATAAATCCACCTTTTGGCATTCAATACAGCCTGAATTTTTCTAGGCATGCTCTCGATCAAACCAAAATTTTATTCCAGGTCTCTTGTACATGTTCCCGAAGTTTGTGCAGTTGGTGCAAACTTATCATGTAGTGACAAGGAACTGTGGGTGCCTTACTGATTCCTCGAACTGCGGGTACCCTACGCTATCCCAGTCCACTGGATTGCCCCAGATGATGGAGACACCAGAGTCTCGTACCTTGCTCTGCCCCTATCTTAACACTTTTCTGTTCCCTCCCCCACCCAGGGGTGACCCCAAAGTGTATTGGAAAACACTTAGACAGACAGGGTAAACAGACAGGGATAAAATAAAACTACAATCATACAAATACACTAACAAAACAACAGAGCGGGAAACAGGTGAACATTAGGAGGCACAAACCAAATGGGACAGAATAAGAATAAACACACAAACCAACTACGTACAGAAATCTCCAGAACAACTCTCCAACAATCTACTCCAAACATTGAACTTCTCCTTCAACTCCAAACTAGGAACTAATACAATTATCAGTGGCAACTCCCAAGTGCTCAAGTGCCAGTGGTGAGCATATGTACCAGAGGGGAGTGGCCAACACAGAACAGCTGAGACAATTCAGGATGGAGAGCTCCAGGAGATCAACTAATCTGATTAAACCTTGTGATGACAGAGCACGTAACACCTGCATTGTTTAGAACTGCTTCACCATCCCATTAACTAGTACATGGGTTCCTGTAACCAGACACTGCTATTTTCTGGCCCTTCTCTATGACGGTATCCATGTAAAAACAATGGCCGACTCACTTGGGTATGTATACAGTTTTTTCTTCAACTCTACCATTTCTTCACCAATCTCAATGTATGTTTCAGGTCATTGTCCTGCTGGAACACTATGTTGTTCTTTTCATACCTATAGTAGTTGAGTGTATGAAGTAACTCATCTTGTAGTATACTCACATATATCTCAGCATTGAGACCACTATCAATCCTGGTCAAGTATATAATGCCTTTGGCTGTGAAACAATCCAATATCATCAGGCTTCCTCCACCGAACTTCACAGTTCTTTCAATTTTGCAATCTGTTAGCCCCTTTTTCACTTTGTTTCTTCCAGACCATTTGCACCCATCAGAGCCTGGTCTATTGACTTTAGTCTCATCTCTCTAAAACACCTGTTTCTAATCTTCTATTGTCCACTTTTCATACTTTTTTGCAAACTTGAGCTGATGCTTCTTATGACGCTATTGAAGTCGAGGCATCGTCACCTTTTTTAAAGCCACTATTCCAGACTTGTATAATGTGCGTTGCAAAGTGTTTGCATGTATGTTTGTTATCACACTATTACAAAGCATATGAGCTACCTCCACTGCCATGTTTATCGTGCCAGAACTTATAGACCATTTGTTGAGCCAACTTGTTGACTCATTATTTTGCCTGGGCGTCCACCTTTTGGCTTTTGAATTGATGGACAGACTTAATTTTATATTCTTACAAGTGTCATGACACTCACAGGATCCAGTTTGGCAATTTTCTTGGCCGAGAGACTGCTATTGATGAGATGGATGATGATGTTTCTCTTTTCTTAGGAATTTGCTTTAATTGCTGCTTCTTGGTTTGAACCAGTGCCTTTTTGCTTAAGAATCAACCTAACCACACACTGAGCTATTAGGGAATGTGAGAACAGGCTGTATTTGACAACATATAAGAAAAAAAGATTTTTCCACCAGCAGGAGCAAACCAATACCACTATATGACAAGACTCTGCATCACTAATCATATGCTAAAGAGTTGCACGACAAAGTTATGTATGAGATAGCCAAGATGTCTATAAAGTGACTGTAGTTTCCCATTCGAAGCAGTAATGGGTAGTGATATATAGAGCCTGAGATTCAAAAGTTCAAAATATTGTTCTTTTGCTTGTGTCTATATATATATATATACATATATATATATATAGACACAACTATATCCCTTCACATATATATATATAGGGAGAGAGAAAAGGAAATGAAAAGCAGCATAACCAAATAGCGTTCCAGGATGCCGTTCCTCCAAATGTCCATATACAGACAAAAAAACAAAGGCAGCACACCAGTTCAGGGGGAAAAATGTGCCTATTTAATGTATTGAGAAGAATAAAACATAAAAAATGATCCATGTAAATCAAAATTAATATCCCATGGAGGTCTGAATTTGGAATGATACTGAAAATCAAAGTGGAAAATCAAATTACACACTGATCCAACTTCAGTGGAAATGCCTCAAGACAAGGAAATGATGTTCAGTAGTGTGTGTGGCCCCCAAGTGCCTGTATGACCCCCCTACAGTGCCTGGGCATGCTGCTGATGAGGCGGTGGATCTCCTGAGGGATCTCCTCCCAGACCTGGACTAAAGCATCCGCCAACTCCTGGACAGTCTGTAGTGCAACGTGACATTGGTGGATGGTGCGAGACATGATGTCCCAGATTTGTTCAATCAGATTCAGGTTTGGGGCACGGGCGGGTCAGTCCATAGCTTCAATTCCTTCATCTTGCAGGAACTGCTGACACACTCCAGCCACATGAGGTCTGGCATTGTCCTGCATTAGGAGGAACCCAGGGCCAACCACACCAGCATTTGGTCTCACAAGGGGTCTGAGGATCTCGTCTCAGTATCTAATGGCAGTCAGGCTACCTATTGTGAGCACATGGAGGGCTGTGCAGCCCTCCAAAGAAATGCCACCCCACACCATTGCTGACCCACTGCCAAACCGGTCATGCTCAAGGATGTTGCAGGCAGAAGATCATTCTCCACGGGGTCTCCAGACTCTGTCACGTCTGTCATAGGGTTGAGCGAAACGGATCGGACAAATTCAAAAATCGCCGACTTTTGGCAAAGTCAAAGTTTCGTGAAACCCGACCCGATCCTAGTGTGGGATCAGCCATAGTAACATAGTAACATAGTTAGTAAGGCCGAAAAAAGACATTTGTCCATCCAGTTCAGCCTATATTCCATCATAATAAATCCCCAGATCTACGTCCTTCTACAGAACCTAATAATTGTATGATACAATATTGTTCTGCTCCAGGAAGACATCCAGGCCTCTCTTGAACCCCTCGACTGAGTTCGCCATCACCACCTCCTCAGGCAAGCAATTCCAGATTCTCACTGCCCTAACAGTAAAGAATCCTCTTCTATGTTGGTGGAAAAACCTTCTCTCCTCCAGACGCAAAGAATGCCCCCTTGTGCCCGTCACCTTCCTTGGTATAAACAGATCCTCAGCGAGATATTTGTATTGTCCCCTTATATACTTATACATGGTTATTAGATCGCCCCTCAGTCGTCTTTTTTCTAGACTAAATAATCCTAATTTCGCTAATCTATCTGGGTATTGTAGTTCTCCCATCCCCTTTATTAATTTTGTTGCCCTCCTTTGTACTCTCTCTAGTTCCATTATATCCTTCCTGAGCACCGGTGCCCAAAACTGGACACAGTACTCCATGTGCGTCATGAGGTCGGCGATCTTCGCGCCCAAGTCACGTTTCGTATGACGCATTCAGCGCTATTTTTCAGCCAATGAAGGAGGATGCAGAGTGTGGGCAGCGTGATAGCATAGGTCTCGGTCTCCACCATCTTAGAGAAGGGCATGACAGTGATTGGCTTGCTTTCTGCGGCATCACAGGGGCTTTAAAGGGGTGTGCACGCTGACCGCCATCTTACTTCTGCCGATCATAGCATAGGGAGAGGTTGTCGCAGCTTCATCAGAAGAAGGGATATAGTTAGGGAGGGAAGATTAAACCTCAAAACTGCTAGTGCTGTAGCGATTTCCACTGTCCAACACCACCATTTGTTTGCAGGGACAGTGGAGGCTATATTTTTGTGCATCAGCTCTGTAGCTTACTAGGCTGCCTTATAAGGCTCCATGAAAGCTGCATTGCTGTTTGCACGCCACTGTGCAAACCAACTGCTTTTTTAAAAGCAAAAATCCTGTTGCTCCTTTCTATTCTAGTCCTTTTTATTGCTGCCATACTTGTCCTGAGATCATTGTGGGGAGATTGAAATTGTACTACAGTCCTTGTATTTTTTCATATATCTTCCAGCCACTTTCTGCCACTTACATTGTGTTGTTTTATGCACTGGGCCTGAGTTTTGGTTCAGTCTCCCCCCAAAAAAGGGAGATTCAAATTATCACAAAGTGGATATATTTCAGTCCTGTTAGTTTGTGGTATATCAGCCAGCCACTTTCTGCCACTTACCGTATGTACTCGAGTATAAGCTGACCCGAGTATAAGCCGACCCCCCTAATTTTGCCACAAAAAACTGGGAAAACCTATTGACTCGAGTATAAGCCTAGGGTGGAAATGCAGCATTTACCGGTGAATTTCAAAAATAAAAATAGATCATTATTTCCCCATAGCTGTGCCATATAGTGCTCTGCACCGTTCATTATTTCCCCATAGCTGTGCCATATAGTGCACTGCACCGTTCATATTTATTATTATTATTATTATTTATTTATATAGCACCATTGATTCCATGGTGCTGTACATGAGAAGGGGTTACATACAAGTTACAAATATCACATACAGTAAACAAACTAACAATGACGGACTGATACAGAGGGGCGAGGACCCTGCCCTTGCGGGCTTACATTCTACAGGATTATGGGGAAGGAGACAGTAGGTTGAGGGTTGCAGGAGCTCCGGTGTTGGTGAAGCGGTAGCTCCGGTGTTGGTGAGGCGGTAGCTCCGGTGTTGGTGAGGCGGTAGCTTAGTTGGTGATGAGGCAGCAGCGGTGTCAGTGCAGGCTGTAGGCTTTCCTGAAGAGATGAGTTTTCAGGTTCCGTCTGAAGGATCCGACTGTGGTTGATAGTCGGACGTTTTGGGGCAGAGAGTTCCAGAGGATGGGGGATATTCGGGAGAAGTCTTGGAGGCGATTGGATGAGGAGCGAATAAGTGTGGAGGAGAGAAGGAGGTCTTGGGAGGACCGGAGGTCACGTGAGGGAAGATATCGAGAGATTAGTTCAGAGATATATGGAGGAGACAGGTTGTGGATGGCTTTGTAGGTCAGTATTAGCAATTTGAACTGGATACGCTGAGGGAATGGGAGCCAGTGAAGAGATTTGCAGAGGGGGGAAGCGGAGGAGTAGCGAGGAGAGAGATGGATTAGTCGGGCAGCAGAGTTAAGGATGGACTGGAGAGGTGCAAGGGTGTTAGCAGGGAGGCCACAGAAAAGGATGTTGCAGTAGTCAAGGCGGGAAATGATGAGGGCGTGCACAAGCATTTTAGTAGATTGGGGGTTGAGGAAACGACGGATCCTGGAGATATTTTTGAGCTGGAGGCGACAGGAGGTGGAAAGAGCTTGGATGTGTGGTTTGAAGGACAGGGCAGAGTCGAAGGTTACTCCGAGGCAGCGGACTTCGGGTACAGGGGAAAGCATGATGTCAGTGACTGCGATAGATAGGTCAAGTAAGGAAGATTTATGGGATGGAGGAAAGATGATGAGTTCAGATTTGTCCACATTGAGTTTGAGGAAGCGAGAGGAGAAGAAGGAGGATATGGCTGATAGGCACTCTGGGATTCTGAACAGCAGAGCGGTGACGTCTGGGCCAGAGAGGTAGATCTGAGTGTCGTCAGCATAGAGGTGGTACTGGAATCCATGGGACTTTATGAGTTGTCCAAAGCCAAGTGTATAGATTGAGAAGAGTAGGGGTCCTAGAACAGAGCCTTGGGGGACTCCAACAGAGAGAGGGTGGGATGAGGAGGTAGTATGGGAGTGGGAGACGCTGAATGTGCGGTTGGAAAGGTACGAGGCGATCCAGGAAAGGGCGAGGTCTTTGATGCCAAAGGAGGAGAGGATCTGTAGTAGGAGGCAGTGGTCAACTGTGTCGAAAGCAGAGGACAGGTCTAGAAGGAGGAGTACAGAGTATTGTCCAGTAGCTTTGGCGGTAAGTAGGTCGTTAGTGATTTTGGTCAGGGCAGTCTCAGTTGAGTGATGGGGGCGGAAACCAGATTGTAGATTGTCGTACAACAAGTTAGATGAGAGGTGGGAGGAGAGTTCAGCATGGACGTGCTGCTCCAGGAGTTTGGAAGCAAATGGGAGCAGCGATATTGGGCGATAGCTGGACATAGCAGTTGGATCGAGGGTTGGCTTTTTAAGGATAGGCGTGATTGTGGCATGTTTGAACGCAGAGGGGAAGGTGCCAGAAGTTAGTGATAGGTTGAAGAGGTGGGTTAGGGATGGGATAAGTGTGGTGGTGAGGTTGGGGAGGAGGTGGGATGGGATGGGATCGAGCGCACAGGTGGTGCGCTCGATCCCAGCTCTGCCATATAGTGCTCTGCACCGTTCATATTGCCCCATATCTGTGCCCTGTATGCTCTGCACCGTTCATACTGCCCCCATAGATGCTCTGCACCGTTCATACTGCCCCCATATCTGTGCCCCATACAGTGCTCTGCACCGTTCATACTGCCCCATATATGCTCTGCACCGTACATACTGCCTCCATAGATGCTCTGCACCGTTCATACTGCCCCCATAGATGCTCTGCACCGTTCATACTGCTCCCATAGATGCTCTGCACCGTTCATACTGCCCCATAGATGCTCTGCACCGTTCATACTGCCCCCATAGATGCTCTGCACCGTTCATACTGCCCCCATAGATGCTCTGCACCGTTCATACTGCCCCCATAGATGCTCTGCACCCTTCATACTGCCCCCATAGATGCTCTGCACCGTTCATACTGCCCCCATAGATGCTCTGCACCGTTCATACTGGTGTTATGACCTGGTGGTAAGGACAACAATGGACCTGATGGTTAAGAGCACCCGGAAAGACCTGATAGCCACAAAAACACAGAACAAGCTCTGGGAAGTGAGAACTCTGCTGACCGCAATCCCTAAGCCTATCACACACACTAAAAATAGCCGTGGATTGCTCCTAACGCTCCCTATGCAACTCGACACAGCCTCAGAAACTAGCTAGCCCTTAAGAGGAAAAATCAGCCTACCTTGCCTCAGAGAAATTCCCCAAAGGAAAAGGCAGCCCCCACATATATTGACTGTGAGCAAGATGAAATCACAAACACAGAGATGAAATAGATTTAGCAAAGAGAGGCCCGACTTACTGAACAGACAGAGGATAGGAAAGGTCACTTTGCGGTCAGCACAAAAACCTACAAAAGCCACGCAGAGAGTGCAGGGAAAAAAAAACCCTTCTGCACCGACTCACGGTGCGGGGGGCGCCCCTCTGCGTCCCAGAGCTTCCAGCAAGCAAGGCAATATTTAACAATAGCAAGCTGGACAGAAAAAATAGCAAACAAGCAAAATAGCAAAGAGGAACTTAGCTTCTGCTGGAGTAACAGGTAACCAGTACGATCCAGGAGCAAACTAGAGCCATAGTACAACATTGACAGCTGGCATCTAGCAATGATCCAAGAGGAGTTAAATAGAGTAGCCAGCTAACGAATTAAGCTCGTCACCTGTGGAAGGAAACTCAGAAACACCCACAGCCACCAGAGAAACTCCATGGACAGAACCAGCCAAAGTACCATTCCTGACCACAGGAGGGAGCTCAACAACAGAATTCACAACAGTACCCCCCCTTTAAGGAGGAGGGGTCACCGAACCCTCACCAGAGCCCCCAGGCCGACCAGGATGAGCCAAATGAAAGGCACGAACGAGATCGGCAGCATGAACATCAGAGGCAAAAACCCAGGAATTATCTTCCTGACCATAACCCTTCCACTTGACCAGGTACTGAAGTTTCCGTCTCGAAATACGAGAATCCAAAATCTTCTCCACCACATACTCCAACTCCCCCTCAACCAACACCGGGGCAGGAGGATCAACGGATGGAACCACAGGCGCCACGTATCTCCGCAACAACGACCTATGGAATACATTATGGATGGCAAAAGAAGCTGGAAGGGTCAAACGAAATAACACAGGATTGAGAACCTCAGAAATCTTATACGGACCAATGAAACGAGGCTTAAACTTAGGAGAGGAAACCTTCATAGGAACATAACGAGACGACAACCAAACCAAATCCCCAACACGAAGTCGGGGACCCACACAGCGCCGGCGGTTAGCGAAACGTTGAGCCTTCTCCTGGGACAATGTCAAATTGTCCACCACATGAGTCCAAATCTGCTGCAACCTATCCACCACAGTATCTACACCAGGACAGTCCGAAGACTCAACCTGCCCTGAAGAGAAACGAGGGTGGAAACCAGAATTGCAGAAGAACGGCGAAACCAAAGTAGCCGAGCTGGCCCGATTATTAAGGGCGAACTCAGCCAACGGCAAAAAGGACACCCAATCATCCTGATCAGCAGAAACAAAGCATCTCAGATATGTTTCCAAAGTCTGGTTAGTTCGTTCGGTTTGGCCATTTGTCTGAGGATGAAAAGCTGAGGAAAAAGACAAATCATTGCCCATCCTAGCACAAAAGGAACGCCAAAACCTCGAAACAAACTGGGAACCTCTGTCCGAAACGATGTTCTCCGGAATGCCATGTATACGAACCACATGCTGGAAAAACAATGGCACCAAATCAGAGGAAGAAGGTAATTTAGACAAGGGTACCAAATGGACCATCTTAGAAAAGCGATCACAAACCACCCAAATGACCGACATCTTTTGAGAGACAGGGAGATCCGAAATAAAATCCATAGAAATATGCGTCCAGGGCCTCTTTGGGACCGGCAAGGGCAAAAGCAACCCACTGGCACGAGAACAGCAGGGCTTAGCCCCAGCACAAGTCCCACAGGACTGCACAAAAGAATGCACATCCCGTGACAAAGACGGCCACCAAAAAGATCTAGCCACCAAATCTCTGGTACCAAAGATCCCAGGATGACCAGCCAACACTGAACAATGAATCTCAGAGATAACTCTACTAGTCCATTTATCAGGGACAAACAGTTTCTCTGCTGGGCACCGGTCAGGTCTATCAGCCTGAAATTTTTGCAGCACCCGCCGCAAATCAGGGGAGATGGCAGACAAAATTACCCCCTCTTTAAGGATACCCGCCGGCTCAGGAACACCCGGAGAGTCAGGCACAAAACTCCTTGACAGGGCATCAGCCTTCACATTCTTAGAGCCTGGAAGGTACGAAACCACAAAATAAAAACGGGAGAAAAATAGCGACCATCGAGCCTGTCTCGGATTCAACCGTTTGGCAGACTCAAGATAAGTCAAATTCTTGTGATCTGTCAAGACCACCACGCGATGCTTGGCTCCTTCAAGCCAATGACGCCACTCCTCGAATGCCCACTTCATGGCGAACAACTCCGATTACCAACATCATAATTGCGCTCAGCAGGCAAAAACTTTCTAGAAAAGAAAGCACATGGCTTCATCACCGAGCCATCAGAACTTCTTTGTGACAAAACAGCCCCTGCTCCTATCTCAGAAGCATCCACCTCAACCTGAAACGGGAGTGAAACACCTGGCTGGCACAGCACAGGGGCAGAAGAAAAACGACGCTTCAATTCCTGAAAAGCTTCCACAGCCGCAGAAGACCAATTGACCACATCAGCACCCTTCTTGGTCAAATCAGTCAACGGTTTAGCAACACTAGAAAAATTAGCGATGAAGCGACAATAAAAATTAGCAAAGCCCAGAAATTTCTGCAGGCTCTTCACAGATGTCGGCTGAGTCCAATCGTAAATGGCCTGGACTTTAACAGGGTCCATCTCGATAGTAGAAGGGTAAAAAATGAATCCCAAAAACGAAACCTTCTGAACTCCAAAGAGACACTTAGACCCCTTTACAAACAAGGAATTCGCACGAAGGACCTGGAACACCATTCTGACCTGTTTCACATGAGACTCCCAATCATCCGAAAAGACCAAAATATCATCCAAATACACAATCAGGAACTTATCCAGGTACTCTCGGAAGATGTCATGCATAAAGGACTGAAATACTGATGGAGCATTGGAAAGCCCGAATGGCATAACCAGGTACTCAAAATGGCCCTTGGGCGTATTAAATGCAGTTTTCCATTCATCGCCCTGTTTAATACGCACAAGATTATACGCCCCTCGAAGATCTATCTTGGTGAACCAACTAGCCCCTTTAATACGAGCAAACAAATCAGACAACAGCGGCAAAGGATACTGAAATTTGACTATAATTTTATTAATAAGGCGGTAATCAATACAAGGTCTCAAAGAACCATCCTTCTTGGCCACAAAAAAGAACTCTGCTCCTAACGGTGATGACGACGGGCGAATATGGCCTTTCTCCAAGGATTCCTTTATATAACTCCGCATAGCGGCGTGTTCTGGCACAGATAATTTGAACAATCGACCCTTTGGAAACTTACTACCAGGAATCAAATTAATTGCACAATCGCAATCCCTATGAGGAGGTAGGGCACTGGCTTTGGGCTCATCAAATACATCCTGATAATCCGACAAAAACTCCGGAACTTCAGCAGGAGTGGAAGACGAAATTGACAAAAATGGAACATCACCATGTACCCCCTGGCAAACCCAGCTGGACACAGACATAGATTTCCAGTCCAGTACTGGATTATGAACCTGTAGCCATGGTAACCCCAAAACGACCACATCATGCAGATTATGCAACACCAAAAAGCGGATATCCTCCTGATGTGCAGGAGCCATGCACATGGTCAATTGGGTCCAGTACTGAGGCTCATTCTTGGCCAAAGGCGTAGCATCAATTCCTCTCAATGGAATAGGATACTGCAAGGGCTCCAAGAAAAAAACACAGCACCTAGCATACTCCAAGTCCATCAGATTCAGAGCAGCGCCTGAATCCACAAAAGCCATAACAGAATAGAATGACAAAGAGCAAATCAGAGTAACGGACAATAGAAATTTAGACTGTACGGTACCAATGGTGGCAGATCTAGCGAACCGCTTAGTGCGCTTAGGACAATCGGAGATAGCATGAGTGGAATCACCACAGTAAAAACACAGCCCATTCCAACGTCTGTGTTCTTGCCGTTCAGCTCTGGTCAAAGTCCTATCGCACTGCATAGGCTCAGGTTTATGCTCAGATAATACCGCCAAATGGTGCACAGCTTTACGCTCACGCAAGCGTCGATCGATCTGAATGGCCAAAGACATAGACTTATTCAGACCAGCAGGCATGGGAAATCCCACCATGACATCCTTAAGGGCTTCAGAGAGACCCTTTCTGAAGATTGCTGCCAGAGCACAGTCATTCCACTGAGTGAGCACAGACCACTTTCTAAACTTCTGACAATATGTCTCTGCCTCATCCTGACCCTGACACAGATCCAGCAAGACTTTCTCTGCCTGATCCACTGAATTTGGTTCGTCATAAAGCAATCCAAGCGCCAGGAAAAACGCATCAACATCACGCAATGCCGGATCTCCTGGCGCAAGGGAAAATGCCCAGTCTTGAGGGTCGCCACGTAATAAAGAAATAATGATCTTTACTTGTTGAACAGAGTCACCAGAGGAGTGAGGTTTCAGGGCAAGAAACAATTTACAATTATTTTTGAAATTCAAGAACTTAGATCTATCACCAAAAAAACAAATCAGGAGTTGGAATCCTAGGCTCTGACATCGGATTCTGAACCACAAAATCTTGAATGCTGTGTACCCTTGTAGTGAGATTATCCATCCAAGAGGACAGACCTTGAATGTCCATGTTTACACCAGTGTCCTGAACCACCCAGAGGTATAGGGGAAATGAGAGACAAAACACGCTGCAAAGAAAAAAAAATGGTCTCAGAACTTCTCTTATCCCTCTATTGAGATGCATTAATACTTTGGGCCAGCTGTACTGTTATGACCTTGGGGTAAGGACAACAATGGACCTGATGGTTAAGAGCACCCGGAAAGACCTGATAGCCACAAAAACACAGAACAAGCTCTGGGAAGTGGGAACTCTGCTGACCGCAATCCCTAAGCCTATCACACACACTAAAAATAGCCGTGGATTGCTCCTAACGCTCCCTATGCAACTCGACACAGCCTCAGAAACTAGCTAGCCCTTAAGAGGAAAAATCAGCCTACCTTGCCTCAGAGAAATTCCCCAAAGGAAAAGGCAGCCCCCACATATATTGACTGTGAGCAAGATGAAATCACAAACACAGAGATGAAATAGATTTAGCAAAGAGAGGCCCGACTTACTGAACAGACAGAGGATAGGAAAGGTCACTTTGCGGTCAGCACAAAAACCTACAAAAGCCACGCAGAGAGTGCAGGGAAAAAAAAAACCCTTCCGCACCGACTCACGGTGCGGGGGGCGCCCCTCTGCGTCCCAGAGCTTCCAGCAAGCAAGGCAATATTTAACAATAGCAAGCTGGACAGAAAAAATAGCAAACAAGCAAAATAGCAAAGAGGAACTGGAGTACCAGGTAACCAGTACGATCCAGGAGCAAACTAGAGCCATAGTACAACATTGACAGCTGGCATCTAGCAATGATCCAAGAGGAGTTAAATAGAGTAGCCAGCTAACGAATTAAGCTCGTCACCTGTGGAAGGAAACTCAGAAACACCCACAGCCACCAGCGAAAGTCCATGGACAGAACCAGCCGAAGTACCATTCCGGACCACAGGAGGGAGCTCAACAACAGACTTCACAACATACTGCCCCCATAGATGCTCCACATAAATCTGTGCCGCTGCTGCAATAAAAAAAAAAAAAGCCATACTCACCTCTCTTGATTGCAGCTCCCGGCGTCTCGTTCCGGCGTCCGGTCCCGGCGTCTCTGCACTGAATGATCAGGCAGAGGGCGCCGCACACACTATATGCGTCATCGCGCCCTCTGACCTGAACAGTCAGAGCGCAGACGCCGGGAAGATGGAGCGATGCCGGGAAGGTGGAACGGCGCCCGGCGGCTGGAACGTGGACAGGTAAATATGACATACTTACCTGGTCCCGACGTCCGGCTCCCTCTGCCTGTCCCACGGTCTTCTGTGCTGCAGCTTCTTTCTCTATCAGCGGTCACCGTTACCGCTGATTAGAGAAATGAATAGGCGGCTCCACCCCTATGGGAGGTGGAGCCGCCTATTCATTTTTCTAATGAGCGGTCCCACGTGACCGCTGAAGAGGGGAAGAAGCTGCAGCACAGAAGACCGTGGGACGGCAGGGGGAGCGTCAGGATCACTGGGACTAGGTAAGTATACCTCAGCGCCCTCTCCCCCTCACCCGCCTACCCTGCCACCCACCTTGACTCGAGTATAAGCCGAGAGGGGCACTTTCAGCCCAAAAATTTGGGCTGAAAATCGCGGCTTATACTCGAGTATATACGGTACATTGTGTTGTTTTATGCACAGGGCCTGATGTTTGGTTTAGTCTTCCCCCAAAAAAGTGAGGTTCAAATTATCACAAAGTGGATATATTTCAGTCCTGTTAGTTTGTGGTATATCAGCCTGCCACTTTCTGCCACTTACATTTAGAGTTGAGTGACTTTTACTTTTTTAGGATCGAGTCGGGTTTCGCGAAACCCGACATTGTCAAAGGTTGGGTCGGGTGAAATCGGCTGATTATTGCGAAAAGTCGGGGTCCGACTGAAACATGAAACCCAATGAAAGTCAATGGGGAATCAAAGTCGGCAGTGAGTGGAGGACAGGAAAACACCTACAGTGCCCATTTTAATGCCAAAAACGTCGTCTGCACTTACCAGTCATGTGCATTCCTCAAAACACTGAAGGACTTGACAGAGGTCTTGGAGCTTCGAACACTGCACACCAGACAACTCCATGTCTGCCATCCAACTGCCTGCCCGTGTATGTGTATCCTCCCACAAATTAATCACAGCATGAATCTGTTCGCACAGCCTCTGAACCATGTGCAGTGTGGAGTTCCACCTTGTTGCAACGTTGATTATTAGGCATTGGTGGGGAAGATTCAGCGATCGCTGATGGTTCAGCATACGGCTGGAGTGTACGGGCGACCTGTGCGAGCAAAGTCTTCGCACCTTCAGGAGCAGGGCTGGTAACTCCGGATAATTTTTCGAGGAATCACTGCACCACCAGGTTCAAGGTGTGAGCCAGGCACGGTATGTGTTTAAGTTCTGAAAGGGCTATGGCAGCCATAAAATGCCTGCATCAAGATGTACACTGCCCAGCCATGACTGAGTTTGTTGCTGCAAGTCCTCGGCCAGTACTTCCTCGGTGTGTCTGTTGTCACCCAAACACTTCATTTGTAACACAGCCTGCTGATGCTTACCACTAGCTGTTCGATAATGGGACACCTCGTGTGTAACACTGGCAGCTGCGGATGGAGTGGCTGTCAACTGCGCTCTGTGGATGAGCTTTCGCTTCTGGAGTAGGAGGAAGGGTTGCGAATGCCTACAGCCAACTGTTTCCTAGACCGTGGGCTAGGCAGAACTGTCCCACTATGGCTGTCCCCTGTGGACCCTGCATCCACCACATTAACCCAGTGTGCCGTGATGGACAAGTAATGTCCCTGGCCATGCCTACTGGTCCATGCATCTGTTGTGAGGTGCACCTTTCTACTGACTGAGTGCATGGACAATGCAGTCTTTGACATGCTGGTGGAGGGCTGGGATGGCTTTTCTAGCAAAGAAGTGTCGACTGGGTAGGTCGTAGCGTGGTACTGCTTAGGCCATCAGGGCTTTGAAAGCTTCGCTTTCAACCAACCGGTAGGGCATCATCTCTAACAAAATTAGTCTAGCAATGTGGGTGTTCAAACCCTGTGTACGTGGATGAGAGGATGAGTACTTTCTTTACCTAACGAGAGTCTCTTGTAGGGTGAGCTGGACTGGAGAGGTGCATATGGTGGAACTAGCGGTGGTGGTGGTGGTGGACATGGCGGATTGAGAGAGGGTTGGTGATGGTATTCTCGATGTTGGCCTACATACAGTGTTTCCTACCAATAACCTTGTGATTCCCTGACTGCTTTGGCCTTGCGACGATACCTCCACATTTGCTGCTGATGTTGTCCTAACCGGTGGGCTTACAGTGAGGGAAGCAATGTAGCGTTGCTGACAACCTTCATTCTGAGCAGGTACACCAACGGTACGGGACGTTTGGTAGTTAGTCCAAGCTTGCAAGTGCATGCTGGTTAAATGTCTACGCATGCACGTTATATTTAAATTTTGAAGATTCTTCCCTCTGCTAAAGGTCTTTGAGCATTTCTTACAGATAACTTTTGACTGATCATTCGGATCTTGGTTAAAAAATTGCCACACTGCACTCTTCCTACTATGGAATACCTTTTCAGGCTTTGCACGCTGTGCTACTTTCACTGGGTGGCCACGCTGTCCTAAAACTGTTTTTGTTTTTGACAAACATTTTTGGCCTGATACGGGCCTGCCAGATGACAGCTGGCGATGCAGATGGTTGCTGTGGATCATCCTCCTCCGCTTCTGAGCTACTGGCAGTGGCACCCTCTTCCCCAATGGCTGCCAATCTGGGTCAACAACTGGGTCATCTATCACCTCCTCTTCAATGTCATGTGCACCTTCCTCTGTGTCACCGTGTAAGGTGCTATAGCGTACGGGACGGGGCACCATAGTCTCATCAGGGTCAGATTCTGGCTCAGTACACTGCGAGGGCAATGTAGTAATCTGAGACAATGGAACAGCATTATAATCTAGCTGTGGCTGTGCATCAGTGCACTCCATGTCCGATTCATCTTGTAATGGGCAGATAACAATTTCCCGTTCTAACCCAGGCACGGTAAGTGTAAAGAGCTCCATGGAGTAATCTGTAGTGTTGCCTGACGCATCCTTCACTTTTGGTTTGGCTGAAGGACACAAGGAAACATCTTGTTCCTGACCGGGAGCATCCACTGACGACTCGCTGCTTTCATATTTGGAACGTTCTGAAGAGGAGGCGAAAGAGCTAGAGGCTGAGTTAGCAAGGAAAGCCAAAACTTTTTCCTGCTGCTCCGGCTTTAAAAGCCGTTTTCCTACTCCCAGATAAGGCAGCCTTCGAGACCCTGTGTAGCCAGACGATGACGCTGGCTCAACACCTCCAGCCTTAGGTGCTATAGTGCTTTTGCCACTACCAACAGATGCACCACCATCAGTACCAGCTCGAGAATTTGAATCTCCTCTTTTTTTTGGGAGATCGAACCACAACTTAGGCCCAGTGTATATAACAATGCAATCTAAGTGGCAGAAAGTGGCTGGCTGATATACGACAAACTTACAGGACAGAACTATATCCACTTTGTGAGAATTTGAATCTCCCCTTTTTGGGGGGGAGACTGAACCACAACTTAGGCCCAGTGTATATAACAACTAGTGTTGAGCATTCCGATACCGCAAGTATCGGGTATCGGCCGATATTTGCAGTATCGGAATTCCGATACAGAGTTCCGATATTTTTGTGATATCGGGAATCGGTATCTGGATTAAAATTCATGTGTAAAATAAAGAATAAAAATAAAAAATATTGATATACTCACCATCGGACGCGCCCTGGTTGTCACCGCTGCAACCGCCATGCTTCTGTTCCTAAGAATGAGCGCGTTAAGGACCTTCGGTGACGTCGCGGCTTGTGATTGGTCGCGTGAGCGTCATGTGACCGCTCACACGACCAATCACAAGCCGCGACGTCATCGAAGGTCCTTAACGCGCTCATTCTTAGGAAGGGAATCATGGCGGTTGCAGCGGTGACAACCAGGGCGCTTCCGAGGGTAAGTATATCAATATTTTTTATTTTTATTCTTTATTTTACACATGAATATGGATCCCAGGGCCTGAAGGAGAGTTTCCTCTCCTTCAGACCCTGGGAACCATAGAGGATACCTTCCGATATTTGTGTCCCATTGACTTGTATTGGTATCGGATATCGGTATCGGCGATATCCGATATTTTTCGGATATCGGCCGATACCATCCGATACCGATACTTTCAAATATCGGACGGTATCGCTCAACACTAATAACAACGCAATCTTAGTGGCAGAAAGTGGCTGGCTGATATGCGACAAACTAACAGGACAGAAGTATATCCACTTTGTGAGAATTTGAATCACCCTTTTTTGGGGGGAGACTGAACCACAACTTAGGCCCAGTGTATATAACAACGCAATCTTAGTGGCAGAAAGTGGCTGGCTGATATACGACAAACTAACAGGACAGAAGTATGTCCACTTTGTGAGAATTTGAATCTCCCCTTTTTGGGAGACTGAACCAAAACTTAGGCCCAGTGTATATAACAACTCTAAATGTAAGTGGCAGAAAGTGGCAGGCTGATATACCACAAACTAACAGGACTGAAATATATCCACTTTGTGATCATTTGAATCTCACTTTTTTGGGGGGAGACTAAACCAAACCTCAGGCCATGTGCATAAAAAAACACAATGTAAGTGGCAGAAAGTGGCTGGCTGATATACCACAAATTAACAGGACTGCAGTATATCCACTTTGTGATAATCTGAATCTCACTTTTTTTTGGGGGGGAGACTGAACCAAAACTCAGGCCCTGTGCATAAAACAACACAATGTAAGTGGCAGAAAGTGGCTGGATGATATACCACAAATTAACAGGACTGAAATATTTTCACTTTGTGATAATTTGAATCTCACTTATTCTTTTGGGAGACTAAACGAAACCTCAGGCCCTGTGCATAATACAACATGATGTAAGTGGCAGAAAGTGGCTGGCTGATATACCACAAACTAACAGGACTGCATTATATCCACTTTGTGATAATTTGAATCTCCCTTTTTTGGGGGGGAGACTAAACCAAACCTCAGGCCCTGTGCATAAAACAACACAATGTAAGTGGCAGAAAGTGGCTGGAAGATATATGAAAAAATACATGGACTGTAGTAGAATTTCAATCTCCCTACATTGATCTCAGGACAAGTATGGCAGCAATAAAAAGGACTGCTGCACTCAAAAGTGTGGACAAATAAGCAAGAAAACTGTGCAGAAAGGAGCAACAGGATTTTTGCTTTTAAAAAAGCAGTTGGTTTGCACAGCGGTGTGCAAACAGCAATGCACCTATCGGGGAGCCTTATAAGGCAGCTGATGCACAAAAATATAGCCTCCACTGTCCCTGTAAACAAATGGTGGTGTTGAACAGTTTAAATCGCTACAGCACAAGCAGTTTCGGGGCTTAATCTTCCCTCCCTATCTATATCCCTTCTTCTGATGAAGCTGCGGCAACGGCTCCCTATGCTACGATCGGCAGAAGTAAGATGGCGGTTGGCATGCACGCCGCAGAAAGCAAGCCAATCACTGTTATGCTCTTCTCTAAGATGGTGGAGACCGAGACCTATGTCATCACGCTGCCCACGTTCTGCGTCCTCCTTCATTGGCTGAAAAATAGCGCTGAACGCGACATGCGAAACGCGACTTTGGCGCTAAGATCGCCGACCTCATGGCCAATCCCACACTAGGATCGGGTCGGGTTTCATGAAACCCGACTTAGCCGAAAGTCGGCGATTTTTGAATTTGTCCGATCAGTTTCGCTCAACCCTACGCCGGAGACCATCTGTCCAGGAGAAGCTGCCTGGGACCGCGTCGGGAGCAGGTGAGTATTTCATATTCACCTTCCCTCGTTCCACCACCGCCCCGTCTTCTGCGTCCTCCACAGTGACTGTTCAGGTCACGATGAAGTATTAGTGTGCATGCCGCCCTCTGCCTGAACAGTCAGTGCGGGTAGACAGGAAGCTGAGGAGCAGCGGGCAGCAACGAGAGGTGAGTATATCTTTTTTTATTGCAGCAGCAACATTATATGTGGCACATTTTTACAGTATATGGAGCATCTATGGGGCTATAATGAACTGTATGGAGCATTATATGTGGCACATTTTTAAATGGAACATCTTATGGGGCCAAAATGAGCTACATGGAACATTACATGTGGCACATTGTTATATGGAGCATCTTATGGGGCCATAATGAACTGTATGGAGCATTATATGTGGCAAATTGTTATATGGAGCATCTTATGGGGTCATAATGAACTGCATGGAGAATTATATGTGGCACATTGTTATATGGAGCATCTATGGGGCCATAATGAGCTGTATGGAGCATTATACATGGCACATTGCTATATGGAGCATTTATGGGGCCATAATGAACTGTATGGAGCATAATATGTGGCACATTTTTTATGGAGCATCCTATGGGGCCATAATCAGCATTTGTGCAGCATTATATGGGCCAAATATCCGTATGGAGCATCTTATGGGGCCATAATCAGCATTTGTGCAGCATCATATGGGGCATATTTTAATATGGAACATCTTATGGGGCCCATGATAAATTTTATGGAGCATTATATGGGGCATATTTTGTATGGAGTATCTTATGGGGCCCATCACGAACAGTATGGAGCATGATATGGGGCTCCTGATTCAATATGGATATTCAAAAACACTTAACCTACTGATGTCTCAATTAACTTTACTTTTATTGGAATCTATTTTTATTTTTGACATTTCCCGGGAGCTGCTGCATTTTCCACCCTAGGCTTATACTCGAGTCAATAAGTTTTCCCAGTTTTTTGTTGCAAAATTAGGGGGGTCGGCTTATACTCGGGTCGGCTTAAACTCGAGTAAATACGGTAATCCATTGTCCTTAATGTGAGAAAGTGCAGCAATCCAAGAAAAAAAAGATAATAATTAGTGATAAGCGAGCGTGCTCACCATTGCATGATTCTTGATCTAGCATTGGGGTGCTCAGGCACACTCATTACTCTATAGAGTACAGCAGGTGCTCGAGCGCCATGTTCAAGTCGCCACCACCCATGCTTGGTGCTCGTTAAACAGCTAATGAACTTGTGTGGATTAATTACTGGAATTACTGTGATTGGCTGGCCGCATTGTATCATAGAGTCTTATGTAAGACCGGTGACATAATGCTCAGCACACCGTATTCAGGAAGCAGTTCAGGGAGAGTTGTTATATGAGGAAGGGCGTAGTTTAGAGCAGGAATATAGTCAGGTTTTAATATTTTGCTATTGCAGTACTTGTATACTGTTCCTCCAGCTTTAAGCCCCAAGGGTGGTTTGCATGTTAACGACTGGGCCAATTTTTACAATTCTGACCACTGTCCCTTTAAGAGGTAATAACTCTGGAACACTTCCATGGATTCTGGTGATTCTGACAATGTTTTCTCGAGACATATTGTACTTCATGATACTGGTATAATTTATTTGATATGACTTGCGTTTATTTGTGAAAAAAATGGAAATTTGATGAAAATTTTGAACATTTTGTAACTTTCCTTAAATCAATTAAACCTTTGCCCTTAAATCACAGAGATATGTCACACAAAATACTTAATAAGTAACATTTCCTACATGTCTACTTTCATCAGCACAATTTTGGAACCAAATTTTTTTTTTGTTAGGGAGTTATAAGGGTTAAAATTTGACCAGCGATTTCTCATTTCTAATACACCATTTTTTTTTAGGGATCACATCACATGCTCAACACCACATTCAAGAAGTTTATCTATCAACCCTTTAGGTGCTTCGCAGGAATTTTTGGAATGTTTAAAAAAAAATTTAACTTTTTTCACAAAAAATGTATTTCAGATCCAATTTGTTTTATTTTACCAAGGGTAACAGGAGAAATTGGACCCCAAAAGTTGTTAGACAATTTATCCTGAGTACGCCGCTACCCCATATGTGGGGGTAAACCACTGTTTGGGCGCATGGCAGAGCTCGGAAGTGAAGGAGCGTCGTTTACTTTTTTGAATGCAAAATTGGCTGGAATTGAGATAGGACGCCATGTCACGTTTGGAGAGCCCCTGATGTGACTAAACAGTGAAAAGTCCCAACAAGTGGCCCCATTTTGGAAAGTAGACCCCCTAAGAAAATTATCTAGATGTGTGGTGAGCACTTTGAACCCCAAAGTGCATCACAGAAGTTTGTAATGTAGAGCTGTAAAAAAAATAATATTTTTTTCACATAAATGATCATTTTGCCCCATTTTTTTATTCTCCCAAGGGTAACAGGAGAAAATGGACCACAAAAGTTGTTGTGCAATTCATCCTGAGTACGATGATATCCCATATGTGGTGATAAAGGAGATAGTACGCCATGTCGCATTTGGAGAGGCCCTGATGTGCCTAAACAGTGGAAATCTTCCACAAGTAATAATATAATAATAATAATAATAATTTTATTTATATAGCGCCAACATATTCCGCAGCGCTTTACAAATTATAGAGGGGACTTGTACAGACAATAGACATTACAGCATAACAGAAATACAGTTCAAAACAGATACCAGGAGGAGTGAGGGCCCTGCTCGCAAGCTTACAAACTATGGGGAAAAGGGGAGACACGAGAGGTGGATGGTAACAAGTCACACCATTTTGGAAAGTAGACCACCTAAGGAAGTTATCTCGATGTGTGGTGAGCACTTTGAACCCCAAAGTGCTTCACAGAAGTTTAAAATGTAGAGCCGTAAAAATAAAAAATCATATTTTTTCACAAAAATTATCTTTTTGCCCCAATTTTTGATTTTCCCAAGGGTAACAGGGAAATTGGACCCACAAAGTTGTTGTGCAATTCGTCCGGAATATGCTGATACCCCAAATATGGGGGAGAACCACCGTTTGGGCGAATAGCAGAGCTCGGAAAGGAAGGAGCACCATTTTGGAATGCAGATTTAGATGGTATGGTCTGCGAGCGTCACGTTGCGTTTGCAGAGCCCATGATGTAACTAAATGATGAATGTCACGATATGGTATGAAATATCATAAGTAGTTCTCTTGCTAGCCTGCGTGGGCTAAGCCCCCCTTCTTGGAGCACAGTTTGAGCTGCAAATTCCTGGCTTTCCTTCTCTGAGAGTATGGGAGAAGAGAGGTTTTATTGCCGAATGGAATTTACGACTAGCATTTCCTGTGTAAGCTCTTGTTCAGCTATAAGGGAAGTAGAAACTTCAAGAATCCATGAAAGATTCTTTGTTTGGTTTTTGTTAGATATTAGGCAAACGATTTAAGCTAGGAACATGAAAATATATATTCGTAGTCTCACTCGGTGTATCTACACATCCCATGAAACTCGGGCTTCTAACTCCGTCTGGTAAAGAAGTAGGGTTTTCTCTGTAAATATGTATCCCAGATAGGACATATTTGATCTCATTAGAATGCCCACGTTAATCCGAGATGAATGATGAGTTTGTTAGAACCATGGCGTGTTTTGTAGTGAAGTTATAGAAATCAGAGAAAATAGTTTAAAGTTTAGGCAGAATGTAGAGAGAGGAGGGTCTGGATAAGCCAGCCTTTCTGTGATGTCACAGCCTTAAGGTATTAAGGTTGTGGCAGGCTCCCCAGCTGTCTCTTCTGCTTGATTTCTTCTTCTGGACTTTTTGTCCTATTGTCCTGGAAGAGCAGAGTACATCCCATGGACTGGGATGTATGGAAACTGCACTAGCCTGGGTTGCCTGCAATGCTTTTAACATGTGAGTGTTATCTTTTCTCTTTTATTCCCTTTATGTTATAATTACCCTTGTACATATTTGCAATTGTCTCATTTATAACCTCTTTATAAAATATTTTTGATAAAGCACTGCCTAATTATTTTTAATGGGATATACTATTATATATTATTTCGTTCTCCTGTTCTAAACCGTACCCTAAGTCTCTGAAGGGAAATACGCTACTGTTACTGTTGTGTTGGGTTAGCTTCGGACCCGTTTAATCGAAGCTGGTGGCAGCGAAAGTGTGCAGACTGTTGAATGCTGCTGTAGTGACTGCGGGGTTCATAATTATTGTTCCTGCCTGAGTGGGAGTAGTTATCGCGTCGCTGCAGCGTGCCCAATAGCCAGTACATAGCAGGCAGCCTTCCTGGCGACTAATTACCCAGGGTGCAGTACCTAATCTGACCTGAAAGTAAGGGGGCGCCAGAGAGCTGCAAGTGTTAAGTGGAACTGTAAGCGGGATATACATAAATCCCTGCAGTTTGTGGTATATTGAAAGCAGTGGGATACCTAGAATAAGCCCCTGCTGTAAGCAAGAGGTCAATAGCCTTGTGTGTGGTTTTTCATCACATCGTGGAGTGGAGGGATAACTAAGATAAGCCCCCTGCACATGTGATAGCCGTCTGTTGGCCTAAAGTCACCTCAATCCGTGACGTAGGGGTGACGGTCACGGTGTGAATCCTGACCCAGTGGTGACAGCGGTCAGGGGAATCGTGACAATTGGTGGCAAGGCGGTGGGATATCTTAGAGCATTAGTGATTTGGTTTGAGTAATCATTCCTCTCACTAAAAACTTGCAGAAAGTTCTTGCGAGGACTCTGCGCAAATAAGTTTGGAGAACGAACTCAGTGCTTTTTAGTTGTGAGACAATTGTGTACGGGTAATTATCCCCTCCCTTTCTCTTTGTTTTTCTATCCTATCTTTTATTTGGCAACCATGGCTGCGAAAGGGGAAGCCTGGTACAACCAGCAGAAGAAGGACATTCTTGCTGGGATATGCACGTACCATGGCCTGAACCCCCAGGGTAAGACCAAGACTCCAATGGTCGCTGAACTGGTGCAATTTGAAGCCGACCAAGCCAGGTCACAGAGCCCAGAGGCCGCAGAAGCCAGCACCAGCGAACATGGTGCTGCAGCAGAGGTCCAACCACTGAATACGGGCCCTACTGGCAACCAGGGGGGTGCAGACCTCCTCCTGCAGCTGGCTCTGCAACAATGCTCCGCAGATGACCTAGAGAGACGTCTGCAGCTGATCCAGCAATACCAGGAGCGAGCCGAGAGAGAGGCCCGAGCCGAGCGGGAGGCTGAGAGAGCCGAGCGCCAAGCCCAGCGAGCTCATGAACTGGAGATGCTCCGGCAGGGGGGGATGCCCTCCACCGCCCAGAGACGTGAGCCCAGCAGCGCTCAGATACCTAAGCCCCGGCCCGATCACTTCCCTGTTATGGAGAAGGACGGGGACTTGGACACTTTTCTGCGGGCCTTTGAGAAAGCCTGCAGACAGTACCAGCTGCCTACAGATGAATGGTCACGATACCTGACACCAGGGCTGAGAGGTAAAGCTCTGGAGGCGTTTGCTGCCCTCCCTCAAGAACAAGATGGTGACTATGAGGCCATCAAAAAGGCTTTGATAGCCAAGTACCAGCTTACACCCGAGGTGTACCGTAGAAAGTTCCGGACCCTCCAACGTGGCCCACACGACAGTTACAGTGATGTGGTGCATGGACTGGGGACCCACTTTGACCAGTGGACCCAAGGACTGTCAGTGACCACCTTTGCACAGCTGCGAGACCTGATGATCAAAGACCAGTTCTTTCATCTTTGCCCAGCTAAGGTGCGACAGTTCGTGATGGACAGAGAACCCAAAGACGTGACGAAAGCAGCCCAGATTGCCGATGCCTATGAGGCCAACCGTAGATCGGAAGGGCGGAAGCCAGTCACCACCAGCTGGAGAGGGGGTAAGCCTGCAACCAACGCCAGTACCCCTGCCAGCCAGCACACCAGAGGTCCTGGCCCCGTGGCCAACAGCACCAGACGTACCACCGAACCTCGCACGTGTTACACCTGCCATCAGACTGGTCATATCAGTCTCTCCTGCCCAACCAAGCAGAAGAACACCCAAGCCAAGGCCCCAGGGCCTAATGCAGCAGTTCTTTTGGTGGGTGGTGTGGTTGGGAGGGTGTGTGACAACGTACAGCACGTCACTGTGGGAGGCCATGTTGCTACAGGCCTCAAGGACACCGGGGCTGAACGAACCCTCATCCGACCCGAACTGGCGGCCCCTGAAGAAATCATTCCGGGAAAAACCCTAACTGTCACTGGGATTGGGGGCATCAGCTGTCCCTTACCGATGGCCCGGGTTTTTATTGATTGGGGTGCTGGGAGCGGGGTGAAGGAAGTGGGACTGTCTGATAATTTGCCCACTGATGTTTTGTTGGGGACTGATTTGGGGAGGATGGTTGCATACTATGTCCCTGACACCCCTCCCCAATCTACTAATAAGGGTAAAGTTAACCCTGATGATGATGATGATGGGAAATTGCATGTGTTACCTGACCATGCTTTATCTTGTAATGATGCATCTAATAACCATTTTTTCCCTAGGATTGATGGTGAAAATGTTGTACCTGTGCCAGCTGAACCTGATAATGATTTTTCTGTGAAGGTTAATGTGTCCATAGGTACAGGCGTGCCCAGCCACGTCGCTCTGCTGAGTGAGACGGCTGAGGAACCCCTAACAGGGGCAAGTGTCGGTGCTACAGGAAATGGGGAGATGCATGGGAACCGTGAGGAAGGTGACGCCATGAAAGTGACCAGTGCCACCGAGGAAGGTAACTGGCCCATAAGTAGCACTGCCCCTGGAGTGTTGGGGGTGGATGGGGAGGTAGAGCCCATAGCAGCGCCGGCTGATGGGCCTGTAGAAATCCCCGGGGAGACAGCCTACGTAGCTGCTGTCACCCGCAGTCAGAGTGCCCGGAACGCAGATAACTGTCAGCCTTCCGGACCCTCCTCAGTCATCACTGTGACTGAACCAGAGGTGGACCCAGAGCAGGTCCAAGAGGGTTCCCGTGGGGAAGGGACCCTGACGTCGCTTTTGGCTTCCCCTAGCCAGGAGTTTCAGGCCGCTCTGCACACAGATGCGAGCCTAGAGAGTTTGAGACAACTCGCCGGGACGCGCTTCTCCGAGACCGATAAGGAGAAGGTGTTCTGGGAACAAGGTAGGTTGTACAGGGAGACAGTACCCGGAGAATCACAAAAGGAGTGGTTGAGGGAAAGACAGCTGGTCGTTCCACAGCAATTCCGGGGTGAGTTGTTGAGGATTGCCCATGAGATCCCGCTAGCTGGACACTTGGGGATCAGCAAAACTAAGGCCCGGCTGTCTCAACACTTCTATTGGCCTAAGATGGGGACAGATGTGTCAAACTACTGCCGCTCCTGTGTCACCTGTCAAAGGGTGGGGAAAGCGGGGCCTGCTCTTAAGGCTCCCCTGATCCCTTTGCCAGTGATAGAGGAGCCTTTCCAGAGGATCGCGGTGGACATTGTGGGCCCGCTGGCCGTCCCCAGCAGCTCTGGAAAGCAATACATCCTTACTGTGGTAGACTATGCTACCCGGTACCCAGAGGCAGTAGCTCTGTCGTCAACTAGGGCAGATAAGGTGGCGGATGCCCTGTTGGCCATCTTTTCACGTGTAGGATTTCCCAGGGAAATGCTTACTGATCAAGGGACCCAATTTATGTCTCGCCTAATGGAGGCTCTCTGTAAGAGAATGCAGGTGAAGCACCTGGTATCGAGTGCGTATCACCCACAGACCAATGGCTTGTGTGAACGCTTCAATGGTACCCTCAAACAGATGCTACGCATGCTGGTTGAGACTCAAGGGCGCGACTGGGAGCGGTACCTCCCACACCTGCTGTTTGCTTACCGAGAAGTTCCGCAGGCCTCGACGGGGTTCTCCCCCTTCGAGCTCCTGTACGGCAGGCGAGTCCGGGGACCCCTTGGGTTGGTAAGAGAATCCTGGGAAGAGGAGCCGAACCCTTCTGAAGTGTCCATAGTGGAGTATGTCATGCGCTTCCGTGACAACATGCAGACCTTGACGCAGTTGGTGCATGACAACATGACGCAGGCTCAGGCTGATCAGAAGCACTGGTACGACCAGAACGCCCGGGAGCGGACCTACCACGTGGGTCAAAAGGTGTGGGTGCTGGTCCCCGTACCAACGGATAAGCTTCAGGCAGCCTGGGAGGGCCCGTACGTCGTCCACCAACAGCTCAACCCGGTCACTTACGTGGTCACGCTTGACCACGCTCGGGGTAGGCGAAAGGCCTTTCACGTCAACATGATGAAGGCTCATCACGAACGTGAACCTTTCGTCCTACCGGTCTGCAGCTTGCCCGAAGACGGTGAGGAAGACACCCTCCTGGACATGCTGGCCCAAGCCAAGGCCAATGGGTCCATTGAGGACGTGGAGGTAAGCGCCTCGTTAACTGAACCCCAGCGGTTGCAGTTGCAAACCACACTGGAACCCTTCCGGGTCGTGTTCTCCAACCGACCTGGGAGGACTGAGTTAGCCGTCCACGAGGTGGACACCGGGAATCACGCCCCACTACGGCGAACACCCTATCGAATCTCTGACCAGGTGCAGCAGGTTATGCGCCAAGAGATCGATGAGATGTTACAGCTGGGGGTGATTCGACGGTCAAAGAGCGCGTGGTCATCACCTGTAGTTCTCGTGCCAAAGAAGGACCGGACCACACGGTTCTGCGTGGACTACCGGTGGCTCAACGCCATTACAGCCTCTGACGTGCACCCCATGCCGCGCATCGAGGAGCTGCTTGAGAAGTTAGCTGGCGCAAATTACCTAACAATAATGGATCTGAGTCGAGGATACTGGCAGATTCCCCTGAGCCCTGAGGCACAGGAGAAGTCCGCCTTTATCACACCCTTTGGACTGTACGAGTCCACGGTCATGCCCTTCGGCATGAAGAATGCCCCTGCCACTTTCCAGCGGATGGTCAACCTCCTGTTTCAGGGACTGGAGATGTACGCCGTGGCGTACTTGGATGACATTGCCATCTTCAGTTCCTCCTGGGAGGAACACCTGCAGCATCTCGAGGAGGTGCTCAGGCGAATTCACCAAGCAGGACTGACTATCAAGCCGGGAAAGTGTCAGATGGGCATGAGGGAGGTTCACTACCTGGAGCACCGGGTAGGCGGGAACACCCTAAAGCCAGAGCCTGACAAAGTGGGAGTGATCGTGAACTGGCCCACTCCCGTGACCAAGAAACAGGTGATGTCCTTCTTGGGCACTGCAGGGTACTATAGGCGCTTCGTGCAGCACTATAGTAGCCTGGCAAAACCTTTGACGGACCTCACCAGGAAGAAGCTACCACACATCGTCAACTGAACAGATGGCTGTGAGGAGGCCTTCCAGGCGTTGAAAACCGCACTGTGCAACGCTCCTGTGTTGAAAGCAGTCGACAGCAGTCGACCGTACTTGGTGCAGACCGACGCCAGCGAGTTTGGCCTTGGTGCTGTGCTCAGCCAGGTTGACTCGGAGGACCAAGAGCACCCCGTGTTATACCTGAGCCGGAAGCTTTTGCCGAGGGAAGTGGCCTACTCCACCATCGAGAAGGAGTGCCTGGCCATAGTCTGGGCCCTGCAGCGCCTGCTGCCCTACTTGTACAGTCGCCCCTTCACTGTGGTGACCGACCACAACCCTCTGCGCTGGCTAAATGCCATGTGTGGAACCAATGGCAGGTTGCTACGCTGGAGCCTTGCCCTTCAGCAGTTTGACTTCACCATTGAGCACAAAACGGGCAAAGAGCATGGGAATGCAGTAGGGTGAACCTACTGAGGTGCCCATGAAGGCATACCGTGGGGTACTGCCTCCCTAGCGCACACCAAAAGGGGGAGGTGTCACGATATGGTATGAAATATCATAAGTAGTTCTCTTGCTAGCCTGCGTGGGCTAAGCCCCCCTTCTTGGAGCACAGTTTGAGCTGCAAATTCCTGGCTTTCCTTCTCTGAGAGCATGGGGGAAGAGAGGTTTTATTGCCGAATGGAATTTACGACTAGCATTTCCTGTGTAAGCTCTTGTTCAGCTAAAAGGGAAGTAGAAACTTCAAGAATCCATGAAAGATTCTTTGTTTGGTTTTTGTTAGATATTAGGCAAACGATTTAAGCTAGGAACATGAAAATATACAGTGGGGCAAAAAAGTATTTAGTCAGTCAGCAATAGCACAAGTTCCACCACTTAAAAAGATGAGAGGCGTCTGTAATTTACATCATAGGTAGACCTCAACTATGGGAGACAAACTGAGAAAAAAAAATCCAGAAAATCACATTGTCTGTTTTTTTATCATTTTTTTTGCATATTATGGTGGAAAATAAGTATTTGGTCAGAAACAAACAATCAAGATTTCTGGCTCTCACAGACCTGTAACTTCTTCTTTAAGAGTCTCCTCTTTCCTCCACTCATTACCTGTAGTAAGGGCACCTGTTTAAACTTGTTATCAGTATAAAAAGACACCTGTGCACACCCTCAAACAGTCTGACTCCAAATTCCACTATGGTGAAGACCAAAGAGCTGTGAAAGGACACCAGAAACAAAATTGTAGCCCTGCACCAGGCTGGGAAGACTGAATCTGCAATAGCCAACCAGCTTGGAGTGAAGAAATCAACAGTGGGAGCAATAATTAGAAAATGGAAGACATACAAGACCACTGATAATCTCCCTCGATCTGGGACTCCACGCAAAATCCCACCCCGTGGGGCCAGAATGATCACAAGAACGGTGAGCAAAAATCCCAGGACCACGCGGGGGGACCTAGTGAATGAACTGCAGAGAGCTGGGACCAATGTAACAAGGCCTACCATAAGTAACACACTACGCCACCATGGACTCAGATCCTGCAGTGCCAGACGTGTCCCACTGCTTAAGCCAGTACATGTCCGGGCCCGTCTGAAGTTTGCTAGAGAGCATTTGGATGATCCAGAGGAGTTTTGGGAGAATGTCCTATGGTCTGATGAAACCAAACTGGAACTGTTTGGTAGAAACACAACTTGTCGTGTTTGGAGGAAAAAGAATACTGAGTTGCATCCATCAAACACCATACCTACTGTAAAGCATGGTGGTGGAAACATCATGCTTTGGGGCTGTTTCTCTGCAAAGGGGCCAGGACGACTGATCCGGGTACATGAAAGAATGAATGGGGCCATGTATCGTGAGATTTTGAGTGCAAACCTCCTTCCATCAGCAAGGGCATTGAAGATGAAACGTGGCTGGGTCTTTCAACATGACAATGATCCAAAGCACACCGCCAGGGCAACGAAGGAGTGGCTTCGTAAGAAGCATTTCAAGGTCCTGGAGTGGCCTAGCCAGTCTCCAGATCTCAACCCTATAGAAAACCTTTGGAGGGAGTTGAAAGTCCGTGTTGCCAAGCGAAAAGCCAAAAACATCACTGCTCTAGAGGAGATCTGCATGGAGGAATGGGCCAACATGCCAACAACAGTGTGTGGCAACCTTGTGAAGACTTACAGAAAACGTTTGACCTCTGTCATTGCCAACAAAAGATATATTACAAAGTATTGAGATGAAATTTTGTTTCTGACCAAATACTTATTTTCCACCATAATATGCAAATAAAATGTTAAAAAAACAGACAATGTGATTTTCTGGATTTTTTTTTCTCAGTTTGTCTCCCATAGTTGAGGTCTACCTATGATGTAAATTACAGACGCCTCTCATCTTTTTAAGTGGTGGAACTTGCACTATTGCTGACTGACTAAATACTTTTTTGCCCCACTGTATATTCGTAGTCTCACTCGGTGTATCTACACATCCCATGAAACTCGGGCTTCTA
This sequence comes from Ranitomeya imitator, assembly GCF_032444005.1. Lineage (NCBI taxonomy): Eukaryota > Metazoa > Chordata > Amphibia > Anura > Dendrobatidae > Ranitomeya > Ranitomeya imitator. Next base: position 593,970,179 of record NC_091286.1, read on the forward strand.
ACTCCGTCTGGTAAAGAAGTAGGGTTTTCTCTGTAAATATGTATCCCAGATAGGACATATTTGATCTCATTAGAATGCCCACGTTAATCCGAGATGAATGATGAGTTTGTTAGAACCATGGCGTGTTTTGTAGTGAAGTTATAGAAATCAGAGAAAATAGTTTAAAGTTTAGGCAGAATGTAGAGAGAGGAGGGTCTGGATAAGCCAGCCTTTATGTGATGTCACAGCCTTAAGGTATTAAGGTTGTGGCAGGCTCCCCAGCTGTCTCTTCTGCTTGATTTCTTCTTCTGGACTTTTTGTCCTATTGTCCTGGAAGAGCAGAGTACATCCCATGGACTGGGATGTATGGAAACTGCACTAGCCTGGGTTGCCTGCAATGCTTTTAACATGTGAGTGTTATCTTTTCTCTTTTATTCCCTTTATGTTATAATTACCCTTGTACATATTTGCAATTGTCTCATTTATAACCTCTTTATAAAATATTTTTGATAAAGCACTGCCTAATTATTTTTAATGGGATATACTATTATATATTAGTTCGTTCTCCTGTTCTAAACCGTACCCTAAGTCTCTGAAGGGAAATATGCTACTGTTACTGTTGTGTTGGGTTAGCTTCGGACCCGTTTAATCGAAGCTGGTGGCAGCGAAAGTGTGCAGACTGTTGAGTGCTGCTGTAGTGACTGCGGGGTTCATAATTATTGTTCCTGCCTGAGTGGGAGTAGTTATCGCGTCGCTGCAGCATGCCCAATAGCCAGTACATAGCAGGCAGCCTTCCTGGCGACTAATTACCCAGGGTGCAGTACCTAATCTGACCTGAAATTAAGGGGGCGCCAGAGAGCTGCAAGTGTTAAGTGGAACTGTAAGCGGGATATACATAAATCCCTGCAGTTTGTGGTATATTGAAAGCAGTGGGATACCTAGAATAAGCCCCTGCTGTAAGCAAGAGGTCAATAGCGTTGTGTGTGGTTTTTCATCACATCGTGGAGTGGAGGGATAACTAAGATAAGCCCCCTGCACATGTGATAGCCGTCTGTTGGCCTAAAGTCACCTCAATCCGTGACGTAGGGGTGACGGTCACGGTGTGAATCCTGACCCAGTGGTGACAGCGGTCAGGGGAATCGTGACAATGAACCCCCCAAAAGTGACCCTATATTGGAAACTCGACCCTCAAGGAACTTATCTAGATGTGTTGTGAGAACTTTGAACCCCCAAGTGTTTTATTAAAGTTTGTAACGCAGAGCCGTGAAAATAAAAAATAATATTTTTTTCCACAAAAATTATTTTTTTGCTCCCAGTTATCTATTTTCCCAAGGGTAACAGGAGAAATTGGACCCCAAGAGTTGTTGTGCAATTTGTCCTGAGTACGCTGATGTCCGATATGTAAGAGAAAACTACTGTTTTGGCAAATGTCGGGGCTCGAAAGGGAAGTAGTGGTGCTTTGGAATGCAAACTTTGATGAAATGGTCTGCGGGCATCATGTTGCGTTTACAGAGCCACTGATGTGCCTAAACAGTAGAAATCCCCCACAAGTGACCTTATTTTGGAAACTAGACCCCCCAAGAAACTTATCTAGATGTGTTGCAAGAACTTTGAACCCCCAAGTGTTTCACTAAAGTTTATAACGCAGAGTCGTGGAAATAAAAATCATTTTTTTCCCACAAAAATGTTTTTTTAGCCCCAAATTTTATTTTCCCAAGGGTAACAAGAGAAATTGGACTTCAAACGTTGTTGTCCAATTTGTACTGAGTAGGCTGATACCCCATGTGTGGGGGTAAACCACTGTCCGGTCGCACGGCAGAGCTCGGAAGGGAAGGAGCACCGTTTTACTTTTTCAATGCAGAATTGGCTGGAATTGAGATCGGATGCCATGTCGCATTTGGAGAGCCCCTGATGCGCCAAAACAGTGGACACCTCCCAGTTCTAGCTAAGGGGGAGATAAAGGGGGGTTGATTTACTATTTATAGCGGGTTTTTACAGCAAGTTTTTATATTTGGCAGCTATCACACACTAAAAGACGCTTTTTATTGCAAAAAATAGTTTTTGCATCACCACATTTTCAGAGCTATAATTTTTCCATATTTTGGCCCACAAATTTATGTATGGTATTGGTACCATTTCTGGCACATGACATTTTTTGATCACTTTTTATTCCTATTCTTGTTAGGGCAGTCCCACACGTCCAGATAATTCCGGAAAAATCGGTACCGGAATTATCCGTGTCCGTGTGCCGGTGAGTTTCCGTGGTACATCAGTGTGGCACACGTGCGGCACAAGTGTGCCGCCCGTGTGCCCACTGGGTACCACACACACCGTGCCGGAGACAGCGCTAAAGTTTAGCGCTGTCCCCGGCATCGTGCTGAAGCCGTGATTCATATGTTCCCTGCAGCAGCGTTTGCTGCAGGGAAGATATGAATAATAGTGTTTAAAATAAAGATATATCTGCCCCCCCGCCCTCCCACCCCCTGTGCGCCCCCCCGCTGTTCTAAAAATACTCACCTGGCTCCCTCGTTGGCTGTCGCTGCTTTTTCTCCTGGCCGCAGCTTCTCCTGTATGCGGTCACGTGGGGCCGCCGATTACAGAAATGAATATGCGGCTCCACCCCTATGGGAGGTGGAGCCGCATATTCATTACTGTAATCAGCGGCCCCACATATATCTTTATTTTAAACACTATTATTCATATCTTCCCTGCAGCAAACGCTGCTGCAGGGAACATATGAATCGCGGCTTCAGCACCAGTGGGGGGGACAGCGCTTAATGTAGCGCTGTCTCCTGCACGGCACATGGACTGAACACGGACAATGTCTGTGTGTGGTACATGTTTTACACGGACCCATTGACTTTAATGGGTCCGTGTAATACGTGCGCTCCCACGAACACTGACATGTCTCCGTGTTTGGCACACGGAGACACGGTCCGCAAAAAATCAATGACATCTGAACAGATGCATTGATTATTATGTGTCTACGTGTGTCAGTGGCTCCGGTACTTGAGGAAACTGTCACCTCACGTACCCGAGCCACTGACGTGTGAAACCGGCCTTAGGCAGATTGAACAAAAACCAGCAATTCATTAATTTCTTTTGGGTGGGGCGTTTATACCGTTCCGCGTGTGGTAAAATTGATGAAGCAGTTTTATTCTTTGGGTTAGTACGATTACAGCGATACCGCATTTATATCTTTTTTTATGTTTAGGCGCTTTTGTACAATAAAAACTATTTTATATAAAAAAAATAATTATTTTTTGCATTGCTTTATTCTGAGGGCTATAACTTTTTTATTTTTTGCTCATGACGCTGTTTGGTGGCTATTTTATTTATATCCGTTTTTTTGCTTGTGTGTTTTTCACTTTTTGTTTGGCGGTGTGATGATAAAGCATTGTTTTTTGCCTCGTTTTTTTTACTGTGTTCACTGAAGAGGTTAACTAGTGGGACAGTTTTATAATTTGGGTTGTTACGGATGCGGCGATACTAAATATGTGTACTTTTATTGTTTTTTTTATTTACATAAAGAAATGTATTTATTGGAACAACATTTTTTTTTCTTTATTTAGGAATTTCTAAAAAAATATTTTTCCACAGTATTTTTGTAACTTTTTTACATTGTCCCAGGGTGGGACATAACTGCATAAAGTCAGATCGCTCATCTGACACATTGCACAGCACTGTGTCAGATCAGCGATCTGACAAGCAGTGAAGAAGGCTTGCCGGTGCCTGCTCTTAGCAGGCACTGAAAAGCCACCTCCTTGCAGAACCTTCTGTAGGCAGGGAGAACCTCAGAACAACGGGATCACATCGCGTTGTTCTGAGTGCCTCAGGGAAGTACGCAGGGAGCCCCCTCCCTGCGCGATGTTTCTCTATGGCACTGAAACATTGTGATCTTGTTTGATCGCAGTGTTCTGGGGGTTAAAGTGCTGGGAGCGGTCCGTGATCGCTCCTGGCACTTGGTGCCGGGTGTCAGCTGTGAGAATCAGCTGACACCCGGCCCTGATCGGCCGCACACCACCTGTGTGCACGGCTGATCGGCCTCGACGTACTATCCCGTCCATGGTCATATAGGCCCAGCCCACATGGATGGGATAGTACGTCGAATGTCAGAAAGAGGTTAAAGGGGCTGTCTCATTGCGCAGCTGTGCGTAGCAAACATGAGCTCCCATAGAAGACCAGGAAGCGCCATCCTGTTAGTGGGAACATCTTATGCATTTACAAATCAATCGCAATGCAGAATAATAATACAGCAAAAGGAGTCCCTTATAACAAGTAAAGTGTGATTGATTTCTGCTTTATTCTTTCGTTCTATTATTCACTTTTACTTGAGCCTTAGTTTCTGGATCTGTGTACATAGATCATTGTAGACCGGGTGCCATCATGTGGACGTTTCTGGCAATTGCGTGTCTTACAGGAAAAATCTTTATAACTAAAAAAATTATTAGGAAAATAATGAAAAATAATGTGAAAATAGTTAATAGAGATAATTGAATAAATTAATGAATTAGCTAAAAATAATAGAAAAAAATAAATATGTAATGAAAATAAAAAATATTAAAATAAATTTCAAATAAAATAAACATTGAAGAAAAAAACTACAGAAAAATCATTCTTTGTTCCCTCATACGAATCTTCTAGAACTAAGATAAGACTTTAAAACCCTCCTACTTAAGGACTGTGATAAATTGTTAAAAATATTGAAACAAAAATATTATATGTACTACAACAAAATGTCTAAATTAACAGCAAGCAGTGTCAAGGAACTCCGCTAAAAATCTAGCGTTTAATTCATTAAATCAGATGATTCACCTTATACCATAACCCAAGATATTGCTTAATTCAGTAAATTTTATTCTAGCTTTTCCAACTTGAAAAATTATCCAAATTGCCCAAATCCAACTTTAGATGCTATTGATAATTTCCTCTTTGGTGTTCACCTACCACAGTTAAACACATCTAAAGTTGAATCTTTGAATATGCCTTTAAGTAAAGAGGAGATTTCTTATGCTATTTCATAACTAAAAGATAACAAAGCCCCAGGCCCTCATGGTTTCCCCAACTAATGTTATAAAACATTTAATTCCCATCTAATCATACCTTTAGATTCTTTTTTTTAACTCCGCTGCCAAATCTAAACTTTTTCCAACAGAATTCTTACATGAGAACATTATTATCATTCCCAAACCAGATAGCAATCCTGAATTGATCCAAAATTATCGCCCTATTTCTCTTCTTAACACAGATATAAAAGTGTATTGTCATGCTGCTGCCATGCAGGTAGGTGCAGGCTTCACTAGATGGCAGTAGAGAGGAAGCAGGACTGCACCTAAACAGAGCTGACCTGCAGTGCAGCAGTGAGGCTACCACAGGTGGCAGCAGAATAGTCAAACAAGCAGGGTCAAATCCTAAACTGTAGTGCAGTACCAAAGGAATAAGCAAATTCGTGGTCAGTGATAAGCCAGGGGGGCCAGTAACGGTCAGGAGTGGATAAGCCAAAATACAAAGGACAGAAACAGGTTAAAGTCAAAACCAGGGAGTCTGCAACCTAAAGGGAAACAATGAGTCAAGATGGGAATAGGGGAAAACATAGACACGGGTTAAGACAGCAAATGCAGCAGGGATAATCAGAGCAATCAGAATCAGCTACAGCAGCACTAGGCAAAAACTATAACTGACATCACCTGCAGGGAGCAGTGGCGATAAATAGCCAACCTGAACCCAGACAGAGGCTGAGAAAGGTTAACTCTTGACATGACCAGACCGGGAAAAAGGGAAAACAGGACTCAAAATCCGGTCTGGATCTTGACATGAAGGCAAAAATTATAGCAGAAAGACTAAAAAACATAATACCCTTACTAATTAATTCCGATCAAATTGGATTTGTCAAGGAAAGACAACCTTTGGATGGTACTAGGAGATTCATCAATCTTATTTCAATAATTGAGAATAGGAAACTTCCTTCTATTCTCCTTTCTATAGATGCAGAAAAGGCATTTGACCATGTTTATTGGAATTATTTGTTTACCATCTTAATAAAATTTGGATTTGAAGGACCAATACTCAATACTATTTTAGAAGTACTCTTAGAAGTACCCTTGACCAAGTAGCTCCCCTCACCCTCAGAACCTCCAGACACAGAGTGAAACAGCCCTGGCTCACATCGCAAACCCGATTTCTCCAGCGATGCTCTAGGTGTGCTGAACGCTTATGGAGGAAAACTCGCACACCAGAAGACTTCATACACTTCATATTTATGTTAAAAACCTATAACTCTGCCCTTCACCTCACCAAACAGACCTACATCACCACCCTGATCTCCTCACTAGCCAACAACCCCAAGAAACTTTTTGACACCTTTCACTCCCTCCTCAGGCCAAGAGCACAAGCCCCTATCACAGACATTTGTGCTGATGACCTGGCCTCCCACTTTATAGAGAAAATAGACAATATCCGTCAGGAAATCTGCTCCCAACCACTAAGTTCAGTGACTCCCATCCCTCCCCTCATTTCCCCTGGCTCACTCTCCACATTTGATCCCATCACAGAAGAAGAAGTTTCCAAGCTCCTCTCCTCTTCTCGTCCGACTACATGCACTACCGACCCCATTCCCTCACATCTCCTCCAGTCTCTCTCTCCAGTCGTCACACGTCACCTAACTACAATCTTTAATCTCTCCCTCTCCTCTGGCATTTTCCCCTCCTCCTTCAAACACTCTATCATTACTCCATTACTAAAGAAACCCACCCTCGACCCATCCTGCACAAACAACTACAGACCGGTCTCCAATCTCCCCTTCATCTCTAAACTCTTGGAGCGCCTGATATACTCCCGCCTTACCCGTTACTAGGGTTGAGTGAAACGGGTCGGCCATTTTCAGAAGTCGCCGACTTTTGGCAAAGTCAGGTTTCATGAAACCCGACCCGACCCCTGTGTGGGGTCGGCCATGAGGTCGGCGATCTTCTGATCTGGTATTGGAATTCCGATACCGAGTTCCGATATGTTTGCGATATTGGGAATCGGTATCATAATCCATATTTAAGTGTAAAATAAAGAATAAAAATAAAAAAATATTGATACACTCACCCTCGGACGCGCCCTGGTTCTAACCTTCCTTCCAGCAGCCTTCCTTCCTAAGAATGAGCGCCTGAAGGACCTTCGATGACGTCGCGGCTTGTGATTGGTCGCGTGAGTGGTCACATGGGCGGTCACGCGACCAATCACAAGCCGCGACGTCATCTAAGGTCCTTCACGCGCTCATTCTTAGGAAGGAAGCGTCCGAGGGCGCGTCCGAGGGTGAGTATATTCCTAATAGGAATATACTCACCCTCGGACGCGCCCTGGTTCTAACTGGCAGCCTTCCTTCCTAAGAATGAGCACGGGAAGGACCTTAGATGACGTCGCGGCTTGTGATTGGTCGCGTGACCGCCCATGTGACCGCTCACGCGACCAATCACAAGCCGCGACGTCATTGAAGGACCTTCAGGCGCTCATTCTTAGGAAGGAAGGCTGCCGGTTAGAACCAGGGCGCGTCCGAGGGTGAGTATATCAATATTTTTTATTTTTATTCTTTATTTTACACATTAATATGGATCCCAGGGCCTGAAGGAGAGTTTGCTCTCCTTCAGACCCTGGGAACCATTAGTATCCTATTGCATTGCATTGGGTTTCGTATTTCGGCCGACCCCGACTTTTCTATAGGATCGGCCGATTTCACTCGACCCGACTTTTGAGAAAGTCGGGTTTTATGAAACCCGACCCGATCCTAAAAAAAGAAAAGTCGCTCAATCCTACCCGTTACCTCTCCACTCACTCCCACCTAGACCTTTCACAGTCCGGTTTCCGCCCCCTACATTCGACAGAAACTGCACTCATCAAAGTGACCAATGACCTTCTGACAGCAAAACGTAATGGTGACCACTCTCTGCTCATTCTTCTCGATCTTTCTGCAGCTTTTGACACTGTTGACCACCCTCTCTTACTCTCTAGGCTCCAGTCACTTGGCATTAAGGACACTGCTCTCTCCTGGTTCTCCTCCTACCTTTCTGACCGCTCCTTCAGTGTTCTGTTCTCTGGCTCCACTTCATCTCCTCTTCCTCTCACTGTCGGGTACCTCAGGGCTCAGTCCTTGGCCCACTTCTCTTCTCCCTCTACACGGCCCCGATTGGACAGACCATCAGCAGATTTGGCTTTCAGTACCATCTTTATGCCGACGACACACAACTATATACGTCATCCCCTGACCTTACCCCCGCTGTACTACAGAATGTCACTGACTGTCTGTCCGCAGTCTCCAACATCATGTCTGCTCTCTATCTGAAACTCAACCTCTCCAAAACTGAACTTCTTCTGCTCCCGCCATCTACTAACCTCCCTAAATCTGCCATTTCCCTCTCCGTGGGTGGCACCATAATAACACCCTGGCAGCAGGCGCGCTGTCTGGGTGTTATGTTTGACTCCGATCTCTCCTTCACCTCCCATATACAATCTCTTGCCCGCTCGTGCTGCTTACACCTAAAGAACATCTCTAGAATCCGCGCTTTTCTCACCATGGAGACAACTAAAACCCTCACTGTCGCCCTGATCCACTCCCGCCTGGACTACTGCAATGCTCTATTAATTGGCCTCCCCCTCACTCGACTTTCCCCTCTCCAGTCCATCCTTAATGCAGCAGCCAGGGTCGTCCATCTGGCTAATCGTTACTCAGACGCGTCCGCTCTTCGCCAGTCGTTACACTGGCTGCCCATTCATTACAGGATACAATTCAAAGTACTTGTTCTCACCCACAAAGCTCTCCACAGTGCGGCACCCCCTTACATCTCCTCCCTCATTTCTGTCAATCGGCCTAACAGACCACTGCGCTCTGCAAATGACTTTCGACTAACCTCTGCACTAATCCGTACCTCCCACTCCTGACTCCAAGACTTCTCCCGTGCTGCGCCAATCCTCTGGAATGCTCTACCCCAAGATATTAGGACCATCCACAATTTGCATAATTTTAGGCGCTCGCTCAAAACACATTTGTTCAGAGCGGCCTATCACGTTCACTAATCAAAGTAATTTTATGTTTGTGTGTGTGTGTGTGTGTAGCCCATTCACTATCCCTATCTATTACCCAACCCCTGAAGATGGCTGGACCATCATTGTAAATACATCATTGTAAATACACACCTGTACTTTTTATTTCCCCCACCTCATTGTAGATTGTAAGCTCTCACGAGCAGGGTCGTCTTATTTCGCTTTAATTATTGTATTGTTAACGTTGTTACTTATGACTTTTGTGTTTGAAACTGTTAAACTGTAAAGTGCTGCGGAATATGGTGGCGCTAGATACATAAAGATTATTATTAATATTATTTTTTTAGCATTATATTCTGCACCTACTGCGAAGGTATCAGTAAATACGGTATTTTTCATATTATTTCTTTCCCCCAAATTTGGGGGGTAAATAGGGGTGCATCTTATAATGCAGATAACCCTTACCGGCCGCAGGATGGGATGAGGGGGTGTTTGGATGTGCGGTGCGGCATACCACTGCGGGTGTCCGGGCTGCGGGTGTCCTCTGGTGCTGCGGGGGCACTGTCGACATCTTGTGGAAGCCCAGAGCCCGATGAAACTCTGATCAATTTTCTTGTATGACTAAATTACTGATGTCTGAGCCCTTGCTGACAGTGCTGGGTGACCTCCACCAATTTGAAATTGATGATGTTCTTTAGGATAGGTCATGAACATTTTACTCCAGTGTAAGAGTATAAAAGAAGAACCATCCCCGGGAGATGTAATGCTGAAAGTAAAGTATAATATTCTTCTATTCTGTACAGTATATGTGTTCATTCATTCAATTGTTTATTGTATTATTATGGTCCACAAAAGTGAGTTTAATTCACTTGTGTTAGGCAAGTGAAGGTACAGGAAAGATGCAGGACACAGTAGAGTTAACAGTTAGCCAACCCTGCATATAGCATGAGCTTTAAGAAGCAGGGAGTGTTTTCATTTTGAGTCATTCTGGAGGAGATAAAAAGTAAATCGCATTACTAGGGAAGGAAAATATTTTCTAAGGTGGCAAGTCCTGTAACAGTACTGGATAAAGTAATAGTCTGCATCATATTATATCCAGACAGGGGTTTTAATGATTGCGATCACAGATGGTGTGATCGCAACCAAGTTCATCGAGTCAGGGAGCATGCCATTGCCAGTGCAATTTTCAGCTGAATGTGCTCAGATGAAAATTTAGCTGAAGAGTATTGCAGAGCAGGGAGTCACCAGCTCCTTGCACCATAATAGCTATACAAGTCACCTGCCAATCAAAGTCTGGTAGCTGACATTAATTTGCTCATTGTTGGTGAAAGATAAGAAGAATGTGACTTTTTCTCTTTTAAATATGTTGGAGAAGAGTGCCAGAATGGGGGACATTATTATAGGATGAGGCCAGTACACAATGGTGGCCAATATGGGGGATGTCATTATAGGATAGTGTCCAAGATGGAGGACTTTTTAAATGGTCCGTCTATCTGACCAACATTCTGGTGGGGTCCAAAGTTTAAATTTTGCACCGGGCTACATAGAAATCTAGTTACACCACTGCAGCAAGAACATCCTGAATCATGGGAAGTGGAACAGCCAAGTAATAAAAGCTCAACTGCAATCGGTACGGCCTGGACCAGTATAAAAGTGCAATATTGCAGAAACCCCGTTACCCACCATCAACCACAATAGTAGTTCTGCCAAAGTGACAAGCCACACTGCCCATTACCCCTGCTATTATTTCTTCTAACCAGTCATATGTCTTGATTCCTTTAACTTTTTTATTTATTTATTTATTTATTTTGTGCTAAGTGTTGTTTCTTCCTCTGATTAAGGTTTTATCTCTGCAATTATTTTGATTTTTAATTTATTTATATTATGTTCAGAATGCCATAATGAGACTTATCTTTGACAACACTGTCCTCTTTTTCAGGTTTGATGGGGTATTTTTATTGGTTTTCTTCTTTTTTTATTTTAGAATTAATACAATTATATTTATTTTGAATAAAAAATATTTTTGGGTGCACTTCTCGATTTTAATTACGATAGTTTTTTATAGGTTTATATTTGGTTTAGTATGCATTGTTTGATCTAGTTTAGGTGTTTAGGATTGCGACAGAACATCTTGGCCTGTACAGCCCCTACATCCGCAGAATACCTTTAATCAAATAATATCCCCCAAAAATATCACAAAACACCAACAACAATATAATAAATTATGTGACCTCCAACAATACATACATAAATAAAAGTATTATATTAAAAACAAGTGTACACACAAACAAAATATTACATCATCTATGTAATGTAACAGATCCCATTCACAAAAATGCTGCATAAGATGCACAGAAGGGAGGAGCAAATACATCAGTAATAAATCCAAATTACCACCATATATTGCTCTGTGACGAATCTGACATTTCCTGAAATTGTTTTTGCACGAATCCAGTAAAATGATGCTCAGCCAGTCATCAAGTTGTTGGATTGTTTTGATGTTTTGAGATCCAGGAAGTGGTTAAAATAATAAAATACATTATAATGACCTGACTCCTTCTCCTGCCTACACGGCAGCAGCTCCCAGGCGGCACTCTGCTCCTAGTTTTCAGTTCCTCCAATGCTGAGGCACACATTGTCACATGGGGTGATGTAAGTAATTGATGTGTTTGCATCATTGCTTGAACAACCAAAGACCAGATTGGAAACAGGAGAGCCGTGAATATAATGTATTTTACTACTTTTAACTGATTATGATTTGCATGCCTCCCCATATTGAAGTGTATTTGCACCATATATAAAAGTTGCAATTCATAATTATCGCTTAAGCCTTATTTACAATCCTAAACACGCCCATGTTACACCCATTTTTAAAAGTATTAACACTGGCATAAAACAGCAAAATATGTACACTGTATTAGCATGCAACTAGTGTTGAGCATTCCGATTCTGCAAGTATCGGGTATCGGCCGATACTTTCTGTATCGGAATTCCGATACCGAGATCCGATATTTTTGTGATATCGGAAATTGGTATCGGAGTGTGCGGTGCGTATGGTTCCAAGGGTCTGGAGGAGAGAAACTCTCCTTCGGACCCTGGGATCCATATTAATGTAAAAAATAAAGAATAAAAATAAAAAATATGGCTATACTCACCCCTCCGGCGAACCCTGGCTGTCACCGCTGCGAGCGTCCGCCTCCGTTCCTGAGAATGCAGTGAGTGAAGGACCTTTGATGACGTCGTGGTCAGGTGAGCGGTCACGTGAGCGGTTAGGTGACCGGCCGCCTGACCGCGATGTCATCGAAGGTCCTTCACTCACAGCATTTTTAAGGACGGAGGCGGATGCTTGCAGCGGTGAGAGCTAGACAATCAATGGCAAACTTGTTTATTTTCATCTTAACTAATTAAATCAATTTAACAGGTTCACATCACCCATTTAAGGTCAATTTACACTGCGAGATTACCGTGAACCTCTTTTCCCCAGAATATCGCAGTTTATACAGGCTGCCTGTCAACTGACATATGAGGAAAGTGCTCATTCTTTGGGTGAAAGGATCCTTTGGTTTGCACAACAGATCATCATTTAATCATGGGTAAACTAACTTGCTCTGCTGAGAATAATGGCAGCCTATGCACTCTGGAAGCTCTATTACAGATCATTAAGTGTGCAACTGAAGGGCAATCTGCCTATCTAAACAGGATATGAAATGACTGCTGATCACCAAAAAGTAGCTTATGAGTGATTGCTTAGTGCTGCCGGTTGGTTTGCAAAAATTAACCTATACATTAAGCACATTTTGCACAGCTTTGTGTGTATATTCCAATTTCCAATTATTTTTATTCGTTATACTTCTCACTACGTACCTTCTCATACCAAGCCAGAAATGGGGTCTCGGCAAATAATTTCTCAAATCGCAGAGGGAGAGAGTAGATACTCTTATATGATGTAAGGGTTGGGTAATGCTTCCGGGCTTTCTTTTCATCAATGTTTATTTCACTTAGTCCTTTTATGAAGAAGACCACTGGTCTGTCTGGATATACTGCTGATTCAATTGAACATAAAACCAAAGATGGTTCATCCATTCTGTCAGTGGTTTTCACAAATAGGATATTGTTTCCTTGTTGCGTGAACTGAGTAAGTATTATATTTTCTGTGTGGTGATATTCATCCATGGTTAGAGAATTATTATTTTGACTACTTATTTCGGATCCATTTAATGATTTCAAAATGAGACTTTTGGAAATCAGAAAATCAATGATGCTATTGTATGTTAATATTGTATGTAATTGTAATTGTAATATTGCTAATATTGCTATTGTATGCTAATGTATGCTATTCTGTTTGATTGTAGTTCTAGTTAGAAAAAATACAACTGCTATTAGCAGCACAACAGCCAAAATCCTTAGTTCTTTTCACATAGTTGTGGTAAATGATTAAACTGTAGACAAAGAAGAGACGTGATAAAATACAGTTACCATGCGGAAAGAAACATTTAGAATAAACAGTTTCAACATAAGACATTCATGGGATATAAATAATATTACTCAGATAATAAGGGTAAAGCACACAATCACCTATTCAGGATGTATGGCAGTAAAAAAAAAGGAGAACCTAGTGTGTTGACCTAGTAAATTTTGTCCATACAAAGAGGAGTTATCAGTTAACGAGAACCTGTCATCAGATTCAGGTAACAACCAACATGAGACAGATGTTGAACATGAAATTTCAGCCAGGTATGTTTTGCTCTGAAAAGCTTCAGCATTTTGAAGCATGTATACATTAAAAATCAGTCGGTGACTGTTTCTTGGATAACTAATCAGAGGTGGGTACCCGGCCTGCTACATCGTCCTTATTCCAGTTGACTGGTCTCTCCCAATGTGTGTACATAGTTAAAGATCTGCTAGTCAAAGGGATTGGACAGAGAGTAGCCACCAGGGACCTGCCGTAGACCTGTCATATCAGACATATAGGTTTTTCAAAGCATGCTGACTCTGAAATGGCCCAGTTTTCAAAGTCAAACATATCTGGCTCTAATTGCACAACCCGTGTTTAATTTATGCTGATTGTGGATCATATAAAGGTACTGTCACACTGAATAACATTACAACGATAACGATAGCGATCCGTGACGTTGCAGCGTCCTGGATAGCGATATCGTTGTGTTTGACACGCAGCAGCAATCAGGCCCCTGCTGTGATGTCGCTGGTCATCGCTGAAAGTCCAGAACTTTATTTTGTCGCTGGATCACCCGCTGACATTGCTGGATCGGCGTGTGTGACGCCGATCCAGCGATGTGTTCACTGGTAACCAGGGTAAATATCGGGTTACTAAGCGAAGGGCCGCGCTTAGTAAGCCGATGTTTACCCTGGTTACCATTGTAAATGTAAAAAAAAAAAAAAACACTGCTGTGCTCTGCTTTTACGGCCGGCCGGCGCTCACAGTCAGTGCGGGAAGCTGACGGCGAGGGACGTGACAGACACCGGAATGTAAGTATGTAGTGTTTTTTTTTTTTACATTTACAATGTTTACCAGGGTAAACATCGGGTTACTAAGCGCGGCGCTGCGCTTAGAAACCCAATGTTTACCCTGGTTACCTGGGGACTTCGGCATCGTTGGTCGCTGGAGAGCTGTCTGTGTGACAGCTCTCCAGCGACCACACAAGGACTTTCCAACGATCACGGCCAGGTCGTATCGCTGGTCGTGATCGTTGGAAAGTTGCTGAGTGTGACGGTACCATGATTCTGATTTCTGTTTCCTTAAAAGACAATAGTTCAAAAGACGGTGGCAGGGAGTATTACAGAAATTGCGCTAAGATAGAGACATGTAAGGTTAGAGTCCCATAAGAGAAAAATATCCTGATTGTGGCTGGTGGGTACACAAGAATTGGTCACTTTGGTATTTTGCATTGTGAATCCAGATGGATACACAATTTATGCAGTCTAGCCCCGCTGGATCTCAACGAGGAACTGCTATTTCCGGGATTCTATAAACAGATTTAATAACATGCGTTGCTTCTGTCAGGTTTTGGTTGTTTTTAAAACACTGTCTAATTAATGTTCTTTTTCACTTTTTCACAGAATTCAAACATCTTTGCTGA
This sequence comes from Ranitomeya imitator, assembly GCF_032444005.1. Lineage (NCBI taxonomy): Eukaryota > Metazoa > Chordata > Amphibia > Anura > Dendrobatidae > Ranitomeya > Ranitomeya imitator. Next base: position 593,985,277 of record NC_091286.1, read on the forward strand.
ATACTTATCTATTTTGAAGCATATCTATCACCATTCATTATGATTCTTTAGAGGCCTTCTCTATGGGATTCTGCTTTCTTTAACACCAACCTGCTTTACACTTTTTTGTGCCATTTCTTGTCAACACATTACCTCTTATGAGTAGTGTTGAGCGATACCTTCCGATATCGGAAAGTATCGGTATCGGATTGGATCGGCCGATATTCAAAAAATATCGGATATCGCCGATACCGATACCCGATCCCAATGCAAGTCAATGGGACCAAAATATCGGAATTAAAATAAACCCTTTCTTGCCTTGTAGGTTCATTCTACATGAAGGAAAACAACTAAGAATAATGCCGAATGTATTTGTCTATAGCATGACTATGCTTTTTAAATGTTTTTAATGTTTGTGTCCTTGTTGTGATTTATATATGTTGTCAAATAAAGCTGTGTTTATATTTAGTGTCATTTCCGTACTGTGGTGATCCCCATTATTAGGATCTAGCCTTTTTTTCTTTTCTTGGGAATGTATTTGGGGAGGTGGCGGAGACATTAAAGTCATAGAGGTTTATCCCAATCAAATAGAATAGCATGTTTTTTGGTTTTTTTTAAGACGTTCGGAGTGACAAAGATATTGACTATGTGAATTTTTTTTTTTATTTTGTCAGATATTGATGTTTCACTATTCCACCCCCTTCCCCTTCTTTTTTTTCTTTTTTTTTTTTCTTTTCCCACACTTTCATCTTCATCATCATCAGCATCTTTGACATCAACTTCTTCTTCACCTTATTCATCTTCTTCTTCATCCTTTACCTTTTTTTTTTTTTTTGATTACATTCTTCATATTCATTTTATTCAACTATTATTATTCTTCCTATTCTACATATTCTTTTTATTCCACTGTTATTATTCTTCCTATACTACTTCTTCATCATATTCTCATTTGTGACAGGCATTCCCGTAGTTGTTATCTATAAAAGTTGGAAGATTACACCTTCCGTTCTGCCAGTCACAAAAGTTACATTTGTCCGCGTTCAGTTTGGCCTGCAGCATCAGGCCTTATCCAGGGGCACCACGAGGAGGAACGGACTCACCCCCATACACTGCTTAGTCTTCTTCTGCATATAATTTAGATAATATCTTTTGCTCTGATATTAAGTCTTATGCTTAATGTTCTTCTGCTCTTTGTTCTGCAGCCTCTTGTTCTTCTGCTTCTCGGTCTTCCATGTCGTCGTCTCCAGGGTCGTCGTCTCCAGTGTCGTCATCTCCGCCGTCGTCGTCTCAGCCGTCGTCGTCTCCGCCGTCGTCGTCTCCGCCGTCGTCGTCTCCGCCATCGTCGTCGTCGTCATCGGGGTGGTCTTCCGGGTCGTCGTCGTCGTCATCGGGGTGGTCTTCCGGGTCGTCGTCGTCGTCATCGGGGTGGTCTTCCGGGTCGTCGACTTTAGGGTCTTCAACTTGGAAATGTAGCAGAAGGTACAAGAAGGCTGAGAAAATGCCAAGAACCAGCTGATGAAACTGGAACTCGGATGGCTACCCGAAGGTTCAAGAGCCTATGGAACTACCGAGGACCAGCTGACGTTACTGGAACCCGGTTACTAAGCAGGAGGTACCCGTGCTAAAAAGCACTACCAAGGACCGCCTGACGTTGGCGGAACTCGGATACCCAGAAGGAGGCACCTAAGCCAAAGGCTCTGCCCGGAACCAGCTGACGGTACTGGAACCAGGATGAGGAGCAGAAGGTACAAGAGCAAAAGACACTGCCGAGAACCAGCTGACGGTACTGGAACCCGGATGGGTAGCCGAAGGTCCAAGAGCCAATGGAACTACCGAGGACCAGCTGACGTTACTGGAACCCGGTTACTAAGCAGGAGGTACCCGTGCCTGAAAGCACTACCAAGGACCACCTGACGTTGGTGGAACTCGGATACCCAGAAGGAGGCACCTAAGCCAAAGGCTCTGCCCGGAACCAGCTGACGGTACTGGAACCAGGATGGGGAGCAGAAGGTACAAGAGCAAAAGACACTGCCGAGAACCAGCTGACGGTGCTGGAACCAGGTGGTGGACCTGAAGGCCCACAGGAGAGGAGAGAACAGCTAGGCCACGAGGCAGCCGCAGTTACCGAACCCCAACAGTCCTACAGGGGGAGCTGGGCCTACTGGCACTACAGAACCAGCCTTGACTACCAGTTCACGCAGCCCACATAGGAAGCTCCTAAACTGGAGGCACCCTGGAGTTGGCTAACCCGACCGCACCACGACGGGGCAAGCATAGGCGTCTCAGTGAGCTTGACACAACCCGGAAACAGCTGACGGTGCTGAAACCAGGCTTGGCACGAGGGAGTACCTGTGTCAAAAACACTGCCGAGAACCAGCTGGCGTTGCTGGAACCCAGATGCGTTGCCCCAGTGTGCAAGAGCCAATGGCACGACCGAGGACCAGCTGACGGTGCTGGAACCCGGTTACTAAGCTGTAGGTGCCCGCGCTTAAAAGCACTACCAAGGACCGCCTGACGTTGGCGGAACTCGGATACCCAGGAGAAGGCACCTAAGCCAAAGGCTCGGCCTGGAACCATCTGACGGTGCTGGAACCAGGAGGTGGACCCGAAGGCCCACAGGAGAGGAGAGAACAGCTAGGCCGCGAGGCAGCCGCAGTTACCGAACCCCAACAGTCCTACAGGGGGAGCTGGGCCTACTGGCACTACAGAACCAGCCTTGACTACCAGTTCACGCAGCCCACATAGGAAGCTCCTAAACTGGAGGCACCCTGGAGTTGGCTAACCCGACCGCACCACGACGGGGCAAGCATAGGCGTCTCAGTGAGCTTGACACAACCCGGAAACAGCTGACGGTGCTGAAACCAGGCTTGGCACGAGGGAGTATCTGTGTCAAGAACACTGCCGAGAACCAGCTGGCGGTGCTGGAACCCAGATGCGTTGCCCCAGCGTGCAAGAGCCAATGGCACGACCGAGGACAAGCTGGCGGTGCTGGAACCCGGTTACTAAGCTGTAGGTGCCTGCGCTTAAAAGCACTACCAAGGACCGCCTGACGTTGGCGGAACTCGGATACCCAGGAGGAGGCACCTAAGCCAAAGGCTCAGCCTGGAACCAGCTGACGGTGCTGGAACCAGGTGGTGGACCCGAAGGCCCACAGGAGAGGAGAGAACAGCTAGGCCGCGAGGCAGCCGCAGTTACCGAACCCCAACAGTCCTACAGGGGGAGCTGGGCCTACTGGCACTACAGAACCAGCCTTGACTACCAGTTCACGCAGCCCACATAGGAAGCTCCTAAACTGGAGGCACCCTGGAGTTGGCTAACCCGACCGCACCACGACGGGGCAAGCATAGGCGTCTCAGTGAGCTTGACACAACCCGGAAACAGCTGACGGTGCTGAAACCAGGCTTGGCACGAGGGAGTACCTGTGTCAAGAACACTGCCGAGAACCAGCTGGCGGTGCTGGAACCCAGATGCGTTGCCCCAGTGTGCAAGAGCCAATGGCACGACCGAGAACCAGCTGGCGGTGCTGGAACCCGGTTACTAAGCTGTAGGTGCCCGCGCTTAAAAGCACTACCAAGGACCGCCTGACGTTGGCGGAACTCGGATACCCAGGAGGAGGCACCTAAGCCAAAGGCTCGGCCTGGAACCAGCTGACGGTGCTGGAACCAGGTGGTGGACCCGAAGGCCCACAGGAGAGGAGAGAACAGCTAGGCCGCGAGGCAGCCGCAGTTACCGAACCCCTACAGTCCTACAGGGGGAGCTGGGCCTACTGGCACTACAGAACCAGCCTTGACTACCAGTTCACGCAGCCCACATAGGAAGCTCCTAAACTGGAGGCACCCTGGAGTTGGCTAACCCGACCGCACCACGACGGGGCAAGCATAGGCGTCTCAGTGAGCTTGACACAACCCGGAAACAGCTGACGGTGCTGAAACCAGGCTTGGCACGAGGGAGTATCTGTGTCAAGAACACTGCCGAGAACCAGCTGGCGGTGCTGGAACCCAGATGCGTTGCCCCAGTGTGCAAGAGCCAATGGCACGACCGAGGACCAGCTGGCGGTGCTGGAACCCGGTTACTAAGCTGTAGGTGCCCGCGCTTAAAAGCACTACCAAGGACCGCCTGACGTTGGCGGAACTCGGATACCCAGGAGGAGGCACCTAAGCCAAAGGCTCGGCCTGGAACCAGCTGACGGTGCTGGAACCAGGTGGTGGACCCGAAGGCCCACAGGAGAGGAGAGAACAGCTAGGCCGCGAGGCAGCCGCAGTTACCGAACCCCAACAGTCCTACAGGGGGAGCTGGGCCTACTGGCACTACAGAACCAGCCTTGACTACCAGTTCACGCAGCCCACATAGGAAGCTCCTAAACTGGAGGCACCCTGGAGTTGGCTAACCCGACCGCAACACGACGGGGCAAGCATAGGCGTCTCAGCGAGTTTGACACAACCCGGAAACAGCTGACGGTGCTGAAACCAGGTTTGGCACGAGGGAGTACCTGTGACAAAAACACTGCCGAGAACCAGCTGGCGGTGCTGGAACCCAGATGCGTTGCCTATTAAAGATTGTCTTCCTAGAGCCCCAACTAGCGGTGCTGGAGCAAAGGGTAAGCAGGGGGAGCAGAGTGTAGGCCGAAGCCTGCACTGGAGGCAGCTTTGTGTCAGCGTTGCGTTTGCAGGACACTTTGCCGGCTACACAGTGTGGGAACAGCTGGCGTTGCTGAACCCCACTAACACAATGGCGGGTGTTTTTCTCTGTGCAGCTAGCACTTGCGGGCAAAAACTAGCGATGTTAGAGCCTGTGGTGAAGTAGGAGGAGGAGGAGGAGAGGAGCAGAGTGTAGGCCGAAGCCTAGTTGAACCAATTTCAAAGGAAACCTTTAACCCCCCCTCAGGTGTTACAAAGTACAAGAGACACACCTTGTGCAGTATTAATGCTGCACAAGTGAAAGGTTGCTCTATTAATTTGTCTACTTGCACACGCTGAATGAAAGACGTACACAATTTTGCCCATTCTACAGTCAAACTGTAGTGGATGCGTGACTTGTAGTGTTGAGCATTCCGATACCGCAAGTATCGGGTATCGGCCGATATTTGCGGTATCGGAATTCCGATACCGAATTCCGATATTTCCCGCGTATCGGATACCGGAATCGGAAGTTCCCAGAATTCAAACTGAACGCAGCAGCCAATGAGGAATGATTGGAAGTGTGGGCACATCCTGTTTAGCATGGTGGGCATGTAAGTACTGGCAAGGCTTGGATTGGCTGCTGAAATGATGTCACTCTGCACTATAAAAAACGCTGCCGCTATTTTGCGCTCACTCTGCTGTGATTTCAGTTAGGGACAGGACGCTGTGTTCTAACTGAGGGCCAGTCGAGCTAGCTAATTGCTTTATTTTCCTTTCCAAAGGCTAATTTAGCAAAACGCTGTGTGTTCTTCACTGTTCACCTTGCTCTTGCCTTGCAGCGCTGTTTTAACAGCGTTCTGCAAGGTCTCTGTGTGTGTGTGTGTGTGCAGCTCACTCTGTAGTCTGTGTGCAGCCATATACCCGGTTATATTCAGCTCAGGGGTGGTTCACACTGCCTCACACAGTTGTCCTTTTTTGCTCTTAGTGCAGCCTGCTGCACATTTTTTCTCAAATTTCCTATAAGTGTTTTTCCACCAGTCTCCAGCTCTATTGTGGAAAAACACTACATAGGATAACCTAGAGGGGGGTTTTTGGGCCTTGCAGCGCCGTTTACGGCTGTCTGCACGGTCTCCGTGTGAGCCCAGCTCGCCCTGTAGTCTGTGTGCAGCCATAGCCGGTTGGATTCAGCTCAGGGTTCGTTACTGGCTCATACCTTGAGAAAAATTTTACTTTTTTTCAAATAGTGCAGCCTGTTTAAAATTTGAAAAAAAAAAATTCCTATTAGTGTCTTTCCACTCGTATCCAGCTAAATAGTGGAAAAACACTATATAGGATAACCTAGAGGAGGGTTTTTTGGCCTTGCAGCGCCGTTTACGGCTGTCTGCACGGTCTCCGTGTGAGCCCAGCTCGCCCTGTAGTCTGTGTGCAGCCATAGCCGGTTGGATTCAGCTCAGGGTGCGTTACTGCCTCATACCTTGAAAAACAATTTCCTTTTTTTCAAATAATGCAGCCAGTTTAAAATTTGAAAAAAAAAATTCCTATTAGTGTCTTCCCACTCGTATCCAGCTAAATAGTGGAAAAACACTATATAGGATAACCTAGAGGAGGTTTTTTTGGCCTTGCAGCGCCGTTTACGGCTGTCTGCACGGTCTCCGTGTGAGCGCAGCTCGCCCTGTAGTCTGTGTGCAGCCATAGCCGGTTGGATTCAGCTCAGGGTGCGTTACTGCCTCATACCTTGAAAAACAATTTCCTTTTTTTCAAATAGTGCAGCCAGTTTAAAATTTGAAAAAAAAAATTCCTATTAGTGTCTTTCCACTCGTATCCAGCTAAATAGTGGAAAAACACTATATAGGATAACCGAGAGGAGGGTTTTTTGGCCTTGCAGCGCCGTTTACGGCTGTCTACACGGTCTCTGTGTGATTTAAACTAGCTCTGTAGCCCGATCTGCACCAAAAAAAAAGTTAAGTTCACCAAACACAACTTAACACTTGTGTAGGCCACATTTGAAAAATAATAAAGTTTAGTCCACAATTTACAACATTAGTGTTTCTTACACCTGTTAGGAGGAGCATTTCAGGAATAAGCACACAAAGGCCTTAGAACTTTTCTGCTTATCTTTATCTGTCAACCAAGATGAAGAGGGCAGGGAGTAAGGCACGTGGGCGTGGGCGCGGAGCAGGGAGAGGAGCAGGGAGAGGACGTGGTGATTCTGTGCCTGCTGCGGGCGCCGGTGACTCGTCGTCACTCAGTTTCAGCAGGGAACAGTCCTTCATGCGCAGCTTTGTCGGAGAGCGCCGTGCACCGCTGCTACGTGAAGACCAAATTGAAGCCGTTGTCGGGTGGATGGCAGCTAACGCCTCGGCATCGACTTCAGTTAGTGCCACATCCTCTCAGGCACAGAGCACTGGAGAGCAGCCATCTGTCTCTTCACCACCTGCCAAATTGGCCAGGCAGTCAGAGAGCCCAGGACAGGAGCCGTCTCTACTTCTGTTCTCTGAATCTCTTGGCTTGGAAACAGGGGGCCAGCCAAGCAGCATTGGAGAAATGGAAGAAGAGGCAGTGTGCAGTGATGCCCAAAAGCTTTATCTCTCTGACTCTGAAGAGGCAGGTGGGCCAGTGCCTCCGGTGACCACAGCGCAGTACGCATCTGATGATGAAACTCAGGTGCCGCTTTCTGATGCGTACTGTGCTGCCGAGACTACCCAGGAGGAGCAGTTGGTGGCAGAGGGTAGTGGAGATGATGAGGTCCTTGACCCATCGTGGCGTGAGGAACAGGAAGGTGGTGGGAGCAGCTCTGAGGAAGAGCTTCCCCTTACGGGCCAAAGAGGGAGAGGGAGGGGGAAGACTGCGGAGCCTGTAGCCTCCACTTTGGCACCCGTTAGGAGCCTGTCTCTTTCCAAAGCCAAAAAGGGCGCTCCCAAGACTTGCAGTGCCTGGTCCTTTTTTGACACAGTTGCAGATGACATTTGTTTTGTCAAATGCAAGTTGTGTCATCAGAAAGTAAAAAGAGGTAAAAGTGTCAGCAACCTCAATGCCACAAATATGTGGAAACATGTGCGGAACAGGCACGCGGTGGAGTTACAGAAACACAGTGAAGACGTAGGCCAACCAACAGCGGCAGCTACCACCTCTTCATCTCGTGTTGCCTCTTCCTCCACTGTTGTCCAGAGACCTAGTGTAATTCCACCCACAGCACCACCTTCCCAGTCATCCTCACACTCCCAGTCTACTCTACAGCCATCGGTAGTCCAGGCATGGGAGAAAAGGCGGGCATTCTCGGCCAACCACCCCCGAGCACAGGCTCTGAATGCAGGCATTGCCAAACTGTTGTCCCTGGAAATGCTCTCGTTCAGGCTGGTGGAGACTGACAGCTTCCGTGACTTGATGGCATTGGCAGTCCCACAGTACAAGGTGCCCAGCCGCTTTTACTTCAGCAGGCAGGCTGTCCCTGCCCTGCACAGGCATGTTGAGGCAAACATAAAACATGCGCTACTGAACGCCGTCAGTAGCAAGGTCCACCTCACCACCGATGCGTGGACCAGTCAGCATGGACAGGGGCGATATGTTTCCCTCACTGCCCATTGGGTTAATGTTGTTGAGCCAGGTACAGATCGTGCAAGTGGCGCAGGACGTGTCCTGCCCACTCCAAGGATTGCAGGAATCCAGTCTGTACGCATCAACTCCTCCTCTTACACCAGTTCCTCTGATTCCTCTCTGCAGGATCCGTCACAGTCCACCTCCACATGGACCCGTGAACGTTTACCTATGACCGACATGAGCACAGCCGTGGCCAAACGTCAGCAGGTCGTCTTGAAACTAGTTTCATTGGGGCATCGAAGCCACACAGCGCAGGAGCTCTGGAATGCCATCAAGCAGGAGAGCGATGTGTGGTTACTGCCAGCGAATCTCCAGCCAGGCATGGTAGTGTGTGACAATGGCCGAAATCTGGTGGCAGCTTTGGCCCTTGGCAACCTCACTCACATCCCATGTCTGGCACATGTGCTCAATTTGGTTGTGCAGAGTTTTCTGAGGGACTATCCGGATCTTGATGCCCTGCTGCACAAGGTCCGCCTAGAGTGTGCTCACTTGCGGCGTTCCAGCTTGGCCAGATCCCGCATTGCTGCTCTGCAGCGCCGATTCCGCCTTCCGGAACACCGCATCATATGTGACCTACCTACCAGGTGGAATTCCACGTTACATATGTTGGAGCGGTTGTGGGAGCAGCAGCAAGCAGTAATGGAGTACCAGCTGCATCAGGCGCAAAGAAGTCGCAATCCGCGCCGTTCAGACTTCACAACCACAGAGTGGGCCACTATGAAGGACGTCTGCCAGGTTTTGCGTCCCTTCGATTATTCCACGTGGATGGCGAGTGCAGATGATGCACTAGTCAGCATGACTGTCCCCCTTATCTGCCTGCTTCAACAAACACTTCAAGCGCTAAGTGATGGTGTTGTGGAAGAGGTGGAGGATGAGGATTCACCATTTCCAACAGCTTCTGGACAGTCAGCGCCACGTGGTTCCTCAAAAAAGGCGTAGGCAGGGGACACTTTGTGAGGAGGATGAGGAGGAGTCAATGGAGGAGGAAGACATCCGTCCAGAGGAGGGAGTTACACAATTGTCCAGTAGTCAGTGTGTACAGCGAGGGTGGGGTGATGAAGAGTGGGCAGAGATCACGTCTCAAGCAGGGGACAGCGTTTCTTGGCCAGTTGGCAGTCTGCAGCACATAGTTGATTTCATGCTGCAGTGCCTGAGAAACGACCGCCGCATCGACTACATTCTCAACATGGCTGATTATTGGGTTTACACCCTCCTCGATCCTCGCTACCGGGACAATGTACAAAACCTCATCACACCGTTGACCCGGGAGCGTAAAATGCGGGAGTACCAAGCCACACTGGTGTATTCCATCATCTTCTCCAGTCCAACTGAGAGCAGTGCTGCTAGTGCTTTACAAAGCAGCTCAGTGCGTCGAGGCAGTGGAGGAGGCTCTGCACAAAGAGGGAGCAGAAGCAGTGCCTCTGCCCAAGGCAAGACCAGTATGGCCCAACTGTGGCACAGTTTTGTGTGCCCGCCCCAAATGTCTACACCATCACCGGCGGCTCAACCCGGTTACTAAGCTGTAGGTGCTGTAGGTGCCCGCGCTTAAAAGCACTACCAAGGACCGCCTGACGTTGGCGGAACTCGGATACCCAGGAGGAGGCACCTAAGCCAAAGGCTCGGCCTGGAACCAGCTGACGGTGCTGGAACCAGGTGGTGGACCCGAAGGCCCACAGAAGAGGAGAGAACAGCTAGGCCGCGAGGCAGCCGCAGTTACCGAACCCCAACAGTCCTACAGGGGGAGCTGGGCCTACTGGCACTACAGAACCAGCCTTGACTACCAGTTCACGCAGCCCACATAGGAAGCTCCTAAACTGGAGGCACCCTGGAGTTGGCTAACCCGACCGCACCACGACGGGGCAAGCATAGGCGTCTCAGTGAGCTTGACACAACCCGGAAACAGCTGACGGTGCTGAAACCAGGCTTGGCACGAGGGAGTATCTGTGTCAAGAACACTGCCGAGAACCAGCTGGCGGTGCTGGAACCCAGATGCGTTGCCCCAGTGTGCAAGAGCCAATGGCACGACCGAGGACCAGCTGGCGGTGCTGGAACCCGGTTACTAAGCTGTAGGTGCCCGCGCTTAAAAGCACTACCAAGGACCGCCTGACGTTGGCGGAACTCGGATACCCAGGAGGAGGCACCTAAGCCAAAGGCTCGGCCTGGAACCAGCTGACGGTGCTGGAACCAGGTGGTGGACCCGAAGGCCCACAGGAGAGGAGAGAACAGCTAGGCCGCGAGGCAGCCGCAGTTACCGAACCCCAACAGTCCTACAGGGGGAGCTGGGCCTACTGGCACTACAGAACCAGCCTTGACTACCAGTTCACGCAGCCCACATAGGAAGCTCCTAAACTGGAGGCACCCTGGAGTTGGCTAACCCGACCGCACCACGACGGGGCAAGCATAGGCGTCTCAGTGAGCTTGACACAACCCGGAAACAGCTGACGGTGCTGAAACCAGGCTTGGCACGAGGGAGTACCTGTGTCAAGAACACTGCCGAGAACCAGCTGGCGGTGCTGGAACCCAGATGCGTTGCCCCAGTGTGCAAGAGCCAATGGCACGACCGAGGACCAGCTGGCGGTGCTGGAACCCGGTTACTAAGCTGTAGGTGCCCGCGCTTAAAAGCACTACCAAGGACCGCCTGACGTTGGCGGAACTCGGATACCCAGGAGGAGGCACCTAAGCCAAAGGCTCGGCCTGGAACCAGCTGACGGTGCTGGAACCAGGTGGTGGACCCGAAGGCCCACAGGAGAGGAGAGAACAGCTAGGCCGCGAGGCAGCCGCAGTTACCGAACCCCAACAGTCCTACAGGGGGAGCTGGGCCTACTGGCACTACAGAACCAGCCTTGACTATCAGTTCACGCAGCCCACATAGGAAGCTCCTAAACTGGAGGCACCCTGGAGTTGGCTAACCCGACCGCAACACGACGGGGCAAGCATAGGCGTCTCAGCGAGTTTGACACAACCCGGAAACAGCTGATGGTGCTGAAACCAGGTTTGGCACGAGGGAGTACCTGTGACAAAAACACTGCCGAGAACCAGCTGGCGGTGCTGGAACCCAGATGCGTTGCCTATTAAAGATTGTCTTCCTAGAGCCCCAACTTGCGGTGCTGGAGCAAAGGGTAAGCAGGGGGAGCAGAGTGTAGGCCGAAGCCTGCACTGGAGGCAGCTTTGTGTCAGCGTTGCGTTTGCAGGACACTTTGCCGGCTACACAGTGTGGGAACAGCTGGCGTTGCTGAACCCCACTAACACAATGGCGGGTGTTTTTCTCTGTGCAGCTAGCACTTGTGGGCAAAAACTAGCGATGTTAGAGCCCGTGGTGAAGTAGGAGGAGGAGGAGGAGAGGAGCAGAGTGTAGGCCGAAGCCTAGTTGAACCAATTTCAAAGGAAACCTTTAACCCCCCCTCAGGTGTTACAAAGTACAAGAGACACACCTTGTGCAGTATTAATGCTGCACAAGTGAAAGGTTGCTCTATTAATTTGTCTACTTGCACACGCTGAATGAAAGACGTACACAATTTTGCCCATTCTACAGTCAAACTGTAGTGGATGCGTGACTTGTAGTGTTGAGCATTCCGATACCGCAAGTATCGGGTATCGGCCGATATTTGCGGTATCGGAATTCCAATACCGAATTCCGATACTTCCCGCGTATCGGATACCGGAATCGGAAGTTCCCAGAATTCAAACTGAACGCAGCAGCCAATGAGGAATGATTGGAAGTGTGGGCACATCCTGTTTAGCATGGTGGGCATGTAAGTACTGGCAAGGCTTGGATTGGCTGCTGAAATGATGTCACTCTGCACTATATAAAACGCTGCCGCCATTTTGCGCTCACTCTGCTGTGATTTCAGTTAGGGACAGGACGCTGTGTTCTAACTGAGGGCCAGTCGAGCTAGCTAATTGCTTTATTTTCCTTTCCAAAGGCTAATTTAGCAAAACGCTGTGTGTTCTTCACTGTTCACCTTGCTCTTGCCTTGCAGCGCTGTTTTAACAGCGTTCTGCAGGGTCTCTGTGTGTGTGTGTGTGTGCAGCTCACTTTGTAGTCTGTGTGCAGCCATATACCCGGTTGTATTCAGCTCAGGGGGGGTTCATACTGCCTCACACAGTTGTCCTTTTTTGCTCTTAGTGCAGCCTGCTGCACATTTTTTCTCAAATTTCCTATTAGTGTTTTTCCACCAGTCTCCAGCTCTATTGTGGAAAAACACTACATAGGATAACCTAGAGGGGGGTTTTTGGGCCTTGCAGCGCCGTTTACGGCTGTCTGCACGGTCTCCGTGTGAGCCCAGCTCGCCCTGTAGTCTGTGTGCAGCCATAGCCGGTTGGATTCAGCTCAGGGTTCGTTACTGGCTCATACCTTGAGAAAAATTTTACTTTTTTTCAAATAGTGCAGCCTGTTTAAAATTTGAAAAAAAAAAATTCCTATTAGTGTCTTTCCACTCGTATCCAGCTAAATAGTGGATAAACACTATATAGGATAACCTAGAGGAGGGTTTTTTGGCCTTGCAGCGCCGTTTACGGCTGTCTGCACGGTCTCCGTGTGAGCCCAGCTCGCCCTGTAGTCTGTGTGCAGCCATAGCCGGTTGGATTCAGCTCAGGGTTCGTTACTGGCTCATACCTAGAGAAAAATTTTACTTTTTTTCAAATAGTGCAGCCTGTTTAAAATTTGAAAAACAAAAATTCCTATTAGTGTCTTTCCACTCGTATTCAGCTAAATAGTGGAAAAACACTATATAGGATAACCTAGAGGAGGGTTTTTTGGCCTTGCAGCGCCGTTTACGGCTGTCTGCACGGTCTCTGTGTGAGCGCAGCTCGCCCTGTAGTCTGTGTGCAGCCATAGCCGGTTGGATTCAGCTCAGGGTGCGTTACTGCCTCATACCTTGAAAAACAAATTCCTTTTTTTCAAATAGTGCAGCCAGTTTAAAATTTGAAAAAAAAAATTCCTATTAGTGTCTTTCCACTCGTATCCAGCTAAATAGTGGAAAAACACTATATAGGATAACCTAGAGGAGGTTTTTTTGGCCTTGCAGCGCCGTTTACGGCTGTCTGCACGGTCTCCGTGTGAGCCCAGCTCGCCCTGTAGTCTGTGTGCAGCCATAGCCGGTTGGATTCAGCTCAGGGTTCGTTACTGCCTCATACCTTGAGAAAAATTTTACTTTTTTTCAAATAGTGCAGCCTGTTTAAAATTTGAAAAAAAAAATTCCTATTAGTGTCTTTCCACTCGTATCCAGCTAAATAGTGGAAAAACACTATATAGGATAACCTAGAGGAGGGTTTTTTGGCCTTGCAGCGCCGTTTACGGCTGTCTGCACGGTGTCTGTGTGAGCGCAGCTCGCCCTGTAGTCTGTGTGCAGCCATAGCCGGTTGGATTCAGCTCAGGGTGCGTTACTGCCTCATACCTTGAAAAACAATTTCCTTTTTTTCAAATAGTGCAGCCAGTTTAAAATTTGAAAAAAAAAATTCCTATTAGTGTCTTTCCACTCGTATCCAGCTAAATAGTGGAAAAACACTAAATAGGATAACCGAGAGGAGGGTTTTTTGGCCTTGCAGCGCCGTTTACGGCTGTCTACACGGTCTCTGTGTGATTTAAACTAGCTCTGTAGCCCGATCTGCACCAAAAAAAAAGTTAAGTTCACCAAACACAACTTAACACTTGTGTAGGCCACATTTGAAAAATAATAAAGTTTAGTCCACAATTTACAACATTAGTGTTTCTTACACCTGTTAGGAGGAGCATTTCAGGAATAAGCACACAAAGGCCTTAGAACTTTTCTGCTTATCTTTATCTGTCAACCAAGATGAAGAGGGCAGGGAGTAAGGCACGTGGGCGTGGGCGCGGAGCAGGGAGAGGAGCAGGGAGAGGACGTGGTGATTCTGTGCCTGCTGCGGGCGCCGGTGACTCGTCGTCACTCAGTTTCAGCAGGGAACAGTCCTTCATGCGCAGCTTTGTCGGAGAGCGCCGTGCACCGCTGCTACGTGAAGACCAAATTGAAGCCGTTGTCGGGTGGATGGCAGCTAACGCCTCGGCATCGACTTCAGTTAGTGCCACATCCTCTCAGGCACAGAGCACTGGAGAGCAGCCATCTGTCTCTTCACCACCTGCCAAATTGGCCAGGCAGTCAGAGAGCCCAGGACAGGAGCCGTCTCTACTTCTGTTCTCTGAATCTCTTGGCTTGGAAACAGGGGGCCAGCCAAGCAGCATTGGAGAAATGGAAGAAGAGGCAGTGTGCAGTGATGCCCAAAAGCTTTATCTCTCTGACTCTGAAGAGGCAGGTGGGCCAGTGCCTCCGGTGACCACAGCGCAGTACGCATCTGATGATGAAACTCAGGTGCCGCTTTCTGATGCGTACTGTGCTGCCGAGACTACCCAGGAGGAGCAGTTGGTGGCAGAGGGTAGTGGAGATGATGAGGTCCTTGACCCATCGTGGCGTGAGGAACAGGAAGGTGGTGGGAGCAGCTCTGAGGAAGAGCTTCCCCTTACGGGCCAAAGAGGGAGAGGGAGGGGGAAGACTGCGGAGCCTGTAGCCTCCACTTTGGCACCTGTTAGGAGCCTGTCTCTTTCCAAAGCCAAAAAGGGCGCTCCCAAGACTTGCAGTGCCTGGTCCTTTTTTGACACAGTTGCAGATGACATTTGTTTTGTCAAATGCAAGTTGTGTCATCAGAAAGTAAAAAGAGGTAAAAGTGTCAGCAACCTCAATACCACAAATATGTGGAAACATGTGCGGAACAGGCACGCGGTGGAGTTACAGAAACACAGTGAAGACGTAGGCCAACCAACAGCGGCAGCTACCACCTCTTCATCTCGTGTTGCCTCTTCCTCCACTGTTGTCCAGAGACCTAGTGTAATTCCACCCACAGCACCACCTTCCCAGTCATCCTCACACTCCCAGTCTACTCTACAGCCATCGGTAGTCCAGGCATGGGAGAAAAGGCGGGCATTCTCGGCCAACCACCCCCGAGCACAGGCTCTGAATGCAGGCATTGCCAAACTGTTGTCCCTGGAAATGCTCTCGTTCAGGCTGGTGGAGACTGACAGCTTCCGTGACTTGATGGCATTGGCAGTCCCACAGTACAAGGTGCCCAGCCGCTTTTACTTCAGCAGGCAAGCTGTCCCTGCCCTGCACAGGCATGTTGAGGCAAACATAAAACATGCGCTACTGAACGCCGTCAGTAGCAAGGTCCACCTCACCACCGATGCGTGGACCAGTCAGCATGGACAGGGGCGATATGTTTCCCTCACTGCCCATTGGGTTAATGTTGTTGAGCCAGGTACAGATCGTGCAAGTGGCGCAGGACGTGTCCTGCCCACTCCAAGGATTGCAGGAATCCAGTCTGTACGCATCGACTCCTCCTCTTACACCAGTTCCTCTGATTCCTCTCTGCAGGATCCGTCACAGTCCACCTCCACATGGACCCATGAACGTTTACCTATGACCGACATGAGCACAGCCGTGGCCAAACGTCAGCAGGCCGTCTTGAAACTAGTTTCATTGGGGCATCGAAGCCACACAGCGCAGGAGCTCTGGAATGCCATCAAGCAGGAGAGCGATGTGTGGTTACTGCCAGCGAATCTCCAGCCAGGCATGGTAGTGTGTGACAATGGCCGAAATCTGGTGGCAGCTTTGGCCCTTGGCAACCTCACTCACATCCCATGTCTGGCACATGTGCTCAATTTGGTTGTGCAGAGTTTTCTGAGGGACTATCCGGATCTTGATGCCCTGCTGCACAAGGTCCGCCTAGAGTGTGCTCACTTGCGGCGTTCCAGCTTGGCCAGATCCCGCATTGCTGCTCTGCAGCGCCGATTCCGCCTTCCGGAACACCGCATCATATGTGACCTACCTACCAGGTGGAATTCCACGTTACATATGTTGGAGCGGTTGTGTGAGCAGCAGCAAGCAGTTATGGAGTACCAGCTGCATCAGGCGCAAAGAAGTCGCAGTCATCGCCGATCAGACTTCACAACCACAGAGTGGGCCACTATGAAGGACGTCTGCCAGGTTTTGCGTCCTTTTGATTATTCCACGCGGATGGCAAGTGCAGATGATGCACTAGTCAGCATGACTGTCCCCCTTATCTGCCTGCTTCAGCAAACTTTGCAAGGGTTAAGGGATGATGTGGTGGAAGAGGTGGAGGATGAGGAGTCACCTTTTCCATCAGCTTCTGGAGAGTCAGCGCCACGTGGTTCCTCACAAAGGGGTACGCAGGGTCCAATTTGTGAGGAGGATGAGGAGGAGTCAATGGAGGAGGAAGAGCTCCGTCCAGAGGAGGGAGCGACACAATTGTCCAGTGGTCAGTGTGTACAGCGAGGGTGGGGTGATGACGAGCGGGCAGAGATCATGTCTCAAGCAGGGGACAGCGTTTCTGGGCCAGTTGGCACTCTGCAGCACATGGTGGATTTCATGCTGCAGTGCCTGAGAAACGACCGCCGCATCGACCACATTCTCAACATGCCTGATTATTGGGTGTTCACCCTCCTCGATCCTCGCTACCGGGACAACGTCCAAAACCTCATCCCTGCGTTGACCCGGGAGCGTAAATTGCGGGAGTACCACGACACACTGGTGAATTCCATCATCTTCTCCTGTCCAACTGAGAGGAGTGCTGCTAGTGCTTTACAAAGCAGCTCAGTGCGTCGAGGCAGTGGGGGAGGCTCTGCCCAAAGAGGGAGCAGAAGCAGTGCCTCTGCCCAAGGCAAGCCCAGTATGGCACAACTCTGGCACACTTTTGTGTGCCCACCCCAAATGTCTACACCATCACCGGCGGCTCCAGTCAGCAGGAGGCAACGGTTCCGTCAGATGGTGACAGACTACATGGCTTGCCCTCTTACTGTACTCCCAGACGGCTCTTCCCCGTTCAAGTTTTGGGTCTCTAAGCTGGATACATGGCCAGAGCTAAGCCAGTATGCATTGGAGGTGCTGGCTTGCCCTGCGGCTAGTGTCTTATCGGAACGTGTCTTTAGTGCCGCAGGTGGTGTACTAACAGACCGTCGCATGCGACTATCCTCCGATAACATTGACCGGCTTACTTTCCTGAAAATGAACCAGGCCTGGATCTCGCAGGAATTTGCCACTCCTCTGCCTGATTAAGTAATTGGGTGTCATCCAGGTCTCCTGCTGTGTTCATCTTTCTACCACCTGAACTGCTATTCCTGGGCTCCAACACCGCCAGTTGCGGCTCAGAAGTGCAGGCTGCACAGTAAAAACATACGACCCAGTGTTATTGGGTTTCAGTAACGTCAGCTGATCCCCAGCTGTGTAGCCGGCAATGTGTCCTGCGACCGCCACGCTGGCACAACAACCTAAATGTAAGGGAACCTGTCCTCCCCCCCCCCCCCCCCCGTCGTTTGTTACTGAAAGAGCCATCTTGTGCAGCAGTAATGCTGCACAAGGAAAAGGTAGCTCTTTTTTTTTAGCTCTTTGCACACGCAGAACTTAACACTTATAAAATGTGTTCACTGATACCGTTATACCGTCCCGGAGCTGGGACTTTCCTTCGTAATGTGACGCAGCACAGCCGTCATTCCTACCCCCTTGGTGCCATGCGCTGCCTCCTCAGCGTTGTTTTAAGCTGTCACGGAGCCTGCGCTGTTCTGTTATCCCTTGGGCATGCCCTATTTGCGCTGCCTGTCTTCTGACATAATTTGGTGTCAGGCTGGCTGCGCCTGTGCGGCCGCGCTGCCCGAGATCCCGCCTCGCAGTGTCTTCTGATTGAGTCACACTGCGGGCCTGGGATCCATGGGCATGCGCAGTGCATATCTTCCCCTCGGGCTCTCGCTCATTTCCCTCCGCCTTCTTTAGACTGTGCGCCGTCAGCTGATCCCTAGCATGCCACGGCCGTGACACCTCACAGTCTGAAGAAGAGGGAAGGAGGGGAGTGAGAGTCGAGGTTATGCACTGTGCATGCCCATGGTTCCAAGGCCGGCAGTGGGATTACGTTAGACGAGACTGCGAGGTGGGATCTGGAGCAGCGTGGACGCACAGGCACTGACAGCCTGACACCAAATTATGTCAGAAGACAGGCAGCGCTAATTGGGCATGGCCAAGGGCTAACAGAACAGCGCAGGCTCCGTGACAGCTTAAAACAACGCTGAGGAGGCAGCGCACGGCATCAAGGGGATAGGAATGACAGCTGTGCTGTGTCCCATTACGAAGGAAATTCGCACCTCCGGAACGGTTTAACGGTATAAAGGAACACATTTTTAGTGTTTACTTCGTTGTTTGCAAGGAGCATAATTAAAAGAGCAACCTTTTCCTTTTGCATCCTTAGTGCTGCACAAGATGGCTCTTTCAGCTACAAACGTCTTGGGGGGGGGGGTTAAAGGTTTCCTTTCAACTTGCTCCAATCAGGCTTCGGCCTACACTCTGTTCCTCTGCTCCTCCTGCTGTCCCTGGGCTCTAACACCGCCAGTTGGTGCCTGGAAGTGCTGTGTGCACAGTCAACAGTCGCTCCTCTGTTATTGGGGTTCAGTAACGTCAGCTGATCCCCAGCTGTGTGTGCGGCAATACCTCCAATCTGCTCCTCCTGCTGTCCCTGGGCTCTAACACCGCCAGTTGGTGCCTGGAAGTGCTGTGTGCACAGTCAACAGTCGCTCCTCTGTTATTGGGGTTCAGTAACGTCAGCTGATCCCCAGCTGTGTGTGCGGCAATACCTCCAATCTGCTCCTCCTGCTGTCCCTGGGCTCTAACACCGCCAGTTGGTGCCTGGAAGTGCTGTGTGCACAGTCAACAGTCGCTCCTCTGTTATTGGGGTTCAGTAACGTCAGCTGATCCCCAGCTGTGTATCCGGCAACGTGTCATGCGACCGCGACGCTGGCACAACTAAAATGTAAGGGGACCTGTCCCCCCCCCCCTAGGCGTTTGTTACTGAAAGAGCCACCATGTGCAGCACTAATACTGCACAAGGGAAAGGTCGCTCTTGAAATTATGCTCCTTGCAAACGCTGAACTACACACTCATGTAATGTGTCCCCTCACACCGTCCAACCATCCCGGAGGTGGGACTTTCCTTTGTAATGTGACGCAGCACAGCCGTCATTGCTACCCCCTTGGCACCGTGCGCTGCCTCCTTAGCGTTGTTTGATTCCGTCATGGACCCTGCGCTGTTATGTTATCCCTTGGCCATGCACAGTTTGCGCTGCCCGTCCTCTGACATCATTTGTTGTCGTCCTGGCTGTGCCTGTGCGTCCGCGCTGCCCGAAATCACACCTCGCAGTGTCGTCTAATGTGATCCCACAGTGGGCCTGGTATCCATGGCCATGCGCAGTGCATATACTAGCCTCTCACTCCCCTTCTTCACGCTTCTTCAGACTAGGCGGCGTCAGCTGATCCCTAATAGCATGCCACGGCCGTGACGCCGCACAGTCTGAAGAAGCAGGAAGGAGGTGAGTGAGAGGCGATGATATGCACTGCGCATGCCCATGGATCCCTGGCCCGCAGTGGGACATTAGATGACACTGCAAGGTTGGATCTCGGGCAGCTTGGACGCACAGGCACTGCCAGCCTGACACCTACATGATGTCAGAAGATGGCCACCGCTAACTGTGCATGGCCAAGGGATAACATTACAGCGCGGGCTCCGTGACAGAACCAAACAACGTTGAGGAGGTGGCGCCCGGCACCAAGGGGGTTGGAATGACGGCTGTGCTGTGTCACATTACAAAGGAAAGTCCCACTTCCGGGATGGTTTGACGGTGTGAGGGGACACATTATATGAGTGTGTACTTCAGCGTTTGCAAGGAGCATAATTTTCGGAGCCACCATTTTCCATGTGCAGTATTACTGCTGTACAAGATGGCTCTTTCAGCAACAAATGCCTGGGGGGGGGGGGGGTTAAAGGTTCCCTTTCAACTTGCTCCACTGCAGGCTTCGGCCTACACTCTGCTCCTCTTTGATTCCCTGGGTTTCAACACTGTCAGTTGCCACCTGGAAGTGTTGTCTACACAGAAAAAACGCTAGGTGATGTGTCAGTGGGGTTCAGCACCGCCAGCTGTTCCCCTGCTGTGTAGTCGGCAACGTGTCCAGCACAAGCCACGCTGGCACAACAGAACAAAAGCTGCCACCAGTGCAGGCTTCGGCCTACACTCTGCTCCTCTCCTCCTCCTGCTGACCCTGGGCTCAAACACCGCTAGTTTTTGCCCGGAAGTGCTAGCTGCACAGAGAAAAACACCAGCCAATGTGTTAGTGGGGTTCAGCAACGCCAGCTGTTCCCCTGCTGTGTAGCCGGCAACGTGACCTGCAAACGCCACGCAGTCACATGAACTGAAATTAAAGGGAACCTGGCCCCACCCCCCCAGGTGTTTCTATGTATAACAGCCACCTAGTACAGCAGTACTGCTGCATTTGTACAAGGTGGCTGACTTTTTCTCCTTGCCCACGTGGAACTCAACACGTACAAAATGTGTCTCATTGAGACCATTCCACTGTCCCTGAGGTGTGACTTTCCTTTCTAATGATACGCAGCACCACCCTTGTTAGCGCTGCCCGTCTTTTGACATCATTGGTTAGCTGGCTGCGCCTGTGCGTCTGCCCTGCTCGAAACAACGCCCCTCGGTGTCATATTTTTTTGAACAGCGAGGGTGTGATTGATGGGCATGTGCAGTGCATATGTTTGCCTGTGTTCACTCATCTCCTTCCGCCTTCTTCAGACTGGGTGTCCTCATGGCCGCGGCAGGCGATAAGGGATCAGATGAGGCCGCCCAGTCTGAAGCAGGTGTAAGGACATGTGTGAGCGTCAAACATATTTACTGAACAAGGCCACGAATCCCAGCCACGCAGTGTGATTTTTTGAAAACACACTGTGGGTCTGGGATTCATGTCCATCGCTAACCGTAACGGCCGACATTAAATGAGGTCAGAAGACAGGAAGCGCTCACAGCGCATGGCCAAGGCATCCCAATAGCGCAGACTCCTGTACAGCAAATAACAATGCTCAGGAATCTGCGCACAGCAGCTAGGTGTAAATTTTGACACCTGTGCTGCATCTCCTTAAAAAGACTAGTAGTCACGCCTCCACTACTGTTTGACAGTATAATGGGCTAAACAGTGTACGTGTTTTATTCAGCGTGTGCAAGGAGCAAAATTAATAAGAGCAACCTTTGACTTGTGCATCATTAATGCTGTTCAAGGTGTGGCTCTTGTACCTTGCAACACCTGAGGGGGGGGTTAAAGGTAACCTTTGAAATTTCTTCAACTAGGCTTCGGCCTACACTCTGCTCCTCTACTCCTCCTGCTGACCCTGGGCTCAAACACCGCTAGTTTTTGCCCGGAACTGCTAGCTGCACAGAGAAAAACACCAGTCAATGTGTTCGTGGGGTTCAGCACCGCCAGCTGTTCCCCTGCTGTGTAGTTGGCATCGTGTCCAGCACAAGCCACGCTGGCACAACCGACCAAAAGCTGCCACCAGTGCAGGCTTCGGCCTACACTCTGCTCCTCTCCTCCTCCTGCTGACCCCGGGCTCAAACACCACCAGTTTCTGCCCGGACATGCTAGCTGCACAGAGAGAAACACCAGCCAATGTGTTAGTGGGGTTCAGCACCGCCAGCTGTTCCCCTGCTGTGTAGTCGGCATCGTGTCCAGCACAAGCCACGCTGGCACAACTGACCAAAAGCTGCCACCAGTGCAGGCTTCGGCCTACACTTTGCTCCTCTCCTCCTCCTGCTGACCCAGGGCTCAAACAACGCCAGTTTCTGCCCGGACATGCTAGCTGCACAGAGAAAAACACCAGCCAATGTGTTAGTGGGGTTCAGCACCGCCAGCTGTTCCCCTGCTGTGTAGCTGGCAACGTGTCCTGCAAACGCCACGCAGGCACAAGAACTGAAATTGAAGGGAGCCTGCCCCCCACCCCCCAGGTGTTTCTATGTATAACAGCCACCTTGTACAGCAGTACTGCTGCATTTGTACAAGGTGGCTGACTTTTTCTCCTTGCACACGTGGAACTCAACAAGTACAAAATGTGTCTCATTACAGACCATTACAATGTCCCTGAGGTGTGACTTTCCTTTTTAATGACACGCAGCACCCCCATTGTTAGCGCTGCCCGTCTCCTGACATCATTGGTTGGCTGGCTGTGCCTGTGCGTCCCCCCTGCCCGACACAATGCCCCCCGTTGTCTCATATATTTTGACTGCGAGGGTGTGATTGATGGGCACGAGCAGTGCATATGTTCCCCTGTCTTCACTCCCCTCCTTCCGCCTTCTTCTGACTGTGCGGCCTCATGGCCGCGGCATGCGATAAGGGATCAGCTGAGGCCGCCCAGTCTGAAGCAGGTGTAAGGACATGTGTGAGCGGCGAACATATTTACTGCACAAGGCCACGAATCCCAGCACCGCAGTGTGACTTTAGGAAAAGCCACTGTGGGTCTGGGATTTATGGCCATCGTTAAACGCACCTGCCAACATGAAATGAGGTCATGAGACGGCCTGCACTAACAGGGTATTGCCAAGGGATAACACAAGAGCGCAGTTTCCTGTACTGCAAATAACAACGGTAAGGAATCTGCGCACAGCACCTAGGTGTAAATTTGTACACCTGTGCTGCGTCTCCTTAAAAAGACTAGTAGTCACGCCTCCACTACTGTTTTACAGTATAATGGGCTAAATAGTGTACGTGTTTAATTCAGCGTGTGCAAGGAGCAAAATTAAATAGAGCAACCTTTGACTTGTGCATCATTAATGCTGTTCAAGGTGTGGCTCTTGTACCTTGCAACACCTGAGGGGGGGGGTTAAAGGTAACCTTTGAAATTGGTTCAACTAGGCTTCGGCCTACACTCTGCTCCTCTACTCCTCCTGCTGACCCTGGGCTCAAACACCGCTAGTTTTTGCCCGGAACTGCTAGCTGCACAGAGAAAAACACCAGTCAATGTGTTAGTGGTGTTCAGCACCGCCAGCTGTTCCCCTGCTGTGTAGTCGGCAACGTGTCCAGCACAAGCCACGCTGGCACAACAGAACAAAAGCTGCCACCAGTGCAGGCTTCGGCCAACACTTTGCTCCTCTCCTCCTCATGCTGACCCTGGGCTCAAACAACGCCAGTTTCTGCCCGGACATGCTAGCTGCACAGAGAAAAACACCAGCCAATGTGATAGTGGGGTTCAGCACCGCCAGCTGTTCCCCTGCTGTGTAGTCGGCATCGTGTCCAGCACAAGCCACGCTGGCACAACTGACCAAAAGCTGCCACCAGTGCAGGCTTCGGCCTACACTTTGCTCCTCTCCTCCTCCTGCTGACCCTGGGCTCAAACAACGCCAGTTTCTGCCCGGACATGCTAGCTGCACAGAGAAAAACACCAGCCAATGTGTTAGTGGGGTTCAGCACCGCTAGCTGTTCCCCTGCTGTGTAGCTGGCAACGTGTCCTGCAAACGCCACGCAGGCACATGAACTGAAATTGAAGGGAGCCTGCCCCCCACCCCCAGGTGTTTCTATGTATAACAGCCACCTTGTACAGCAGTACTGCTGCATTTGTACAAGGTGGCTGACTTTTTGTCCTTGCCCACGTGGAACTCAAAACGTACAAAATGTGTCTCATTGAGACCATTCCACTGTCCCTGAGGTGTGACTTTCCTTTCTAATGATACGCAGCACCCCCCTTGGTAGCGCTTCCCGTCTTCTGACATCATTGGTTGGCTTGTTGCGCCTGTGCGTCCGCCCTGCCTGAAACAATGCTCCTCGTTGTCTTATTTTGACTGCGAGGGTGTGATTGATGGGCACGAGCAGTGCATATCTTCACCTGTCTTAACTCATCTCCTTCCGCCTTCTTCAGAC
Organism: Ranitomeya imitator; assembly: GCF_032444005.1. Classification (NCBI taxonomy): domain Eukaryota; kingdom Metazoa; phylum Chordata; class Amphibia; order Anura; family Dendrobatidae; genus Ranitomeya; species Ranitomeya imitator. The sequence continues at coordinate 594,009,220 of NC_091286.1, forward strand.
TGTGCAGCCTCATGGCCGCGGCATGCGAGAAGGGATCAGCAGAGGCCGCCCAGTCTGAAGCAGGTGTAAGGACGTGTGTGAGCGGCCAAAATATTTACTGCTCAAGGCCACGAATCCCAGCACCGCAGTGTGACTTTATGAAAAGGCACTGTGGGTCTGGGATTTATGGCCATCGTTAACCGCACCGGCCAACATGAAATGAGGTCATAAGACGGGCAGCTCTAACAGGGCATTGCCAAGGGATAACACAAGAGCGCAGACTCCTGTACAGCAAATAACAACGCTCAGGAAGCTGCGCCAAGCACCAAGGCGTTATTTGGGACACCTGTGCTGCGTCTCCTTAAAAAGCCAAGTCACGCATCCACTACAGTTTGACTGTAGAATGGGCTAAATTGTGTACGTCTTTCATTCAGCGTGTGCAAGTAGACAAATTAATAGAGCAACCTTTCACTTGTGCAGCATTAATACTGCACAAGGTGTGTCTCTTGTACTTTGTAACACCTGAGGGGGGGTTAAAGGTTTCCTTTGAAATTGGTTCAAATAGGCTTCGGCCTACACTCTGCTCCTCTCCTCCTCCTCCTGCTTCAACACGGGCTCTAACATCGCTAGTTTTTGACCGCAAGTGCTAGCTGCACAGAGAAAAACCCACGCCATTGTGTTAGTGGGGTTCAGCAACGCCAGCTGTTCCCCCACTGTGTAGCCGGCAAAGTGTCCTGCAAACGCAACGCAGACACAAAGCTGCCTCCAGTGCAGGCTTCGGCCTACACTCTGCTCCCCCTGCTTACCATTAGCTCCAACACCGCTAGTTGGGGCTCTAGGAAGACAATCTTTAATTGGCAACGCATCTGGGTTCCAGCACCGCCAGCTGGTTCTCGGCAGTGTTCTTGTCACAGGTACTCCCTCGTGCCAAGCCTGGTTTCAGCACCGTCAGCTGTTTCCGGGTTGTGTCAAGCTCACTGAGACGCCTATGCTTGCCCCGTCGTGGTGCGGTCGGGTTAGCCAACTCCAGGGTGCCTCCAGTTTAGTAGCTTCCTATGTGGGCTGCGTGAACTGGTAGTCAAGGCTGGTTCTGTAGTGCCAGTAGGCCCAGCTCCCCCTGTAGGACTGTTGGGGTTCGGTAACTGCGGCTGCCTCGCGGCCTAGCTGTTCTCTCCTCTCCTGTGGGCCTTGGGGTCCACCACCTGGTTCCAGCACCGTCAGCTGGTTCCAGGCCAAGCCTTTGGCTTAGGTGCCTCCTCCTGGGTATCCGAGTTCCGCCAACGTCAGGCGGTCCTTGGTAGTGCTTTTAAGCGCGGGCACCTACAGCTTAGTAACCGGGTTCCAGCACCGCCAGCTGGTCCTCGGTCGTGCCATTGGCTCTTGCACACTGGGGCAACGCATCTGGGTTCCAGCACCGCCAGCTGGTTCTCGGCAGTGTTCTTGTCACAGGTACTCCCTCGTGCCAAGCCTGGTTTCAGCACCGTCAGCTGTTTCCGGGTTGTGTCAAGCTCACTGAGACGCCTATGCCTGCCCCGTCGTGGTGCGGTTGGGTTAGCCAACTCCAGGGTGCCTCCAGTTTAGGAGCTTCCTATGTGGGCTGCGTGAACTGGTAGTCAAGGCTGGTTCTGTAGTGCCAGTAGGCCCAGCTCCCCCTGTAGGACTGTTGGGGTTCGGTAACTGCGGCTGCCTCGCGGCCTAGCTGTTCTCTCCTCTCCTGTGGGCCTTGGGGTCCACCACCTGGTTCCAGCACCGTCAGCTGGTTCCAGGCCGAGCCTTTGGCTTAGGTGCCTCCTCCTGGGTATCCGAGTTCCGCCAACGTCAGGCGGTCCTTTGTAGTGCTTTTAAGCGTGGGCACCTACAGCTTAGTAACCGGGTTCCAGCACCGCCAGCTGGTCCTCGGTCGTGCCATTGGCTCTTGCACACTGGGGCAACGCATCTGGGTTCCAGCACCGCCAGCTGGTTCTCGGCAGTGTTCTTGTCACAGGTACTCCCTCGTGCCAAGCCTGGTTTCAGCACCGTCAGCTGTTTCCGGGTTGTGTCAAGCTCACTGAGACGCCTATGCCTGCCCCGTCGTGGTGCGGTTGGGTTAGCCAACTCCAGGGTGCCTCCAGTTTAGGAGCTTCCTATGTGGGCTGCGTGAACTGGTAGTCAAGGCTGGTTCTGTAGTGCCAGTAGGCCCAGCTCCCCCTGTAGGACTGTTGGGGTTCGGTAACTGCGGCTGCCTCGCGGCCTAGCTGTTCTCTCCTCTCCTGTGGGCCTTGGGGTCCACCACCTGGTTCCAGCACCGTCAGCTGGTTCCAGGCCGAGCCTTTGGCTTAGGTGCCTCCTCCTGGGTATCCGAGTTCCGCCAACGTCAGGCGGTCCTTTGTAGTGCTTTTAAGCGTGGGCACCTACAGCTTAGTAACCGGGTTCCAGCACCGCCAGCTGGTCCTCGGTCGTGCCATTGGCTCTTGCACACTGGGGCAACGCATCTGGGTTCCAGCACCGCCAGCTGGTTCTCGGCAGTGTTCTTGTCACAGGTACTCCCTCGTGCCAAGCCTGGTTTCAGCACCGTCAGCTGTTTCCGGGTTGTGTCAAGCTCACTGAGACGCCTATGCTTGCCCCGTCGTGGTGCGGTCGGGTTAGCCAACTCCAGGGTGCCTCCAGTTTAGGAGCTTCCTATGTGGGCTGCGTGAACTGGTAGTCAAGGCTGGTTCTGTAGTGCCAGCAGGCCCAGCTCCCCCTGTAGGACTGTTGGGGTTCGGTAACTGCGGCTGCCTCGTGGCCTAGCTGTTCTCTCCTCTCCTGTGGGCCTTGGGGTCCACCACCTGGTTCCAGCACCGTCAGCTGGTTCCAGGCCGAGCCTTTGGCTTAGGTGCCTCCTCCTGGGTATCCGAGTTCCGCCAACGTCAGGCGGTCCTTGGTAGTGCTTTTAAGCGCCGGCACCTACAGCTTAGTAACCGGGTTCCAGCACCGCCAGCTGGTCCTCGGTCGTGCCATTGGCTCTTGCACACTGGGGCAACGCATCTGGGTTCCAGCACCGCCAGCTGGTTCTCGGCAGTGTTCTTGTCACAGGTACTCCCTCGTGCCAAGCCTGGTTTCAGCACCGTCAGCTGTTTCCGGGTTGTGTCAAGCTCACTGAGACGCCTATGCCTGCCCCGTCGTGGTGCGGTCGGGTTAGCCAACTCCAGGGTGCCTCCAGTTTAGGAGCGTCCTATGTGGGCTGCGTGAACTGGTAGTCAAGGCTGGTTCTGTAGTGCCAGTAGGCCCAGCTCCCCCTGTAGGACTGTTGGGGTTCGGTAACTGCGGCTGCCTCGCGGCCTAGCTGTTCTCTCCTCTCCTGTGGGCCTTGGGGTCCACCACCTGGTTCCAGCACCGTCAGCTGGTTCCAGGCCGAGCCTTTGGCTTAGGTGCCTCCTCCTGGGTATCCGAGTTCCGCCAACGTCAGGCGGTCCTTGGTAGTGCTTTTAAGCGCGGGCACCTACAGCTTAGTAACCGGGTTCCAGCACCGCCAGCTGGTCCTCGGTCGTGCCATTGGCTCTTGCACACTGGGGCAACGCATCTGGGTTCCAGCACCGCCAGCTGGTTCTCGGCAGTGTTCTTGTCACAGGTACTCCCTCGTGCCAAGCCTGGTTTCAGCACCGTCAGCTGTTTCCGGGTTGTGTCAAGCTCACTGAGACGCCTATGCTTGCCCCGTCGTGGTGCGGTCGGGTTAGCCAACTCCAGGGTGCCTCCAGTTAAGGAGCTTCCTATGTGGGCTGCGTGAACTGGTAGTCAAGGCTGGTTCTGTAGTGCCAGTAGGCCCAGCTCCCCCTGTAGGACTGTTGGGGTTCGGTAACTGCGGCTGCCTCGCGGCCTAGCTGTTCTCTCCTCTCCTGTGGGCCTTGTGGTCCACCACCTGGTTCCAGCACCGTCAGCTGGTTCCAGGCCGAGCCTTTGGCTTAGGTGCCTCCTCCTGGGTATCCGAGTTCCGCCAACGTCAGGCGGTCCTTGGTAGTGCTTTTAAGCGCGGGCACCTACAGCTTAGTAACCGGGTTCCAGCACCGCCAGCTGGTCCTCGGTCGTGCCATTGGCTCTTACACACTGGGGCAACGCATCTGGGTTCCAGCACCGCCAGCTGGTTCTCGGCAGTGTTCTTGTCACAGGTACTCCCTCGTGCCAAGCCTGGTTTCAGCACCGTCAGCTGTTTCCGGGTTGTGTCAAGCTCACTGAGACGCCTATGCTTGCCCCGTCGTGGTGCGGTTGGGTTAGCCAACTCCAGGGTGCCTCCAGTTTAGGAGCTTCCTATGTGGGCTGCGTGAACTGGTAGTCAAGGCTGGTTCTGTAGTGCCAGTAGGCCCAGCTCCCCCTGTAGGACTGTTGGGGTTCGGTAACTGCGGCTGCCTCGCGGCCTAGCTGTTCTCTCCTCTCCTGTGGGCCTTGGGGTCCACCACCTGGTTCCAGCACCGTCAGCTGGTTCCGGGCCGAGCCTTTGGCTTAGGTGCCTCCTCCTGGGTATCCGAGTTCCGCCAACGTCAGGCGGTCCTTGGTAGTGCTTTTAAGCGCGGGCACCTACAGCTTAGTAACCGTGTTCCAGCACCGTCAGCTGGTCCTCGGTCGTGCCATTGGCTCTTGCACACTGGGGCAACGCATCTGGGTTCCAGCACCGCCAGCTGGTTCTCGGCAGTGTTTTTGTCACAGGTACTCCCTCGTGCCAAACCTGGTTTCAGCACCGTCAGCTGTTTCCGGGGTGTGTCAAACTCGCTGAGACGCCTATGTTTGCCCCGTCGTGTTGCAGTCGGGTTAGCCAACTCCAGGGTGCCTCCAGTTTAGGAGCTTCCTATGTGGGCTGCGTGAACTGGTAGTCAAGGCTGGTTCTGTAGTGCCAGTAGGCCCAGCTCCCCCTGTAGGACTGTTGGGGTTCGGTAACTGCGGCTGCCTCGCGGCCTAGCTGTTCTCTCCTCTCCTGTGGGCCTTCGGGTCCACCACCTGGTTCCAGCGCCGTCAGCTGGTTCTCGGCAGTGTCTTTTGCTCTTGTACCTTCTGCTCCCCATCCTGGTTCCAGTACCGTCAGCTGGTTCCGGGCAGAGCCTTTGGCTTAGGTGCCTCCTTCTGGGTATCCAAGTTCCACCAACGTCAGGTGGTCCTTGGTAGTGCTTTCAGGCACGGGTACCTCCTGCTTAGTAACTGGGTTCCAGTAACGTCAGCTGGTCCTCGGTAGTTCCATTGGCTCTTGGACCTTCGGCTACCCATCCGGGTTCCAGTACCGTCAGCTGGTTCTCGGCAGTGTCTTTTGCTCTTGTACCCTCTGCTCCCCATCCTGGTTCCAGTAACGTCAGCTGGTTCCGGGCAGAGCCTTTGGCTTAGGTGCCTCCTTCTGGGTATCCGAGTTCCGCCAACGCCAGTCGGTCCTTGGTAGTGCTTTTTAGCACGGGTACCTCCTGCTTAGTAACCGGGTTCCAGTAACGTCAGCTGGTCCTCGGTAGTTCCATAGGCTCTTGAACCTTCGGGTAGCCATCCGAGTTCCAGTTCCATCAGCTGGTTCTTTGCATTTTCTCAGCCTTCTTGTACCTTCTGCTACATTTCCAAGTTTAAGACCCTAAAGTCGACGACCCGGAAGACCACCCCGATGACGACGACCCGGAAGACCACCCCGATGACGACGACGACGACCCGGAAGACCACCCCGATGACGACGGCGGAGACGACGACGGCGGAGACGACGACGGCTGAGACGACGACGGCGGAGATGACGACACTGGAGACGACGACCCTGGAGACGACGACATGGAAGACCGAGAAGCAGAAGAACAAGAGGCTGCAGAACAAAGAGCAGAAGAACATTAAGCATAAGACTTAATATCAGAGCAAAAGATATTATCTAAATTATATGCAGAAGAAGACTAAGCAGTGTATGGGGGTGAGTCCGTTCCTCCTCGTGGTGCCCCTGGATAAAGCCTGATGCTGCAGGCCAAACTGAACGCGGACAAATGTAACTTTTGTGACTGGCAGAACGGAAGGTGTAATCTTCCAACTTTTATAGATAACAACTACGGGAATGCCTGTCACAAATGAGAATATGATGAAGAAGTAGAATAGGAAGAATAATAACAGTGGAAAAAAAAGAATATGTAGAATAGGATGAATAATAATTGTTGAATAAAATGAATATGAAGAATGTAATAAAAAAAAAAATAGGTAGAAGATGAAGAAGAAGATGAATAAGGTGAAGAAGAAGTTGATGTCAAAGATGCTGATGATGATGAAGATGAAAGTGTGGGAAAAGTAAAAAAAAAAAGAAAAAAAAAGAAGGGGAAGGGCGTGGAATAGTGAAACATCAATATCTGACAAAATAAAAAAAAATTTACATACTCAATATCTTTTTCACTCCGAACGTCTTAAAAAAAAAAAAAAACATGCTATTCTATTTGATTGGGCTAAACCTCATTGCCTTTAATGTCTCCGCCACCTCCCACAATACATCCTACATTATTCTTAGTTGTTTTCCTTGATGTAGAATGAACCTACAAGGAAAGAAAGGGTTTATTTTAATTCCGATATTTTGGTCCCATTGACTTGCATTGGGATCGGGTATCGGTATCGGCGATATCCGATATTTTTTGAATATCGGCCGATCCCAACCGATACCGATACTTTCCGATATCGGAAGGTATCGCTCAACACTAGTGACTTGGCTTTTTAAGGAGACGCAGCACAGGTGTCCCAAATAACGCCTTGGTGCTTGGCGCAGCTTCCTGAGCGTTGTTATTTGCTGTACAGGAGTCAGCACTCTTGTGTTATCCCTTGGCAATGCCCTGTTAGAGCTGCCCGTCTTATGACCTCATTTCATGTTGGCCGGTGCGGTTAACGATGGCCATAAATCCCAGACCCACAGTGCCTTTTCCTAAAGTCACACTGCGGTGCTGGGATTCGTGGCCTTGTGCAGTAAATATGTTCGCCGCTCACACATGTCCTTACACCTGCTTCAGACTGGGCGGCCTCAGCTGATCCCTTATCGCATGCCGCGGCCATGAGGCCGCACAGTCAGAAGAAGGCGGAAGTAGGGGAGTGAAGACAGGGGAACATATGCACTGCTCGTGCCCATCAATCACACCCTCGCAGTCAAAATATATGAGACAACGAGGGGCGTTGTGTCGGGCAGGGCGGACGCACAGGCACAGCCAGCCAACCAATGATGTCAGAAGACGGGCAGCGCTAACAATGGGGGTGCTGCGTGTCATTAGAAAGGAAAGTCACACCTCAGGGACAGTGGAATGGTCTCTAATGAGACACATTTTGTACGTGTTGAGTTCCACGTGGGCAAGGAGAAAAAAGTCAGCCACCTTGTACAAATGCAGCAGTACTGCTGTACAAGGTGGCTGTTATACATAGAAACACCTGGGGGTGGGGGGCAGGCTCCCTTCAATTTCAGTTCATGTGCCTGCATGGCGTTTGCAGGACACGTTGCCGGCTACACAGCAGGGGAACAGCTGGCGGTGCTGAACCCCACTAACACATTGGCTGGTATTTTTCTCTGTGCAGCTAGCACTTCCGGGCAGAAACTGGAGGTGTTTGAGCCCAGGGTCAGCAGGAGGAGGAGAGGAGCAGAGTGTAGGCCGAAGCCTGCACTGGTGGCAGCTTTTGGTCAGTTGTGCCAGCGTGGCTTGTGCTGGACACGATGCCGACTACACAGCAGGGGAACAGCTGGCGGTGCTGAACCCCACTAACACATTGGCTGGTGTTTTTCTCTGTGCAGCTAGCACTTCCAGGCTACAACTGGCGGTGTTATAGCCCAGGGTCAGCAGGAGGAGGAGAGGAGCAGAGTGTAGGCCGAAGCCTAGTTGAACCAATTTCAAAGGTAACCTTTAACCCCCCCTCAGGTGTTGCAAGGTACAAGAGCCACACCTTGAACTGCATTAATGATGGACAAGTCAAAGGTTGCTCTCTTAATTTTGCTCCTTGCACACGCTGAATGAAACACGTACACTATTTAGCCCATTATACTGTCAAACAGTAGTGGAGGCGTGACTTGTCTTTTTAAGGAGACGCAGCACAGGTGTACAAATTTACACCTAGGTGCTGGGCGCAGATTCCTTACCGTTGTTATTTGCAGTACAGGAAACTGCGCTCTTGTGTTATCCCTTGGCAATACCCTGTTAGTGCAGGCCGTCTCATGACCTCATTTCATGTTGGCCGGTGCGGTTAACGATGGCCATAAATCCCAGACCCACAGTGGCTTTTCCTAAAGTCACACTGCGGTGCTGGGATTCGTGGCCTTGTGCAGTAAATATGTTCGCCGCTCACACATGTCCTTACACCTGCTTCAGACTGGGTGGCCTCAGCTGATCCCTTATCGCATGCCGCGGCCATGAGGCCGCACAGTCAGAAGAAGGCGAAAGGAGGGGAGTGAAAACAGGGGAACATATGCACTGCTCGTGCCCATCAATCACACCCTCGCAGTCAAAATATATGAGACAACGAGGGGCGTTGTGTCGGGCAGGGCGGACGCACAGGCACAGCCAGCCAACCAATGATGTCAGAAGACGGGCAGCGCTAACAATGGGGGTGCTGCGTGTCATTAGAAAGGAAAGTCACACCTCAGGGAAAGTGGAATGGTCTCTAATGAGACACATTTTGTACGTGTTGAGTTCCACGTGGGCAAGGAGAAAAAAGTCAGCCACCTTGTACAAATGCAGCAGTACTGCTGTACAAGAAGGCTGTTATACATAGAAACACCTGGGGGTGGGGGGCAGGCTCCCTTCAATTTCAGTTCATGTGCCTGCGTGGCGTTTGCAGGACACGTTGCCGGCTACACAGCAGGGGAACAGCTGGCGGTGCTGAACCCCACTAACACATTGGCTGGTGTTTTTCTCTGTGCAGCTCGCATGTCCGGGCAAAAACTGGCGGTGTTAGAGCCCAGGGTCAGCAGGAGGAGGAGAGGAGCAGAGTGTAGGCCGAAGCCTGCACTGGTGGCAGCTTTTGGTCGGTTGTGCCAGCGTGGCTTGTGCTGGACACGATGCAAGCTACACAGCAGGGGAACAGCTGGCGGTGCTGAACCCCACTAACACATTGGCTGGTGTTTTTCTCTGTGCAGCTAGCACTTCCGGGCAGAAACTGGAGGTGTTTGATCCCAGGGTCAGCAGGAGGAGGAGAGGAGCAGAGTGTAGGCCGAAGCCTGCACTGGTGGCAGCTTTTGGTCAGTTGTGCCAGCTTGGCTTGTGCTGGACACAATGCCGGCTACACAGCGGGGGAACAGCTGGCGGTGCTGAACCCCACTGACACAATGGTGGGTGTTTTTCTCTGTGCAGCTAGCATGTCCGGGCAGAAACTGGCGGTGTTTGAGCCCAGGGTCAGCAGGAGGAGGAGAGGAGCAGAGTGTAGGCCGAAGCCTGCACTGGTGGCAGCTTTTGGTCAGTTGTGCCAGCGTGGCTTGTGCTGGACACGATGTCGACTACACAGCAGGGGAACAGCTGGCGGTGCTGAACCCCACTAACACATTGACTGGTGTTTTTCTCTGTGCAGCTAGCAGTTCCGGGCAAAAACTAGCAGTGTTTGAGCCCAGGGTCAGCAGGAGAGGAGCAGAGTGTAGGCCGAAGCCTAGTTGAACCAATTTCAAAGGTTACCTTTAACCCCCCTCAGGTGTTGCAAGGTACAAGAGCCACACCTTGTGCAGCATTAATGCTGCACAAGTAAAAGTTTGCTCTATTTAATTTGCTCCTTGCACACGCTGAATAAAACACGTACACTATTTAGCCCACTATACTGTCAAACAGTAGTGGAGGCGTGACTTGTCTTTTTAAGGAGATGCAGCACAGGTGTCAAAATTTACACCTAGCTGCTGGGCGCAGATTCCTGAGCTTTGTTATTTGCTGCACAGGAGTCTGCGCTATTGTGATCCCTTGGCCATGCGCTGTGAGCGCTTCCTGTCTTCTGACCTCATTTCATGTCGGCCGTTGCGGTTAGCGATGGACATGAATCCCAGACCCACAGTGTGTTTTCAAAAAATCACACTGCGTGGCTGGGATTCGTGGCCTTGTACAGTAAATAGGTTTGCCACTCACACATGTCCTTACACCTGCTTCAGACTGGGCGGCCTCAGCTGATCCCTTATCGCCTACCACGGCCAGGAGGCCGCACAGTCTGAAGAAGGCGGAAGGAGATGAGTTAAGACAGGCGAACATATGCACTGCTCGTGCCCATAAACCACACCCTCGCTGACAAAATAAATATGACAACGAGGGGCGTTGTTTCTAGCAGGGCGGATGCACAGGCGCAGCCAGCTAACCATGATGACAAAAGACGGGAAACGCTACCAAGGGGGGTGCTGCGTATCATTAGAAAGGAAAGTCACACCTCAGGGACAGTGGAATGGTCTCAATGAGACACATTTTGTACGTGTTGAGTTCAACGTGGGCAAGGAGAAAAAGTCAGCCACCTTGTACAAATGCAGCATTACTGCTGTACTAGGTGGCTGTTATACATAGAAACACCTGGGGGGGTGGGGCCAGGTTCCCTTTAATTTCAGTTCATGTGCCTGCGTGGCGTTTGCAGGTCACGTTGCCGGCTACACAGCAGGGGAACAGCTGGCGTTGCTGAACCCCACTAACACATTGGCTGGTGTTTTTCTCTGTGCAGCTAGCACTTCCGGGCAAAAACTAGCGGTGTTTGAGCCCAGGGTCAGCAGGAGGAGGAGAGGAGCAGAGTGTAGGCCGAAGCCTGCACTGGTGGCAGCTTTTCTTCTGTTGTGCCAGCGTGGCTTGTGCTGGACACGTTGCCGACTACACAGCAGGGGAACAGCTGGCGGTGCTGAACCCCACTGACACATCACCTAGTGTTTTTTCTGTGTAGACAACACTTCCAGGTGGCAACTGACAGTGTTGAAACCCAGGGAATCAAAGAGGAGCAGAGTGTAGGCCGAAGCCTGCAGTGGAGCAAGTTTAAAGGGAACCTTTAACCCCCCCCCCAGGCATTTGTTGCTGAAAGAGCCATCTTGTACAGCAGTAATACTGCACATGGAAAATGGTGGCTCCGAAAATTATGCTCCTTGCAAACGCTGAAGTACACACTCATATAATGTGTCCCCTCACACCGTCAAACCATCCCGGAAGTGGGACTTTCCTTTGTAATGTGACACAGCACAGCCGTCATTCCAACCCCCTTGGTGCCGGGCGCCACCTCCTCAACGTTGTTTGGTTCTGTCACGGAGCCCGCGCTGTAATGTTATCCCTTGGCCATGCACAGTTAGCGGTGGCCATCTTCTGACATCATGTAGGTGTCAGGCTGGCAGTGCCTGTGCGTCCAAGCTGCCCGAGATCAAACCTTGCATTGTCATCTAATGTAGTCCCACTGCGGGCCAGGGAGGTGAGTGAGAAGCAGGAAGGAGGTGAGTGAGAGGAGATGATATGCACTGCGCATGCCCATGGATCCCTGGCCCGCAGTGGGACTACATTAGATGACACTGCAAGGTTTGATCTCGGGCAGCTTGGACGCACAGGCACTACCAGCCTGACACCTACATGATGTCAGAAGACGGCCACCGCTAACTGTGCATGGCCAAGGGATAACATAACAGCGCAGGGTCCATGACGGAATCAAACAACACTAAGGAGGCAGCGCACGGTGCCAAGGGGGTAGCAATGACGGCTGTGCTGCATCACATTACAAAGGAAAGTCCCACCTCCGGGACGGTTGGACGGTGTGAGGGGACACATTACATGAGTGTGTAGTTCAGCGTTTGCAAGGAGCATAATTTCAAGAGCGACCTTTCCCTTGTGCAGTATTAGTGCTGCACATGGTGGCTCTTTCAGTAACAAACGCCTAGGGAAGGGGGTACAGGTCCCCTTACATTTTAGTTGTGCCAGCGTGGCGGTCGCATGACACGTTGCCGGATACACAGCTGGGGATCAGCTGACGTTACTGAACCCCAATAACAGAGGAGCGACTGTTGACTGTGCACACAGCACTTCCAGGCACCAACTGGCGGTGTTAGAGCCCAGGGACAGCAGGAGGAGCAGATTGGAGGTATTGCCGCACACACAGCTGGGGATCAGCTGACGTTACTGAACCCCAATAACAGAGGAGCGACTGTTGACTGTGCACACAGCACTTCCAGGCACCAACTGGCGGTGTTAGAGCCCAGGGACAGCAGGAGGAGCAGATTGGAGGTATTGCCGCACACACAGCTGGGGATCAGCTGACGTTACTGAACCCCAATAACAGAGGAGCGACTGTTGACTGTGCACACAGCACTTCCAGGCACCAACTGGCGGTGTTAGAGCCCAGGGACAGCAGGAGGAGCAGAGGAACAGAGTGTAGGCCGAAGCCTGATTGTAGCAAGTTGAAAGGGAACCTTTAACCCCCCCCCAAGACGTTTGTAGCTGAAAGAGCCATCTTGTGCATCACTAACGATGCAAAAGGAAAAGGTGGTTCTTTTAATTATGCTCCTTGCAAACACCGAAGTAAACACTAAAAATGTGTCCCCTTATACCGTTAAACCGTCCCGGAGGTGCGAATTTCCTTCGTAATGGGACACAGCACAGCTGACATTCCTATCCCCTTGGTGCCGTGCGCTGCCTCCTCAGCGTTGTTTTAAGCTGTCACGGAGCCTGCGCTGTTCTGTTAGCCCTTGGCCATGCCCAATTAGCGCTGCCTGTCTTCTGACATAATTTGGTGTCAGACTGTTACTGCCTGTGCGTCCACGCTGCTCCAGATCCCACCTCGCAGTCTCGTCCAACGTAATCCCACTGCGGGCCTTGGAACCATGGACATGCACAGTGCATATCCTCGACTCTCAATCCCCTCCTTCCCTCTTCTTCAGACTGTGCGGTGTCACGGCCGTGGCATGCAATTAGGGATCAGCTGACGGAGCACAGTCTAAAGAAGGCGGAGGGAAATGAGCGAGAGCCCGAGGGGAAGATATGCACTGCGCATGCCCATGGATCCCAGGCCCGCAGTGTGACTCAATCAGAAGACACAGCGAGGCGGGATCTCGGGCAGCGCGGCCGCACAGGCGCAGCCAGCCTGACACCAAATTATGTCAGAAGACAGGCAGCGCAAATAGGGCATGCCCAAGGGATAACAGAACAGCGCAGGCTCCGTGACAGCTTAAAACAACGCTGAGGAGGCAGCGCATGGCACCAAGGGGGTAGGAATGACGGCTGTGCTGCGTCACATTGCGAAGGAAAGTCCCAGCTGCGGGACAGTATAACGGTATCAGTGAACACATTTTATAAGTGTTAAGTTCTGCGTGTGCAAGGAGCTAAAAAAAAAGAGCTACCTTTTCCTTGTGCAGCATTACTGCTGCACAAGATGGCTCTTTCAGTAACAAACGACGGGGGGGGGAGGGGGACAGGTTCCCTTACATTTAGGTTGTTGTGCCAGCGTGGCGGTCGCAGGACACATTGCCGGCTACACAGCTGGGGATCAGCTGACGTTACTGAAACCCAATAACACTGGGTCGTATGTTTTTACTGTGCAGCCTGCACTTCTGAGCCGCAACTGGCGGTGTTGGAGCCCAGGAATAGCAGTTCAGGTGGTAGAAAGATGAACACAGCAGGAGACCTGGATGACACCCAATTACTTAATCAGGCAGAGGAGTGGCAAATTCCTGCGAGATCCAGGCCTGGTTCATTTTCAGGAAAGTAAGCCGGTCAACGTTATCGGAGGATAGTCGCATGCGACGGTCTGTTAGTACACCACCTGCGGCACTAAAGACACGTTCCGATAAGACACTAGCCGCAGGGCAAGCCAGCACCTTCAATGCATACTGGCTTAGCTCTGGCCATGTATCCAGCTTAGAGACCCAAAACTTGAACGGGGAAGAGCCGTCTGGGAGTACAGTAAGAGGGCAAGCCATGTAGTCTGTCACCATCTGACGGAACCGTTGCCTCCTGCTGACTGGAGCCGCCGGTGATGGTGTAGACATTTGGGGCGGGCACACAAAAGTGTGCCAGAGTTGTGCCATACTGGGCTTGCCTTGTGCAGAGGCACTGCTTCTGCTCCCTCTTTGGGCAGAGCCTCCCCCACTGCCTCGACGCACTGAGCTGCTTTGTAAAGCACTAGCAGCAATCCTCTCAGTTGGACAGGAGAAGATGATGGAATTCACCAGTGTGTCGTGGTACTCCCGCAATTTACGCTCCCGGGTCAACGCAGGGATGAGGTTTTGGACGTTGTCCCGGTAGCGAGGATCGAGGAGGGTGAACACCCAATAATCAGGCATGTTGAGAATGTGGTCGATGCGGCGGTCGTTTCTCAGGCACTGCAGCACGAAATCCACCATGTGCTGCAGAGTGCCAACTGGCCCAGAAACGCTGTCCCCTGCTTGAGACATGATCTCTGCTCGCTCGTCATCACCCCACCCTCGCTGTACACACTGACCACTGGACAATTGTGTCGCTCCCTCCTCTGGACGGAGCTCTTCCTCCTCCATTGACTCCTCCTCATCCTCCTCACAAATTGGCCCCTGCGTACCCCTTTGTGAGGAACCACGTGGCGCTGACTCTCCAGAAGCTGATGGAAAAGGTGACTCCTCATCCTCCACCTCTTCCACAACATCATCCCTTAACCCTTGCAAAGTTTACTGAAGCAGGCAGATAAGGGGGACAGTCATGCTGACTAGTGCATCATCTGCACTTGCCATCCGCGTGTAATAATCAAAAGGACGCAAAACCTGGCAGACGTCCTTCATAGTGGCCCACTCTGTGGTTGTGAAGTCTGATCGGCGCTGACTGCGACTTCTTTGCGCCTGATGCAGCTGGTACTCCATAACTGCTTGCTGCTGCTCACACAACTGCTCCAACATATGTAACGTGGAATTCCACCGGGTAGGTAGGTCACATATGATGCGGTGTTCCGGAAGGCGGAATCGGCGCTGCAGAGCAGCAATGCGGGATCTGGCCAAGCTGGAATGCCGCAAGTGAGCACACTCTAGGCGGACCTTGTGCAGCAGGGCATCAAGATCCGGATAGTCCCTCAGAAAACTCTGCACAACCAAATTGAGCACATGTGCCAGACATGGGATGTGAGTGAGGTTGCCAAGGGCCAAAGCTGCCACCAGATTTCGGCCATTGTCACACACTACCATGCCTGGCTGGAGATTCGCTGGCAGTAACCACACATCGCTCTCCTGCTTGATGGCATTCCAGAGCTCCTGCGCTGTGTGGCTTCGATGCCCCAATGAAACTAGTTTCAAGACGGCCTGCTGACGTTTGGCCACGGCTGTGCTCATGTCGGTCATAGGTAAACGTTCACGGGTCCATGTGGAGGTGGACTGTGACGGATCCTGCAGAGAGGAATCTGTGGTGTAAGAGGAGGAGTCGATGCGTACAGACTGGATTCCTGCAATCCTTGGAGTGGGCAGGACACGTCCTGCGCCACTCGCACGATCTGTACCTGGCTCAACAACATTAACCCAATGGGCAGTGAGGGAAACATATCGCCCCTGTCCATGCTGACTGGTCCACGCATCGGTGGTGAGGTGGACCTTGCTACTGACGGCGTTCAGTAGCGCATGTTTTATGTTTGCCTCAACATGCCTGTGCAGGGCAGGGACAGCCTGCCTGCTGAAGTAAAAGCGGCTGGGCACCTTGTACTGTGGGACTGCCAATGCCATCAAGTCACGGAAGCTGTCAGTCTCCACCAGCCTGAACGAGAGCATTTCCAGGGACAACAGTTTGGCAATGCCTGCATTCAGAGCCTGTGCTCGGGGGTGGTTGGCCGAGAATGCCCGCCTTTTCTCCCATGCCTGTACTACCGATGGCTGTAGAGTAGACTGGGAGTGTGAGGATGACTGGGAAGGTGGTGCTGTGGGTGGAATTACACTAGGTCTCTGGACAACAGTGGAGGAAGAGGCAACACGAGATGAAGAGGTGGTAGCTGCCGCTGTTGGTTGGCCTACGTCTTCACTGTGTTTCTGTAACTCCACCGCGTGCCTGGTCCGCACATGTTTCCACATATTTGTGGTATTGAGGTTGCTGACACTTTTACCTCTTTTTACTTTCTGATGACACAGCTTGCATTTGACAAAACAAATGTCATCTGCAACTGTGTCAAAAAAGGACCAGGCACTGCAAGTCTTGGGAGCGCCCTTTTTGGCTTTGGAAAGAGACAGGCTCCTAACGGGTGCCAAAGTGGAGGCTACAGGCTCCGCAGTCTTCCCCCTCCCTCTCCCTCTTTGGCCCGTAAGGGGAAGCTCTTCCTCAGAGCTGCTCCCACCACCTTCCTGTTCCTCACGCCACGATGGGTCAAGGACCTCATCATCTCCACTACCCTCTGCCACCAACTGCTCCTCCTGGGTAGTCTCGGCAGCACAGTACGCATCAGAAAGCGGCACCTGAGTTTCATCATCAGATGCGTACTGCGCTGTGGTCACCGGAGGCACTGGCCCACCTGCCTCTTCAGAGTCAGAGAGAAAAAGCTGTTGGGCATCACTGCACACTGCCTCTTCTTCCATTTCTCCAATGCTGCTTGGCTGGCCCCCTGTTTCCAAGCCAAGAGATTCAGAGAACAGAAGTAGAGACGGCTCCTGTCCTGGGCTCTCTGACTGCCTGGCCAATTTGGCAGGTGGTGAAGAGACAGATGGCTGCTCTCCAGTGCTCTGTGCCTGAGAGGATGTGGCACTAACTGAAGTCGATGCCGAGGCGTTAGCTGCCATCCACCCGACAACGGCTTCAATTTGGTCTTCACGCAGCAGCGGTGCACGGCGCTCTCCGACAAAGCTGCGCATGAAGGACTGTTCCCTGCTGAAACTGAGTGACGACAAGTCACCGGCGCCCGCAGCAGGCACAGAATCACCACGTCCTCTCCCTGCTCCTCTCCCTGCTCCGCGCCCACGCCCACGTGCCTTACTCCCTGCCCTCTTCATCTTGGTTGACAGATAAAGATAAGCAGAAAAGTACTAAGGCCTTAGCGTGCTTATTCCTGAAATGCTCCTCCTAACAGGTGTAAGAAACACTAATGTTGTAAAGTGTGGACTAAACTTTATTATTTTTCAAATGTGGCCTACACAAGTGTTAAGTTGTGTTTGGTGAACTTTACTTTTTTTTTGTGCAGATCGGGCTACAGAGCTAGTTTAAATCACACGGAGACCGTGCAGACAGCCGTAAACGGCGCTGCAAGGCCAAAAAACCCTCCTCTAGGTTATCCTATGTAGTATTTTTCCACTATTTAGCTGGAGACGGGTGGAAAGACACTAATAGGATTTTTTTTTTTTCAATTTTAAACAGGCTGCACTATTTGAAAAAAAAGGAAATTGTTTTTCAAGGTATGAGGCAGTAACGCACCCTGAGCTGAATCCAACCGGCTAGAGCTGCACACAGACTACAGGGTGAGCTGCGCTCACACAGAGACCGTGCAGACAGCCGTAAACGGCGCTGCAAGGCCCAATACACCCCCTCTAGGTTATCCTATGTAGTGTTTTTCCACTATTTAGCTGGAGACGGGTGGAAAAACACTAATAGGGAATTTTTTTAAAAATTTTTAAACAGGCTGCACTATTTGAAAAAAAGGAAAATTTTTCTCAAGGTATGAGCCAGTAACGAACCCTGAGCTGAATCCAACCGGCTATGGCTGCACACAGACTACAGGGCGAGCTGGGCTCACACGGAGACAGTGCAGACAGCCGTAAACGGCGCTGCAAGGCCCGAAAACCCCCCTCTAGGTTATCCTATGTAGTGTTTTTCCACAATTTAGCTGGAGACGGGTGGAAAAACACTAATATGGAATTTTTTTTTAAATTTTTAAACAGGCTGCACTATTTGAAAGAAAGGAACATTTTTCTCAAGGTATGAGCCAGTAACGAACCCTGAGCTGAATCCAACCGGCTATGGCTGCACACAGACTACAGGGCGAGCTGGGCTCACACGGAGACCGTGCAGACAGCCGTAAACGGCGCTGCAAGGCCCAAAAACCCCCCTCTAGGTTATCCTATGTAGTGTTTTTCCACAATTTAGCTGGAGACGGGTGGAAAAACACTAATAGGGAATTTTTTTTTTAAATTTTTAAACAGGCTGCACTATTTGAAAGAAAGGAAAATTTTTCTCAAGGTATGAGCCAGTAACGAACCCTGAGCTGAATCCAACCGGCTATGGCTGCACACAGACTACAGGGCGAGCTGGGCTCACACGGAGACCGTGCAGACAGCCGTAAACGGCGCTGCAAGGCCCAAAAACCCCCCTCTAGGTTATCCTATGTAGTGTTTTTCCACAATTTAGCTGGAGACGGGTGGAAAAACACTAATAGGAAATTTGAGAAAAAATGTGCAACAGGCTGCACTATGAGCAAAAAAGGACAACTGTGTGAGGCAGTGTGAACCCCCCCTGAGCTGAATACAACCGGGTATATGGCTGCACACAGACTACAGAGTGAGCTGCACACACACACACAGAGACCTTGCAGAACGCTGTTAAAACAGCGCTGCAAGGCAAGAGCAAGGTGAACAGTGAAGAACACACAGCGTTTTGCTAAATTAGCCTTTGGAAAGGAAAATAAAGCAATTAGCTAGCTCAACTGGCCCTCCGTTAGAACACAGCGTCCTGTCCCTAACTGAAATCACAGCAGAGTGAGCGCAAAATGGCGGCAGCGTTTTTTATAGTGCAGAGTGACATCATTTCAGCAGCCAATCACAGCCTTGCCAGTACTTACATGCCCACCATGCTAAACAGGATGTGCCCACACTTCCAATCATTCCTCATTGGCTGCTGCGTGCAGTTTGAATTCTGGGAACTTCCGATTCCGGTATCCGATACGCGGGAAGTATCGGAATTCGGTATCGGAATTCCGATACCGCAAATATCGGCCGATACCCGATACTTGCGGTTTCGGAATTCTCAACACTACTTATGAGGTCTTTATGGACTTTTCCTCATAAAATATAATTTAAACACAGGTATTTATATTGTATTTGTCATGGTCATGTTACAAGCCCTTTTTTCATTTTTGGTTCTTCTAAAATGTATGCAAAGGTATGTGGAATATATTTAAATTTGGCTTATATTTACTATATGGTTACATCAATTATGATCGATATACAGTACATGTATTGTTATTGTCATATTTGCATATGTGGTCATGTATATGTTCTCAAATAAATTATTAAATCCTTACTTTATGCAGTGAATGGTGCCGATCCTCAGGTGGGTGCCGATCCTCAGGTGGGTCAACATCTAGCCTACATACTAATGTTGTATCTTTGGTTAACCTACTACACTTGGTTTTAGAGTGTATAATATATCTAATATGCTATTGTAGTATTTTGCATTTTTGCATACTTATGCATTGTCTTACATAAAGGCATATACTGTGCATAGTACATAGATCAAATATTCTTAAATAATGCATACTCCCTGCTAGAGTCAACATGTAGAGTGATACACTGGGATTTGCACTTGAGCATAACATTGGCACTATTTAAGGCTATTTAAGTGTTTTGGTGACACTTCTGGTTGCACCTGCATCCTAAAATGAAAGAAGTGCCTTTATCTGTGCCATGTGTCACTAACCTATATTGGATTATGCTTTTTCCTATTTATTGGAGGTTTCTATTTACTGAGGCTTGATTAATAATTATGAACAGAATTGTAAGTAGGTTTATATTTAATTGTCTTCTACATCATGTGTCATTTGGTCAGGTGTGGAGACTAGTGTTGAGCAATACCTTCCGATATCGGAAAGTATCGGTATCGGATTGGATCGGCCGATATTCAAAAAATATCGGATATCGCCGATACCGATACCCGATACCAATGCAAGTCAATGGGACGAAAATATCAGAACTAAAATAAACCCTTTCTTTCCTTGTAGGTTCATTCTACATGAAGGAGAACAACTAAGAATAATGTAGGATGTATTGGGGGAGGTGGCCGAGACATTAAAGGCATAGAGGTTTAGCCCAATCAAATAGAATAGCAGGAATTGTATTTTTTTTAAAGACGTTCGGAGTTACAAGAATTTTTTTATTTTGTCAGATATTGATGTTTCACTACTTCCACGCCCTTCACCTTTTTTTTTTACTTTTCCCACACTTTCTTCTTCATCATCATCAGCATCTTTGACATCAACTTATTCTTCACCTTATTCATCTTCTTCTTCATATTCTACCTATTTTTTTTTGTTACATTCTTCATATTCTTTTTATTCAACTATTCTTCTTCATATTCTACTTCTTCATCATATTCTTATTTGTGACAGGCATTCCTATAGTTGTTATTAGGGTTGAGCGACCTTTACTTTTATAGGATCGGGTGGGTTTCACGAAACCCGACTTTTTCAAAAGTCGGGTCGAGTGAAATCGGCCGATCCTATAAAAAAGTCGGTGTCGGGTTCGGCCGAAACTCGAAACCCAATGCAGTGCATTGGGTTTCCAATGGTTCCCAGGGTCTGAAGGAGCGGAAACTCTCCTTCAGACCCTAAGATCCATATTTAAGTGTAAAATAAAGAATTAAAATAAAAAATATCGCTATACTTACCCTCTGACGCGCCCTGGTACTAACCGGGAACCTTCCTTCCTTCGAATCAGCGCTTCCAGGACCTTGCGGTGACGTCGCGATGACGTCGTGGCTTGTGATTGGTCGCGCGGCCGCCCATGTGACCGCTCGCGCGACCAATCACAAGCCGCGACGTCACTGCGACGTCACGCAAGGTCCTGCAAGCGCTGATTCTTAGGAAGGAAGGCTGCCGGAAAGAAGAAGGGCACGTCCGAGGGTGAGTATATTCCTATTAGGCATATACTCACCCTCGGACGCGCCCTGCTTCTTTCCGGCAGCCTTCCTTCCTTCGAATCAGCGCTTGCAGGACCTTGCGGTGACGTCGCGGCTTGTGATTGGTCGCGCGAGCGGTCACATGGGCGGCCGCGCGACCAATCACAAGCCGCGACGTCATCGCAACATCACCGCAAGGTCCTGGAAGCGCTGATTCGAAGGAAGGAAGGTTCCCGGTTAGTACCAGGGCGCGTCAGAGGGTAAGTATAGCGATATTTTTTATTTTAATTCTTTATTTTACATTAAATATGGATTCCAATACCGATTTCCGATATTGCAAACATATCGGAAATCGGGATCGGAATTCCAATATCACATTCAGAAGATCGCCGACCTCTTGGCCGACCCCACACAGGGGTCGGGTCGGGTTTCATGAAACCCGACTTTGCCAAAAGTCGGCGACTTCTGAAAGTGGCCGACCCGTTTCGCTCAACCCTAGTTGTTATCTATAAAAGTTTGAAGATTACACCTTCCGTTCTGCCTGTCACAAAAGAGTTACATTTGTCCGCGTTCAGTTTGGCATGCAGCATCAGGCTTTATCCAGAGGCACCACGAGGAGGAACGGACTCACCCCCAGACACTGCTTAGTCTTCTTCTGCTTATAATTTAGATAATATCTTTTGCTCTGATATTAAGTGCTATGCTTAATGTTCTTCTGCTCTTTGTTCTGCAGCCTCTTGTTCTTCTGCTTCTCGGTCTTCCATGTCGTCGTCTCCAGGGTCGTCGTCTCCAGGGTCGTCGTCTCCGGAGTCGTCGTCGTCGTCATCATCGGGGTGGTCTTCAGGGTCATCATCTCCAGGGTCATCGTCATCTCAGTGGTTGTCGTCTCTGGTGTCGTCGTCATCTTAGGGGTCGTCTTCCGGGTCATCGTCTTTAGGGTCTTGAACTTGGAAATGTAGGAGAAGGTACAAGAAGGGTGAGAAAATGCCGAGAACCAACTGATGGAACTGGAACTAGGATGGCTACACGAAGGTCCAAGAGCCAATGGAACTACCAAGGACCAGCTGATGTTACTGGAACCCGGTTACTAAGCAGGAGGTACCTGTGCCAGAAAGCACTACCAAGGACCACCTGACGTTGGTGGAACTCGGATACCCAGAAGGAGGCACCTAAGCCAAAGGCTCTGCCCGGAACCAGCTGACGGTAGTGGAACCAGGATGGGGAGCAGAAGGTACAAGAGCAAAAGACACTGCCGAGAACCAGCTGACAGTACTGGAACCCCGATGGCTAGCCGAAGGTCCAAGAGCCAATGGAACTACCGAGGACCAGCTGACATTACTGGAACACGGTTACTAAGCAGGAGGTACCCGTGCCTGAAAGCACTACCAAGGACCACCTGACTGTTGTGAATTCTGCTCTCGGGTTCCCTCCGGTGGTTGTAGGTGGGAATGCAGTTGTCTCTGAGTCACAGTCCTGGCCAGGTGTATCTGATGATTACAATTCGGACTGAGATATTTAGATGTGCAGGATCCTTTAGCCCTTGCCAGTTGTCAATGTTTCTTGTGAAGTGATGGATCACTTTCTGGTTTCTCCTGCCTGCTGCCAAATTCAGCAAAGATAAGTGTTTTATTCCTGCTCTGATTGTAGGATTCACTGGAGTTGCAGATTTACGCTCCTACATCTATTAGTTAGATGTAGGAAGTTTTTGTAATTTCTGCTGTGGATGTTTTGAAGGCTTTTATACTGAACGCACAGAACTCTGTCCTATCCTGTCCAATCTAGCTAGTGTGGCCTCCTGTGCTAAATTCTGTTTTCTGCCTGTGTATGTTTTTTCCTCTCCGACTCACCACCAATATTTGTGGGGGGCTGTCTACCGTTTGGGGATTTTCTCTGAGGCAAGATAGTATTCCTCTTTCCATCTTTAGGGGTGATTAGTCCTCTGGCTGTGACGAGGTGTCCAGGTGTGTTAGGTACACTCCACGGCTACTTCTAGTTGTGGTGTTAAGTTCAGGATTGCGGTCAGTACAGTGGCCACCATCTCCAGTGAAAGTTCTCATGCAGCTCCAAAGTCACTGGATCATAACACCTGACGTTGGTGGAACTCGGATACCCAGAAGGAGGCACCTAAGCCAAAGGCTCTGCCTGGAACCAGCTGACGGTACTGGAACCAGGATGGGGAGCAGAAGGTACAAGAGCAAAAGACACTGCCGAGAACCAGCTGATGGTACTGGAACCCGGATGCGTTGGCCAAGTGTGCAAGAGCCAATGGCACGACCGAGGACCAGCTGATGGTGTTGGAACCCGGTTACTAAGCAGGAGGTACCCATGCTAAAAAGCACTACCAAGGACCGCCTGACGTTGGCGGAACTCGGATACCCAGGAGGCACATAAGCCAAAGGCTCTGCATGGAACCAGATGACGGTGCTGGAACCAGGATGTGGAGCAGAAGGTCCACAGGAGAAGAGAGAACAGCTAGGCCGCGAGGCTGCCGCAGTTACCGAACACCAACAGTCCTACAGGGGGAGCTTGGCCTACTGGCACTACAGAACCAGCCTTGATTGCCACTTCTCGCAGCCCACATAGGAAGCTCATAAACTGGAGGCAGCATGGAGTTGGCTAACCCGACCGCAACACGATGGGACAACATATAGGCGTGTAAGTGACCTTGACACTACCCGGAACCAGCTGACGGTGCTGGAACCAGGCTGGGCAGGAGGGAGTAACCGTGACAAAGACACTGCCGAGAACCAGCTGATGGTACTGGAACCCGGATGCGTTGGCCACGTTTGCAATAGCCAATGGCACGACCGAGGACCAGCTGACGGTGCTGGAACCCGGTTACTAAGCAGGAGGTACCCGTGCTATAAAGCACTACCAAGGACCGCCTGACGTTGGCGGAACTCGGATACCCAGGAGGCACATAAGCCAAAGGCTCTGCATGGAACCAGATGACGGTGCTGGAACCAGGATGTGGAGCAGAAGGTCCACAGGAGAAGAGAGAACAGCTAGGCCGCGAGGCTGCCGCAGTTACCGAACACCAACAGTCCTACAGGGGGAGCTTGGCCTACTGGCACTACAGAACTAGCCTTGATTGCCACTTCCCGCAGCCCACATAGGAAGCTCATAAACTGGAGGCAGCATGGAGTTGGCTAACCCGACCGCAACATGATGGGACAACGTATAGGCGTGTAAGTGACCTTGACACTACCCGGAACCAGCTGACGGTGCTGGAACCAGGCTGGGCAGGAGGGAGTAACCATGACAAAGACACTGCCGAGAACCAGCTGATGGTACTGGAACCCGGATGCGTTGGCCACGTTTGCAAGAGCCAATGGCACGACCGAGGACCAGCTGACGGTGCTGGAACCCGGTTACTAAGCAGGAGGTACCCGTGCTAAAAAGCACTACCTAGGACCACCTGACGTTGGCGGAAATCGGATACCCAGAAGGAGGCACCTAAGCCAAAGGCTCTGCCCGGAACCAGCTGACGGTGCTGGAACCAGGATGTGGAGCAGAAGGTCCACAGGAGAAGAGAGAACAGTTAGGCCGCAAGGCTGCCGCAGTTACCGAACACCAACAGTCCTACAGGGTGAGCTTGGCCTACTGGCACTACAGAACCAGCCTTGATAGCCACTTCCCGCAGCCCACATAGGAAGCTCCTAAACTGGAGGCACCATGGAGTTGGCTAACCCGACTGCAACATGACGGGACAACGTATAGGCGTGTAAGTGACCTTGACAATACCCGGAACCAGGATGTGGACCTATTCAAGATTGTCTTCCTAGAGCCCCAACTAGCGGTGTTGGAGCAAAGGGTCAGCAGGGGGAGCAGAGTGTAGGCCGAAACCTGCACTGGTGGCAGCTTTGTGTCTGCGTGGCGTTTGCAGGACACGTTGCCGGCTACACAGCAGGGGAACAGCTGGCGTTGCTGAACCCCACTGACACATTGGCGGGTGTTTTTTTCTCTGTGCAGCCAGCACTTCCGGGCACCAACTGGCGGTTTTAGAGCCCAGGGTCAGCAGGAGGAGGAGAGGAGCAGAGTGTAGGCCGAAGCCTGCACTGGACCAAGTTGAAAGGGAACCTTTAACCCCCCCAGTAGTTTGTTGCTGAAAGAGCCATCTTGTACAGCACTAATGCTGCAAAAGGAAAAGGTGGCTCTTTTAATTATGCTCCTTGCAAAACGCTAATGTAGACACTTATGAAATGTGTCCCCGCACACCGTAACGCTGTCCCGGAGGTGGGACTTTCCTTTGTAATGTGACCCAGCACAGCCATCATTCCTACCCCCTTGGTGCCGTGCGACGCCTCCTCAGCGTTGTTTGAATCTGTCCCGGAGCCTGTGCTGTAATGTTATCCCTTGGCCATGCACACTCAGCGATGCCCGTCTTCTGACATAATTTGGTGTCAGGCTGGCTGCGCCTGTGCGGCCATGCTGCCCGAGATCCCACCTCGCAGTGTCGTCTAATGTAATCCCACTGCGGGCCTGGGATCCATGGGCATGCGCAGTGCATATCGCCTCTCACTCCCCTCCTTCCGGCTTCTTCAGACTGTGCGGCGTCACAGTCGTGGCATGCTTTTAGGGATCAGCTGACGCCGCACAGTCTGCCGGAAGGAGGGGAGTGAGAGGCGAGGATATGCACTGCGCATGCTGTTATGACCTGGTGGTAAGGACAATAATTGACCTGGTGATTAAGAGCACACGGAATGACCTGATAATTACTAATAATATAGGACGAGCTCTGAGACGTGGGAACTCTGCTGACCGCAATCCCTAATCCTATCACACACACTAGAAATAGCCGTGGATTGCTCCTAACGCTCCCTATGCAACTCGACACAGCCTAAGAAACTAGCTAGCCCTAGAGATAGAAAAATAAAGCCTACCTTGCCTCAGAGAAATTCCCCAAAGGAAAAGGCAGCCCCCCACATATAATGACTGTGAGTAAAGATGAAAATTACAAACACAGAGATTAAATAGATTTAGCAAAGTGAGGCCCGACTTACTGAACAGACAAAGGATAGGAAAGGTAACTTTGCGGTCAGCACAAAAAACTACAAAAAGACCACGCAGAGGGCGCAAAAAGACCCTCCGCACCGACTCACGGTGCGGAGGCGCTCCCTCTGCGTCCCAGAGCTTCCAGCAAGCAAGACAAAATCAAAAAAGCAAGCTAGACAGAAAAATAGCAAACCAGAGAAAAACAAGCAGGAACTTAGCTTCTGCTGGGAAGACAGGTCACAAGAACGATCCAGGAGAGAACAAGACCAATACTAGAACATTGACAGGTGGCATGGAGCAATGATCTAAGTTGGAGTTGAATAGAGCAGCCAGCTAACGAATTAACCTCGTCATCTGTGGAAGGAAACTCAGAAGCCGCAGCTTCACTCACAACCACCAGAGGAAGCCCATGGACAGAACCAGCCGAAGTACCATTCATGACCACAGGAGGGAGCTTGACAACAGAATTCACAACAGTACCCCCCCTTGAGGAGGGGTCACCGAACCCTCACCAGAGCCCCCAGGCCGACCAGGACGAGCCAAATGAAAGGCACAAACCAGATCGGCAGCATGAACATCGGAGGCAAAGACCCAGGAATTATCTTCCTGACCATAACCCTTCCACTTGACCAGGTACTGGAGTTTCCGTCTCGAAATACGAGAATCCAAAATCTTCTCCACCACATACTCCAACTCCCCCTCAACCAACACCGGGGCAGGAGGATCAACGGATGGAACCACAGGCGCCACGTATCTCCGCAACAACGACCTATGGAATACATTATGGATGGCAAAAGAAGCTGGAAGGGTCAAACGAAACGACACAGGATTGAGAACCTCAGAAATCTTATGCGGACCAATAAAACGAGGCTTAAACTTAGGAGAGGAAACCTTCATAGGAACATAACAAGACAACAACCAAACCAAATCCCCAACACGAAGTCGGGGACCCACACAGCGCCGGCAGTTAGCGAAACGTTGAGCCTTCTCCTGGGACAATGTCAAATTGTCCACTACATGAGTCCAAATCTGCTGCAACCTATCCACCACAGTATCTACACCAGGACAGTCCGAAGACTCAACCTGCCCTGAAGAGAAACGAGGATGGAAACCAGAATTGCAGAAAAACGGCGAAACTAAAGTAGCCGAGCTGGCCCGATTATTAAGGGCGAACTCAGCCAAAGGCAAAAAGGACACCCAATCATCCTGATAAGCAGAAACAAAGCATCTCAGATATGTTTCCAAAGTCTGATTAGTTCATTCGGTTTGGCCATTTGTCTGAGGATGGAAAGCCGAGGAAAAAGACAAATCAATGCCCATCCTAGCACAAAAGGCTCGCCAAAACCTCGAAACAAACTGGGAACCTCTGTCCGAAACGATGTTCTCCGGAATGCCATGTAAACGAACCACATGCTGGAAAAACAATGGCACCAAATCAGAGGAGGAAGGCAATTTAGACAAGGGTACCAAATGGACCATCTTAGAGAAGCGATCACAAACCACCCAAATGACCGACATCTTTTGAGAGACAGGGAGATCCGAAATAAAATCCATAGAGATATGCGTCCAGGGCCTTTTCGGGACCGGCAAGGGCAAAAGCAACCCACTGGCACGAGAACAGCAGGGCTTAGCCCGAGCACAAGTCCCACAGGACTGCACAAAAGAACGCACATCCCGCGACAAAGACGGCCACCAAAAGGATCTAGCCACCAAATCTCTGGTACCAAAGATTCCAGGATGACCAGCCAACACCGAACAATGAACCTCAGAGATAACTCTACTAGTCCATTTATCAGGGACAAACAGTTTCTCCGCTGGGCAACGGTCAGGTCTATCAGCCTGAAATTTTTGCAGCACCCGCCGCAAATCAGGGGAGATGGCAGACAAAATTACCCCCTCTTTGAGAATACCCGCCGGCTCAGGAACACCCGGAGAGTCGGGCACAAAACTCCTTGACAGGGCATTAGCCTTCACATTCTTAGAGCCTGGAAGGTACGAAACCGCAAAATCAAAACGGGAGAAAAATAGCTACCAACGAGCCTGTCAAGGATTCAACCGTTTGGCAGACTCGAGATAAGTCAAATTCTTGTGATCCGTCAAGACCACCACGCGATGCTTGGCTCCTTCAAGCCAATGACGCCACTTCTCGAATGCCCAATTCATGGCCAACAACTCTCGATTGCCAACATCATAATTGCGCTCAGCAGGCGAAAACTTTCTTGAAAAGAAGGCACATGGTTTCATCACCGAGCCATCAGAACTTCTTTGCGACAAAACAGCCCCTGCTCCAATCTCAGAAGCATCAACCTCGACCTGAAACGGAAGCGAAACATCTGGCTGCCACAACACAGGGGCAGGAGAAAAATGACGCTTCAACTCCTGAAAAGCCTCCACAGCCGCAGAAGACCAATTGACCACATCAGCACCCTTCTTGGTCAAATCAGTCAACGGTTTAGCAACACTAGAAAAATTACTGATGAAGCGACGATATAAATTAGCAAAGCCCAGGAACTTTTGCAGACTCTTCACAGATGTCGGCTGAGTCCAATCATAAATGGCCTGGACTTTAACAGGGTCCATCTCGATAGTAGAAGGGGAAAAAATGAAACCCAAAAATGAAACCTTCTGAACTCCAAAGAGACACTTTGACCCCTTCACAAACAAAGAATTAGCACGAAGGACCTGGAACACCATTCTGACCTGCTTCACGTGAGACTCCCAATCATCCGAGAAGACCAAAATATCATCCAAATATACAATCAGGAATTTATCCAGGTACTCTCGGAAGATGTCATGCATAAAGGACTGAAATACTGATGGAGCATTGGAAAGCCCGAATGGCATAACCAGGTACTCAAAATGGCCCTCGGGCATATTAAATGCTGTTTTCCATTCATTGCCCTGTTTAATACGCACAAGATTATACTCACCACGAAGATCTATCTTGGTGAACCAACTAGCCCCCTTAATCCGAGCAAATAAATCCGACAGCAGCGGCAAAGGGTACTGAAATTTGACTGTGATCTTATTAAGAAGGCGGTAATCAATACAAGGTCTCAAAGAACCATCCTTCTTGGCCACAAAAAAGAACCCTGCTCCCAATGGTGACGACGACGGGCGAATATGACCCTTCTCCAAGGATTCCTTTACATAACTCTGCATAGCGGCGTGCTCTGGCACAGATAAATTGAACAGTCGGCCCTTAGGAAACTTACTACCAGGAATCAAATTGATAGCACAATCGCAATCCCTATGAGGAGGTAGGGCACTGGATTTGGGCTCATCAAATACATCCCGGTAATCCGACAAAAACTCTGGGACTTCAGAAGGGGTGGATGACGAAATAGACAAAAATGGAACATCACCATGTACCCCCTGACAACCCCAGCTGGACACAGACATAGATTTCCATTCCAATACTGGATTATGGACCTGTAGCCATGGCAACCCCAAAACGACCACATCATGCAGATTATGCAACACCAAAAAGCGAATATCCTCCTGATATGCAGGAGCCATGCACATGGTCAATTGGGTCCAGTACTGAGGCTTATTCTTGGCCAAAGACGTAGCATCAATTCCTCTCAATGGAATAGGATACTGCAAGGGCTCCAAGAAAAACCACAGCGCCTAGCAAACTCCAAGTCCATCAAATTCAGGGCAGCGCCTGAATCCACAAATGCCATAACAGAATAGGATGACAAAGAGCAAATCAGAGTAATGGACAAAAGAAATTTCGACTGTACCGTACCAATGGTGGCAGACCTAGCGAAACGCTTAGTGCGCTTAGGACAATCGGAGATAGCATGAGTGGAATCACCACAGTAAAAACACAGCCCATTCCGATGTCTGTGTTCTTGCCGTTCAGCTCTGGTCAAAGTCCTATCACATTTCATAGGCTCAGGTCTATGCTCAGATAATACCGCCAAATGGTGCACAGCTTTACGCTCGCGCAAGCGTCGATCGATCTGAATGGCCAAAGACATAGACTCATTCAGACCAGCAGGCATGGGAAATCCCACCATGACATCCTTAAGGGCTTCAGAGAGACCCTTTCTGAAAATTGCTGCCAGGGCACACTCATTCCACTGAGTGAGCACAGACCAATTCCTAAACTTCTGACAATACATCTCTACCTCATCCTGACCCTGACACAGAGCCAGCAAGATTTTCTCTGCCTGATCCACTGAATTAGGTTCATCATAAAGCAATCCGAGCGCCAGAAAAAATGCATCAACATCGCGCAATGCCGGATATCCTGGCGCAAGGGAAAATGCCCAGTCTTGAGGGTCGCCACGTAACAAAGAAATAATGATTTTCACTTGTTGAACAGGGTCACCTGAGGAGCGAGGTTTCAAAGCAAGAAACAATTTACAATTATTTTTGAAATTATGTGGATCCATTGAAGCACATTTGGTTGCGAAACGGCCGTCGTCCAGCCTCCATTACCGCACCCTCCTATCCAGCTGATGTCCTACTGGATATACAGTGGGGCAAAAAAGTATTTAGTCAGTCAGCAATAGTGCAAGTTCCACCACTTAAAAAGATGAGAGGCGTCTGTAATTTACATCATAGGTAGACCTGAACTATGGGAGACAAACTGAGAAAAAAAAATCCAGAAAATCACATTGTCAGTTTTTTAACATTTTATTTGCATTTTATGGTGGAAAAAAAGTATTTGGTCAGAAACAAAATTTCATCTCAATACTTTGTAATATATCCTTTGTTGGCAATGACAGAGGTCAAACGTTTACTGTAAGTCTTCACAAGGTTGCCACACACTGTTGTTGGTATGTTGGCCCATTCCTCCATGCAGATCTCCTCTAGAGCAGTGATGTTTTTGGCTTTTCGCTTGGCAACACGGACTTTCAACTCCCTCCAAAGGTTTTCTATAGGGTTGAGATCTGGAGACTGGCTAGGCCACTCCAGGACCTTGAAATGCTTCTTACGAAGCTATTCCTTCGTTGCCCTGGCGGTGTGCTTTGGATCATTGTCATGTTGAAAGACCCAGCCACGTTTCATCTTCAATGCCCTTGCTGATGGAAGGACATTTGCACTCAAAATCTCACGATATATGGCCCCATTCATTCTTTCATGTACCCAGATCAGTCGTCCTGGCCCCTTTGCAGAGAAACAGCCCCAAAGCATGATGTTTCCACCACCATGCTTTACAGTAGGTATGGTGTTTGATGGATGCAACTCAGTATTCTTTTTCCTCCAAACACGACAAGTTGTGTTTCTACCAAACAGTTCCAGTTTGGTTTCATCAGACCATAGGACATTCTCCCAAAACTCCTCTGGATCATCCAAATGCTCTCTAGCAAACTTCAGACGGGCCCGGACATGTACTGGCTTAAGCATTGGGACACGTCTGGCACTGCAGGATCTGAGTCCATGGTGGCGTAGTGTGTTACTTATGGTAGGCCTTGTTACATTGGTCCCAGCTCTCTGCAGTTCATTCACTAGGTCCCCCCGCGTGGTTCTGGGATTTTTGCTCACCGTTCTTGTGATCATTCTGACCTCACGGGGTGGGATTTTGCGTGGAGCCCCAGATCGAGGGAGATTATCAGTGGTCTTGTATGTCTTCCATTTTCTAATTATTGCTCCCACTGTTGATTTCTTCACTCCAAGCTGGTTGGCTATTGCAGATTCAGTCTTCCCAGCCTGGTGCAGGGCTACCATTTTGTTTCTGGTGTCCTTTGACAGCTCTTTGGTCTTCACCATAGTGGAGTTTGGAGTCAGACTGTTTGAGGGTGTGCACAGGTGTCTTTTTATACTGATAACAAGTTTAAACAGGTGCCATTACTACAGGTAATGAGTGGAGGAAAGAGGAGACTCTTAAAGAAGAAGTTACAGGTCTGTGAGAGCCAGAAATCTTGATTGTTTGTTTCTGACCAAATACTTATTTTCCACCATAATATGCAAATAAATTGTTAAAAAAACAGACAATGTGATTTTCTGGATTTTTATTTCTCAGTTTGTCTCCCATAGTTGAGGTCTACCTATGATGTAAATTACAGACGCCTCTCATCTTTTTAAGTGGTGGAACTTGCACTATTGCTGACTGACTAAATACTTTTTTGCCCCACTGTATGTACATTCTCTTTCCAATAAAGAGCACGTAAATACAGCTTCTACTGGGTGAGTGCCGCATATTTTCCTTCTTCATGTTTTGGATTATTCGGCTTTTTTGCTATTGATGCAGAGCACCATATACCCTAAGCTTACGTGACGCCTGGTTGTCAGAAGTTGCTAAGTCCATAATCTGTGGAATATCATACACTCTAGTGCCATCCACTGCCTATCTCTCTTTTGTTGCAAAGGGGAAAAGAGAGACAAAACACACTGCAAAGAAAAAAAAATGGTCTCAGCACTTCTCTTATCCCTCTATTGAGATGCATTAATACTTTGGGCCACCTGTACTGTTATGACCTGGTGGTAAGGACAATAATGGACCTGGTGGTTAAGAGCACGCGGAATGACCTGATAGTTACTAATAATATAGGACGAGCTCTGAGACGTGGGAACTCTGCTGACCGCAATCCCTAATCCTATCACACACACTAGAAATAGCCGTGGATTGCTCCTAACGCTCGCTATGCAACTCGACACAGCCTAAGAAACTAGCTAGCCCTAGAGATAGAAAAATAAAGCCTACCTTGCCTCAGAGAAATTCCCCAAAGGAAAAGGCAGCCCCCCACATATAATGACTGTGAGTAAAGATGAAAATTACAAACACAGAGATAAAATAGATTTAGCAAAGTGAGGCCTGACTTACTGAACAGACAGAGGATAGGAAAGGTAACTTTGCGGTCAGCACAAAAAACTACAAAAAGACCACGCAGAGGGCGCAAAAAGACCCTCCGCACCGACTCACGGTGCGGAGGCGCTCCCTCTGCGTCCCAGAGCTTCCAGCAAGCAAGACAAAATCAAAATAGCAAGCTGGACAGAAAAATAGCAAACCAGAGAAAAACAAGCAGGAACTTAGCTTCTGCTGGGAAGACAGGTCACAAGAACGATCTAGGAGAGAACAAGACCAATACTGGAACATTGACAGGTGGCATGGAGCAATGATCTAAGTTGGAGTTAAATAGAGCAGCCAGCTAACGAATTAACCTCGTCACCTGTGGAAGGAAACTCAGAAGCCGCAGCTCCACTCACAACCACCAGAGGAAGCCCATGGACAGAACCAGCCGAAGTACCATTCATGACCACAGGAGGGAGCTTGACAACAGAATTCTCAACAGCATGCCCATAGATCCCAGGCCCGCAGTGGGATTACATTAGACAACACTGCGAGGTGGGATCTCGGGCAGCGTGGCCGCACAGGCGCAGCCAGCCTGACACCAAATGATGTCAGAAGACGGGCAGCGCAAACTGTGCATGGCCAAGGGATAACAGAACAGCGCAGGCTCCGGGACAGCTTAAAACAATGCTGAGGAGGCGGCGGACGGCACCAAGGGGGTAGGAATGACGGCTGTGCTGCGTCACATAACAAAGGAAAGTCCCACCTCCAGGATGGTTTAACGGTGTGAGGAGAATCATTTCATAAGTGTTAGGTTCAGCGTGTGCAAGGAGCACAACGAAAATAGGCACCTTTTCCTTGTGCAGCATTACTGCTGCACAAGGTGGCTCTTTCAGTAACAAACGGCTGGGGGGGGACAGGTTCCCTTTAATTTTAGTTGTGCCAGCGTGGCGGTCGCATGACACGTTGCCGGAGACACAGCAGGGGAGTAGCAGGCGTGACTGAACCCCACTAACACATTGGCGCGGTGTTTGGCTCTGTGCAAACAGCACTTCCGGGCAGCAACCAGCAGTGTTGGAGCCCAGGGACAGCAGGAGGAGCAGAGTGTAGGCCGAAGCCTGCACTGTAGGCATGTAAATGTCTGTTAGTGTGCCAGCGTGGCGGTCGCATCACACATTGCCGGATACACAGCTGGGAATCAGCTGAAGTTGCTGAAACCAAATAACACGGCAGCAAGTGTTAACTGTGCAGCCAGCACTTCCAGGCACCAACTGGCGGTGTTAGAGCCCAGGGACAGCAGGAGGAGCAGATTGGAGGTATTGCCGCACACACTGCTGGGGATCAGCTGACGTTACTGAACCCCAATAACAGAGGAGCGACTGTTGACTGTGCGGACAGCACTTCCAGGCACCAACTAGTGGTGTTAGAGCCCATGGACAGCACGAGTAGCAGAGGAACAGAGTGTAGGCCGAAGCCTGATTGGAGCAAGTTGAAAGGGAACCTTTAATTCCCCCCAAGGCGTTTGTAGCTGAAAGAGCCATCTTGTGCAGCACTAAGGATGCAAAAGGAAAAGGTTGCTCTTTTAACTATGCTCATTGCAAACACAGAACTAAACACTTATAAAATGTGCCCCCTGATACCGTGAAACCGACCCGGAGGTGGGAATTTCCTTCGTAATGGGACACAGCACAGGCGTCATTCCTACCCCCTTGGTGCTGTGCGCCGCCTCTTCAGCGTTGTTTGAAGCTGTCACGGAGCCTGCGCTGTAATGTTATCCCTTGGCCATGCACACTTAGCGCTGTCTGTCTTCTGACATCATTTAGGTGTCAACGCCTGGGGGGGGACAGGTTCCCTTACATTTCAGTTGTTGTGTCAGCGTAGCGGTCGCAGGACACATTGCCGGCTACACAGCTGGGGATCAGCTGACGTTACTGAAACCCAATAACACTGGGTCGTATGTTTTGACTGTGCAGCCTGCACTTCTGAGCCTCAACTGGCGGGGTTGGAGCCCAGGAATTACAGTTCAGGTGGTAGAAAGATGAACACATCAGGAGACCTGGATGACACCCAATTATTTAATCAGGCAGAGGAGTGGCAAATTCCTGCGAGATCCAGGCCTGGTTCATTTTCAGAAAAGTAAGCCGGTCAACGTTATCGGAGGATAGTCGCATGCGACGATCTGTTAGTACACCACCTGCGGCACTCAAGACGCGTTCCGATAAGACACTAGCCACAGGGCAAGCCAGCACCTCCAATGCATACTGGCTTAGCTCTGGCCATGTATCCAGCTTAGAGACCAAAAACTTGAAAGGGGAAGAGCCGTCTGGGAGTATAGTAAGAGGGCAAGACATGTAGTCTGTCACCATCTGACGGAACCGTTGCCTCCTGCTGACTTGAGCCACCGGTGATGGTGTAGACATTTGGGGCGGGCACACAAAACTGTGCCACAGTTGGGCCATACTGGTCTTGCCTTGGGCAGAGGCACTGCTTCTGCTCCCTCTTTGTGCAGAGCCTCCTCCACTGCCTCGACGCACTGAGCTGCTTTGTAAAGCACTAGCAGCACTGCTCTCAGTTGGACTGGAGAAGATGATGGAATACACCAGTGTGGCTTGGTACTCCCGCATTTTACGCTCCCGGGTCAACGGTGTGATGAGGTTTTGTACATTGTCCCGGTAGCGAGGATCGAGGAGGGTGTACACCCAATAATCAGCCATGTTGAGAATGTAGTCGATGCGGCGGTCGTTTCTCAGGCACTGCAGCATGAAATCAACCATGTGCTGCAGACTGCCAACTGGCCAAGAAACGCTGTCCCCTGCTTGAGACGTGATCTCTGCCCGCTCTTCATCACCCCACCCTCGCTGTACACACTGACTACTGGACAATTGTGTAACTCCCTCCTCTGGACGGATTTCTTCCTCCTCCATTGACTCCTCCTCATCCTCCTCACAAAGTGTCCCCTGCCTACGCCTTTTTTGAGGAACCACGTGGCGCTGACTGTCCAGAAGCTGTTGGAAATGGTGAATCCTCATCCTCCACCTCTTCCACAACATCATCACTTAGCGCTTGAAGTGTTTGTTGAAGCAGGCAGATAAGGGGGACAGTCATGCTGACTAGTGCATCATCTGCACTCGCCATCCACGTGGAATAATCGAAGGGACGCAAAACCTGGCAGACGTCCTTCATAGTGGCCCACTCTGTGGTTGTGAAGTCTGAACGGCGCGGATTGCGACTTCTTTGCGCCTGATGCAGCTGGTACTCCATTACTGCTTGCTGCTGCTCCCACAACCGCTCCAACATATGTAACGTGGAATTCCACCTGGTAGGTAGGTCACATATGAAGTGATGTTCCGGAAGGTGGAATCGGCGCTGCAGAGCTGCAATGCACGATCTTGCCATGCTGGAACGCCACAAGTGAGCACACTCTAGGCGGACCTTGTGCAGCAGTGCATCAAGATCCGGATAGTCCCTCAGAAAACTCTGCACAACCAAATTGAGCACATGTGCCAGACATGGGATGTGAGTGAGGTTGCCAAGTGACAAAGCTGCCATCAGATTTCGGCCATTGTCACACACTACCATGCCTGGCTGGAGATTCGCTGGCACAAACCACACATCGCTCTCCTGCTTGATGGCATTCCAGAGCTCCTGCGCTGTGTGGCTTCGATTCCCCAAAGAAACTTATTTCAGTACGGCCTGTTGACGTTTGGCCACGGCTGTGCTCATGTCGGTCGTAACGGGTAAACGTTCACGGGTCCATGTGGAGGTGGACTGTGATGGCTCCTGCAGCGATGATTCTGAGGAACTTGTGTATGAGGAGGAGTCAATGTGTACAGACTGGATTCCTGCAATCCTTGGAGTGGGCAGGACACGTCCTACGCCACTCGCACGATCTGTACCCGGCTCAACAACATTAACCCAATGGGCAGTGAGGGAAAGGCATCGCCCCTGTCCATGTTGACTGGTCCACGCATCGGTGGTGAGGTGGACCTTGCTACTGACGGTGTTCAGTAGTGCGTGTTTTATGTGTCCCTCCACATGCTTGTGCAGGGCAGGGATGGCTTGCCTGCTGAAATAAATGTGGCTGGGCACATTGTACTGTGGGACTGCCAATGCCATCAAGTCACGGAAGCTGTCAGTCTCCACCAGCCTGAATGAGAGCATTTCCAGTGACAGAAGTTTGGCAATGCCTGCATTCAGAGCCTGTGCTCGGGGGTGGTTTGCCGAAAATGGCTGCCTTTTCTCCCATGCCTGTACTACCGATGGCTGTAGACTGGGCTGGGAGTGTGAGGATGACTGAGAACGTGGTGCTGTGGGTGGAATTACAGTGGATCTCTGGACAACAGTGCCAGAGGTTCTTCCATGGCGATCCTGGGAGGAAGCCGAACCAGCTGTGTGTGAGCTGGAGGAAGAGGCAACACAAGCTGAAAAGGTGGTAGCTGCCGCTGTTGGTTGGTCTAGGTCTTCAGTGTGTTTTTGTAACTCCACCGCGTGCCTGTTCCGCACATGTTTCCACATATTTGTGGTATTGAGGTAGCTGACACTTTTCCCTCTTTTGACTTTCTGATTACACAGCTTGCATTTGACAAAGCAAATGTCATCTGCAACTGTGTAAAAAAAGGACCAGGCACTGCAAATCTTGGGAGCGCCCTTTTTGGCTTTTGGAAGAGACAAGCTCCTAACGGGTGCCAAAGTGGAGGCTACAGGCTCTGCAGTCTTCCCCCTCCCTCTCCCTCTTTGGCCCGTTCAGTGAATCTCTTCCTCAGAGCTGCTCCCACCACCTTCCTGTACCTCATGCCACGATGGGTCAAGGACCTCATCATCTACACCAGGGGTGTCAAACTGCATTCCTCGAGGGCCGCAAACAGGTCATGTTTTCAGGATTTCCTTGTATTGCACATGTGATAATTTAATCACCTGCACAGAATGATTCCAGCACCTTGTGTAATGCAAAGGAAATCTTGAAAACACGCCTGGTTTGCGGCCCTCGAGGAATGCAGTTTGAAACCTCTGATCTACACTACCCTCTGCCACCAACTGCTCCTCCTGGGTTGTCTCGGCAGCACAGTACGCACCAGAAAGCGGCACCTGAGTCTCATCATCAGATGCGTACTGTGCTGTGGTGACCGGAGGCACTGGCCCACCTGCCTCTTCAGAGTCAGAGAGACAAAGCTGTTGGGCATCACTGCACACTGCCTCTTCTTCCATTTCTCCAATGCTGCTTGGCTGGCCTCCTGTTTCCAAGCAAAGAGATTCAGAGAACAGAAGTAGAGACGGCTCCTGTCATCGGCTCTCTGACTGCCTGGCCAATTTGGCAGGTGGTGAAGAGACAGATGGCTGCTCTCCAGTGCTCTGTGCCTGAGAGGATGTGGCACTAATTGAAGTTGATGCGTTAGCTGTCTTCCATCCGACAACGGCTTCAATTTGATCTTCACGCAGCAGCGGTGTACGGCGCTCTCCTACAAAGCTGCGCATGAAGGACTCTTCCCTGCTGAAACTGGGTGATGATGAGTCACCGGTGCCCGCAGCAGACACAGAATCACCACGTCCTCTCCCTGCTCCATCCCCACGCCCACGTGCCTTACTCCCTGCCCTCTTCATCTTGGTTGACAGATAAAGATAAGTAGAAAAGTACTAAGGCCTTAGTGTGGACTAGACTTTATTATGAGCTAATGTGGCCTACACAACTGTAAAGGGGTGTGTTTGGTGAACTTTCCTTTTTTTTTGGGGGGGGGGGGCAGATCTGACTACAGAGCGAGTTTCACTCACACGGAGACCGTGCAGACAGCCGTAAACGGTGCTGCAAGACCCAAAAAACCTCCTCTATGTTATCCTATGTAGTGTTTTTCCACAATTTTGCTGGATACGGGTGGAAAGCCACTAATAGGAAATTTTTGAAAAAATGTGCACCAGGATACATTATATTAGCAAAAAAGGACAATGTATTTTACGATATGAGTCAGTAACGCATTCTGAGCTGAATACAACTGGCTGTGGCTGCACACAGACTACTGTTATGAAAGGCAATTCAGTACCACAATGGACATAGCGGTCAGAGCACATACAGTGATCTGACAATAACTCAAAATCATAGAACGAGCTCTGAGACGTGGGAACTCTGCAGACCGCAATCCCTAATCCTCTCCAAACAACACTAGAGGCAGCCGTGGATTGCGCCTAACTCTGCCTATGCAACTCGGCACAGCCTGAGAAACTAACTAGCCTGAAGATTGCCTCAGAGAAATACCCCAAAGGAAAAGGCAGCCCCCCACATATAATGACTGTGAGTAAGATGAAAAGACAAACGTAGGGATGAAATAGATTCAGCAAAGCGAGGCCCGACTTTCTTAACAGAGCGAGGATAGGAAAGATAACTTTGCGGTCTACACAAAACCCTAAAGAATACCACGCAAAGGGGGCAAAAAGACCCTCCGTACCGAACTAATGGCATGGAGGTACACCCTTTGCGTCCCAGAGCTTCCAGCAAAACAATTAGACAAGCTGGACAGAAAAAATAGCAAACAAATAGCAAAGAAGAACTTAGCTATGCAGAGCAGCAGGCCACAGGAATGATCCAGGGAAAAACAAGTCCAACACTGGAACATTGACAGGAAGCCAGGATCAAAGCATTAGGTGGAGTTAAGTAGAGCAGTACCTAACGACCTCACCACATCACCTGAGGTAGGAAACTCAGAAGCCGCAATACCACTTTCCTCCACCAACAGAGGCTCACAGAGGGAATCAGCCGAAGTACCACTTGTGACCACAGGAGGGAGCTCTGCCACAGAATTCACAACAGTACCCCCCCTTGAGGAGGGGTCACCGAACCCTCACCAGAGCCCCCAGGCCGACCAGGATGAGCCACATGAAAGGCACGATCAAGATCGAGAGCATGGACATCAGAGGCAAAGACCCA
Source organism: Ranitomeya imitator (assembly GCF_032444005.1). Classification (NCBI taxonomy): domain Eukaryota; kingdom Metazoa; phylum Chordata; class Amphibia; order Anura; family Dendrobatidae; genus Ranitomeya; species Ranitomeya imitator. The sequence continues at coordinate 594,048,503 of NC_091286.1, forward strand.
GGAATTATCTTCCTGAGCATAACCCTTCCACTTAACCAGATACTGGAGTTTCCGTCTTGAAACACGAGAATCCAAAATCTTCTCCACAATATACTCCAACTCCCCCTCCACCAAAACCGGGGCAGGAGGGTCAACAGATGGAACCATAGGTGCCACGTATCTCCGCAACAATGACCTATGGAATACATTATGTATGGAAAAGGAGTCTGGAAGGGTCAGACGAAAAGACACAGGATTAAGAACCTCAGAAATCCTATACGGACCAATGAAACGAGGTTTAAACTTAGGAGAGGAAACCTTCATAGGAATATGACGAGAAGATAACCAAACCAGATCCCCAACACGAAGTCGGGGACCCACACAGTGCCTGCGATTAGCAAAACATTGAGCCCTCTCCTGGGACAAGGTCAAATTGTCCACTACATGAGTCCAAATCTGCTGCAACCTGTCCACCACAGTATCCACACCAGGACAGTCCGAAGACTCAACCTGTCCTGAAGAGAAACGAGGATGGAACCCAGAGTTGCAGAAAAATGGCGAAACCAAGGTAGCCGAGCTGGCCCGGTTATTAAGGGCGAACTCAGCCAAAGGCAAAAAGGACACCCAGTCATCCTGATCAGCAGAAACAAAACATCTCAGATATGTTTCCAAGGTCTGATTGGTTCGTTCGGTCTGGCCATTAGTCTGAGGATGGAAAGCCGAGGAAAAAGACAAGTCAATGCCCATCCTACCACAAAAGGCTCGCCAAAACCTCGAAACAAACTGGGAACCTCTGTCAGAAACGATATTCTCTGGAATACCATGTAAACGAACCACATGCTGGAAGAACAATGGCACCAAATCAGAGGAGGAAGGCAATTTAGACAAGGGTACCAGATGGACCATCTTAGAAAAGCGATCACAGACCACCCAAATGACTGACATCTTTTGAGAAACGGGAAGATCTGAAATAAAATCCATAGAGATATGTGTCCAAGGTCTCTTCGGGACCGGCAAGGGCAAAAGCAACCCACTGCCACGAGAACAGCAGGGCTTAGCCCGAGCACAAATCCCACAGGACTGCACAAAAGTACGCACATCCCGCGACAGAGATGGCCACCAAAAGGATCTAGCCACTAACTCTCTGGTACCAAAGATTCCAGGATGACCAGCCAACACCGAACAATGAATAATAATAATAATAATTTTTATTTATATAGCGCCAACATATTCCGCAGCGCTTTACAAATTATAGAGGGGACTTGTACAGACAATAGACATTACAGCATAACAGAAATACAGTTCAAAACAGATACCAGGAGGAGTGAGGGCCCTGCTCGCAAGCTTACAAACTATGAGGAAAAGGGGAGACATAGAGGTGGATGGTAACAATTGCTTTAGTTATTCGGACCAGCTATAGTGTAAGGCTCAGGTGTTCATGTAAAGCTGCATGAACCAGTATGTAGCAGTACAGACACAGAGGGCTAATACTGCATAAAGTGTATGAGAACATGATGCGAGGAACTTTTCTTTTTTTTTTTTTTATTATTATAAATAGGCCACACAGGGATCGTTAGGTTAATGCATTGAGGCGGTAGGCCAGTCTGAACAAATGAGTTTTTAGGGTACGCTTAAAACTGTGGGGATTGGGGATTAATCGTATTAACCTAGGTAGTGCATTCCAAAGAATCGGCGCAGCACGTGTAAAGTCTTGGAGACGGGAGTGGGAGGTTCTGATTATTGAGGATGCTAACCTGAGGTCATTAGCGGAGCGGAGGGCACGGGTAGGGTGGTAGACTGATACCAGGGAGGAGATGTAGGGTGGTGCTGAGCCACTGAACCTCAGAGATAACTTTATTCGTCCACCTATCAGGGACAAACAGTTTCTCCGCTGGACAACGATCAGGTTTATTAGCCTGAAATTTTTGCAGCACCCGCCACAAATCAGGGGAGATGGCAGACACAATTACTCCCTCCTTGAGGATACCCGCCGGCTCAGACAAACCCGGAGAGTCGGGCACAAAACTTCTAGACAGAGCATCCGCCTTCACATTTTTAGAGCCCGGAAGGTACGAAATCACAAAGTCAAAACGGACAAAAAACAGCGACCAATGAGCCTGTCTAGGATTCAACCGCTTGGCAGACTCGAGATAAGTCAAGTTCTTATGATCAGTCAATACCACCACGCGATGCTTAGCTCCTTCAAGCCAATGACGCCACTCCTCGAATGCCCACTTCATTGCCAGCAAATCTCGGTTTCCCACATCATAATTTCGCTCAGCAGGCGAAAACTTCCTGGAAAAAAAAGCGCATGGTTTTATCACTGAGCAATCAGAACCTCTCTGCGACAAAACAGCCCCTGCTCCAATCTCAGAAGCATCAACCTCGACCTGGAACGGAAGAGAAACATCTGGTTGACACAACACAGGGGCAGAAGAAAAACGACGCTTCAACTCTTGAAAGGCTTCCACAGCAGCAGAAGACCAATTGACCACATCAGCACCCTTCTGCTAATCGGTCAATGGTTTAGCAATACTAGAAAAATTGCAGATGAAGCGACGATAAAAATTAGCAAAGCCCAGGAACTTTTGCAGACTTTTCAGAGACGTCGGCTGAGTCCAATCATGGATGGCTTGGACCTTAACAGGATCCATCTCGATAGTAGAAGGGGAAAAGATGAACCCCAAAAATGAAACCTTCTGCACACCAAAGAGACACTTTGATCCCTTCACAAACAAAGAATTAGCACGCAGGACCTGAAAAACCGTTCTGACCTGCTTCACATGAGACTCCCAATCATCCAAGAAGATCAAAATGTCATCCAAGTACACAATCAGGAATTTATCCAGGTACTCTCGGAAGATGTCATGCATAAAGGACTGAAACACTGATGGAGCATTGGCAAGTCCGAATGGCATCACTAGATACTCAAAATGACCCTCGGGCGTATTAAATGCAGTTTTCCATTCATCGCCTTGCTGAATGCGCACCAGATTATACGCACCACGAAGATCTATCTTGGTGAACCAACTAGCCCCCTTAATCCGAGCAAACAGATCAGATAACAATGGCAAGGGGTACTGAAATTTAACCGTGATCTTATTAAGAAGGCGGTAATCTATACAAGGTCTCAGCGAACCATCCTTCTTGGCCACAAAAAAGAACCCTGCTCCCAATGGCGACGATGACGGGCGAATATGCCCCTTCTCCAGGGATTCCTTCACATAACTGCGCATAGCGGTGTGCTCAGGCACGGATAAATTAAACAGTCGACCTTTTGGGAATTTACTACCAGGAATCAAATTGATAGCACAATCACAATCCCTATGCGGAGGTAGGGCATCGGACTTGGGCTCATCAAATACATCCCGGTAATCAGACAAGAACTCCGGGACCTCAGAAGGGGTGGATGACGAAATTGACAGAAATGGAACATCACCATGTACCCCCTGACAACCCCAGCTGGACACCGACATGGATTTCCAATCTAATACTGGATTATGGACTTGTAGCCATGGCAACCCCAACACGACCACATCATGCAGATTATGCAACACCAGAAAGCGAATATCCTCCTGATGTGCAGGAGCCATGCACATGGTCAGCTGGGTACAGTACTGAGGCTTATTCTTGGCCAAAGGTGTAGCATCAATTCCTCTCAATGGAATAGGACACTGCAAGGGCTCCAAAAAAAAACCACAACGCTTAGCATACTCCAAGTCCATCAAATTCAGGGCAGCGCCTGAATCCACAAATGCCATGACAGAATACGATGACAAAGAGCAGATCAAGGTAACGGACAGAAGAAATTTTGACTGTACCGTACCAATGGTGGCAGACCTAGCGAACCGCTTAGAGCGCTTAGGACAATCAGAGATGGCATGAGTGGAATCACCACAGTAGAAACACAGACCATTCAGACGTCTGTGTTCTTGCCGTTCAACTCTGGTCAAAGTCCTATCGCACTGCATAGGCTTAGGTTTAACCTCAGGTAATACCGCCAAATGGTGCACAGATTTACGCTCACGCAAGCGTCGACCGATCTGAATGGCCAAAGACATAGATTCATTCAGACCAGCAGGCATAGGAAATCCCACCATGACATCCTTATGGGCTTCAGAGAGACCCTTTCTGAAAATCGCTGCGAGCGCAGCTTCATTCCATTGAGTGAGTACGGACCACTTTCTAAATTTCTGACAATATACCTCTATCTCATCCTGACCCTGACACAAAGCCGGCAAATTTTTCTCTGCCTGATCCACTGAATTAGGCTCATCGTACAGCAATCCGAGCACCAGGAAAAACGCATCAATATTACTTAATGCAGGATCTCCTGGCGCAAGGGAAAATGCCCAGTCTTGAGAGTCGCCACGCAAAAAAGAAATAATAATTCTCACTTGTTGAGCTGGGTCACCAGAGGAGTGAGGTTTCAAGGCCAGAAACAGTTTGCAATTATTTTTGAAATTCACAAACTTGACTCTATCACCATAAAACAAATCAGGAATAGGAATTATTGGTTCAAACATAGGCTTCTGAACCACCAAATCTTGAATCTTTTGTACATTTATAACGAGATTATCCATTGAACAGCACAGACCCTGAATGTCCATGTCCACACCTGTGTCCTGAACCACCCAAATGTCTAGGGGAAAAAAAAGGCAAAACACAGTGCAAAGAAAAAAAAATGGTCTCAGAACTTCTTTTTTCCCTCTATTGAGAATCATTAGTACTTTGGGCTTCCTGTACTGTTATGAAAGGCAATTCAGTACCACAATGGACATAGCGGTCAGAGCACATACAGTGATCTGACAATAACTCAAAATCATAGAAAAAGCTCTGAGACGTGGGAACTCTGCAGACCGCAATCCCTAATCCTCTCCAAACAACACTAGAGGCAGCCGTGGATTGCGCCTAACTCTGCCTATGCAACTCGGCACAGCCTGAGAAACTAACTAGCCTGAAGATAGAAAATAAGCCTACCTTGCCTCAGAGAAATACCCCAAAGGAAAAGGCAGCCCCCCACATATAATGACTGTGAGTAAGATGAAAAGACAAACGTAGGGATGAAATAGATTCAGCAAAGTGAGGCCCGACTTTCTTAACAGAGCGAAGATAGGAAAGATAACTTTGCGGTCTACACAAAACCCTAAAGAATACCACGCAAAGGGGGCAAAAAGACCCTCCGTACCGAACTAACGGCACGGAGGTACACCCTTTGCATCCCAGAGCTTCCGGCAAAACAATTAGATAAGCTGGACAGAAAAAATAGCAAACAAATAGCAAAGAAGAACTTAGCTATGCAGAGCAGCAGGCCACAGGAATGATCCAGGGAAAAACAAGTCCAACACTGGAACATTGACAGGAAGCCAGGATCAAAGCATTAGGTGGAGTTAAGTAGAGCAGTACCTAACGACCTCACCACATCACCTGAGGTAGGAAACTCAGAAGCCGCAATACCACTTTCCTCCACCAACAGAAGCTCACAGAGAGAATCAGCCGAAGTACCACTTGTGACCACAGGAGGGAGCTCTGCCACAGAATTCACAACAGACTACAGGGCGAGCTGCACTCACACGGAGACCGTGCAGACAGCCGTAAACGGCGCTGCAAGGCCCAAAAACCCTCCTCTATGTTATCCTAAGTAGTGTTTTTCCACAATTTAGCTGGATACGGGTGGAAAGCCACTAATAGGAAATTTTTGAAAAAATGTGCAGCAGGCTGCACTATTAGCAAAAAAGGACAATGGATAGAACAGTATGAGGCAGTGTGAACTACCCTGAGCTGAATACAACCGGGTATATGGCTGCACACAGACTACAGAGTGAGCTGCACACACACACACACACAGAGACCTTGCAGAACGCTGTGAAAACAGCGCTGCAAGGCAAAAGCAAGGTGAACACACAGCGGTTGCTAAATTAGCCAGGGAAAAGCGCAATGAAGCAATTCGCTATCTCAACTGGCCCTCAGTCAGAACACAGCGTCCTGTCCCTAACTGAATTCACAGCAGAGTGAGTGCAAAATGGTGACAGCGTTTTTTATAGTGCATCATGACATCATTTCAGCAGCCAATCACAGCCTTACCAGTAGTTACATGCCCACCATGCTAAACAGGATGTGCCCACACTTGCAATCATTCCTCATTGGCTGAATTCGTGCAGTTTGAATTCTGGGAACTTCCGATTCCGGTATCTAATATGCGGTAAATATCGGAACTCGGTATCGGAATTCCGATACCGCAAATATCGGCCGATACCCGATACTTGCGGTATCGGAATGCTTAACACTAGTGGAGACTTTTTTTTATCAAAAACTTCCTAAAATATCATTTATGTATTATTCATTTACTTCCATATGACATCTCTGTTCTGGATTTTATATTGTGCCTTCATTCAAAATACTGCTTGTGTGCACATTATTCCACTGAGTACACGAGTATGAGCTCCAGAATCCGGGTGTGCGCATGCACACTACTTCATTAATCTTCTTCAACTTATATATAAAGATGCAGGCACATATTTCAAGTTTTCATTGGCCGTTGTACGTTCACACGTGGTGTCATAAACATCTGTATGCACACGCGCGATATATATCTGTCACATTGTCGCAATTGCGTCGGCGCATATATGCATGCACAGCATTTGTCTGCCTTTCTACTATGTGCAAGCATGAGTAATTTACTGATTATAACAAGGTAGCCTCCGAAAAGTCCAAAAGCTGATTTGGATATTGTTGATTATGAGTTCTCTATTTAAACGGCGTCACATGCAACTGATACACAGGTCCCTGAGGAAGTCACATTGTTTGGTGACACGCGTTGGGCACCTACACCTTGCCTGTTCTTTACAACCATTTTTTACAACCTTGTGAATTTCACGTTGTTTCCTACACGTAGCCAAATGTCATACAGTTTAAAGTCCACTTTCAATCGCTTTGTCATTTGTTTTTAAAAAAATTAAGCTTTTGTAAACTCTATACCCTATGTCCATTTTGCTCATGATATTGTTTTTGCTCATAGATACCTGGCTACAGGAGAACGTTTGCCTCACTGCACTTCCAATTTCAACTGGGCAAATCGACTATTTGCAAACTTGTTTGTGAAACATGTGAGGCCATTTGAAACATCTTACATGCAATTGTACTACCGACACCATCACCAGCAATGTGGCTATCCATCGCCAAAAGCTTTGAGGATGTGGCTAATTTTCCCAATTGCATTGGTGCCGTGGATGGGAAGCACATCCGCATTCAGAAGCCTGTGCATAGTGGATCCCTGTACTACAACTATAAAAAATACTTTTCAAATGTGTTAATGGCTATTGTGCATGCTAGATACCGTTTTGTTGCAGTTGATATTGGGGCATATAGTCGGACCAACGATTCCCAAGTATTCAAAGAGTCCAACATGGGGAAATGCCTGTACATACCCTCAGCACGACCTCTACCAGGCACGGAAGGCACAAGTTTGCCGTTTGCTTTAGTTAGGGATGAGGTGCTCCAACTAGGACAAAATCTAATAAAGCCATACTCAAGCCGCAGTCTAAACTACACCAGACACATCTTTAAATATCACTTGAGCAGTTCAAGATGCTATGTTGAATGCACATTTGGAATTCTGACTTCAAAATGGCAGATTTTATTATCATGTATGCAATTTCAACCTTAAAATGTGGACCGTGTAGTGAAGGCTTGCATCTGCCAGAACAATTTTGTGTCATGACATGAACCCCTGGTAGTTGACCCCGATGACTGTGAGTCAAACCTAATGAGCATAGATTCGACTACAGTTCGTTCACCAGTTGAAATTATGCGATCAATTTGCCCATTATTTTGTAAACGAAGGTCAAGTTCCATGGCAAAACACCCATGTCTGACAATGTTTAACAATGTTTCATTATGTTATGTTGAATTATGTGAAATGAATGTAGATTTGTGATCTGTGTACTACAGTTAAGTCCATATATATTTGGACAGAGGCAACATTTTTCTAATTTTGGTTATATACTTTACAACAATGAATTTTAAACAAAACAATTCAGATGCAGTCGAACTTCAGACTTTCAGCTTTCATTTGAGGGTATCCACATTAAAACTGGATGAAGGGTTTAGGAGTTTCAGCTCCTTAACATGTGCCACCCTGTTTTTAAAGGGACCAAAAGTAATTGGACAGATTCAATAATTTTAAATAAAATGTTCATTTTTAGTACTTGGTTGAAAACCCTTTGTTGGCAATGACTGCCTGAAGTCGGGAACTCATGGACATCACCAGACGCTGTGTTTCCTCCTTTTTGATGCTCTACCAGGCCTTCCCTGTGGTGGTTTTCAGTTGCTGTTTGTGGGCCTTTCTGTCTGAAGTTTAGTCTTTAACAAGTGAAATGCCTGCTCAATTGGGTTGAGATCAGGTGATTGACTTGGCCATTCAAGAATATTCCACTTCTTTGCTTTAATAATCTCCTGGATTGCTTTGGCTTTATGTTTTAGGTCATTGTCCATCTGTAGTATGAAACGACGACCAATCAGTTTGGCTGCATTTGGCTGGATCTGACCACACAATATGGCTCTGAATACCTCAGAATAAATTCAGCTGCTTCTGTCCTGTGTCACATCATCAATAAACACTAGTGACCCAGTGCCACTGGCAGCAATGCATGCCCAAGCCAACACTCTGCCTCCGCCGTGTTTTATAGATGATGTGGTATGCTTTGGATCATGAGCTGTACCACGCCTTCGCCATACTTTTCTCTTTCCATCATTCTGGTAGAGGTTGATCTTGGTTTCATCTCTCCAAAGAATGTTCTTCCAGAACTGTGCTGGCTTTTTTAGATGTTTTTTAGCAAAGTCCAGTCTAGCCTTTTTATTCCTGATGCTTATGAGTGGCTTGCACCGTTCAGTGAACCCTCTGTACTTACTTTCATGTAGTCTTCTCTTTATGGTAGATTTGGATTTTGATACGCCGACCTCCTGGAGAGTGTTGTTCACTTGGTTGGCTGTTGTGAAGGGGTTTCTCTTCACCATGGAGATTATTCTGCGATCATCCACCACTGTTATCTTCTGTGGGCGCCCAGGTCTTTTTGCATTGATGAGTTCACCAGTGCTTTCTTTCTTTCTCAGGATATACCAATCTGTAGATTTTGCCACTCCTAATATTCTAGCAATTTCTTGGATGGGTTTTTTCTGTTTTCGCAGCTTAAGGATGGCTTGTTTCCCCTGCATGGAGAGCTCCTTTGACCAAATGTTTACTTCACAGCAAAACCTTCCAAAAGCAAGCACCACACCTCAAATCAACTCCAGGCCTTTTGTCTGCTTAATTGAGAATGACATAATGAAGGGATTGCCCATATCTGTCCATGAAATAGCCTTGGAGTCAATTGTCCAATTACTTTTGGTCCCTTTAAAAACAGCGTGGCACATGTTAAGGAGCTGAAACTCCTAAACCCGTCATCCAATTTTAATGTGGATGCCCTCAAATGAAAGCTGAAAGTCTGAACTTCAACTGCATCTGAATTGTTTTGTTTAAAATTCATTGTGGTAATGTCTATAACCAAAATTAGAAAAATGCTGTCTCTGTCCAAATATATATGGACCTAACTGTATGTGTAATTTTGGTTCTTTTGGTGTTATGTTCTGTCGTCATACTGTATGTACTAAATTTTAGCTTTATCTTACAGTTGTTTTTTAAAACACAAGTAAAGTTTAGAATCTTCATTAGCAAAAACATATTTTTTCTTAACATGTCCTGAATACAATAGTCTCCCACTCCAAATTTTGGTAGGCATTTGAAAAATATGTGATCCCATTGGGATTTAAGATATAACATATTCAAATAGAGGTCTTGAAAAATCAAAAACCTAAACTTTCAAAGGCTATGTTGCCCAATTGAATAAAATCCAAACGTGGACTATACCAAACAGCAGACTGGATCAATTTTAGCTTTTACAGATTGTGGTACTGCGCAGGCATATTGTCTGGCCAACTGGAAGTTGGACTGCTACATTGACGGTGCCTTTCCAGACCAGGTTCACTCTGACCGCTCAGTTGTGTTGTCGCTTGGTATGACTGCATCTCCATGGTACAATCACTTGCAGTTGGTTTTGTTTGAGGGGAAGTGGATTGCTGATGTCCCAAAAATTCCTCAACTAGATTATTTTACCTTTGTCGGAACTGTAAATTTGTGCGACAGTATGTTTTGAACTAAAGGGACATTAGATAAATAAAAATAGCTTCCAATCATTGGCTGTGTAAACAGATTCTCGAGATTGCAACCCCTTAATTTCCCGCCTTAGTTCTCTGTGTTCGCTGCGACACAGATCCTCTACCCATTGGATTCCTTCAACTATTATCATATCGACTTCTACGTTGGCAGCAAATCGCTTGCATCCACGCTGTGCTTGCAAACGGGCACTGACAACAGGAGCCACAGTACTACTGTCCATTGATCGTGGCTTGCTCAGGACAGACACATCTACAGTGCCCGTTTGTTGGGTTGGTTCCTGGCAAGTTGGCTCTGTTAACTCCTCTGGCTTATTAGGCGCAGCTATATTGCAGACCGTTCTATTAAAAAAAATAATAATAATAATATTTAAAAACAATGTAAATTTAACACACACTTGTAGCACAAAATATTTTCAGCCATATTTTTTGAACACACTTTATTACAAAACACACTACACACTTTTTAACACACAATCTTGTGACTCAAACTTTTATAACACACTTTTTTAACTCAATTTTTTAACACAATTTTTTCACACAATTCTTTTAACATAATTTTTTAACACAAAAACATTAAGATTATAAGAAGATTACTGTTACTTACGATCGCTGGTACGATGTTTCTGAAGAAACATCAATTGCTTGTAGTGAACATAAGGGGTGGTCCGTTTACCAGAAGATCCACTTGGGGTACAAAGGTTTTGCCAGTAATCATGGACAAATCTGCCTCTTATTGATCGCCAACTGGTATGGACTGCATCGGCTACAATAAAAAAAAATAAAAAAAATTTCGCAAAAAATATTTCAAGGAACTAACATCAATTTAACTTGCCCATTAATTACCAATTTTTTGGGGGGAGGAGGTCGACTTTTCCGGATAGCAAGGATCCAACTCACAAATTATTTTCTCCCACAATCTCCTGTTTTTAATAACATCACTATGAGAGTTGTCACTCTCATCCGAAATGGAAGGATTCGCCTGTACCAACGCTATCAGAGTCTCACTTTCAACATCCAAGGGCTCTTCATCTACATTAAGGTGTGTTTTTTTATGACAGCTTGGACTATGTAAACACAATGTTTGAAATACAAATCAGAGTGTATGTTCATATTGCGTTTATATACTCAGGCTCGGACTGGCCCACCGGGAGATCGGAGAATCCTCCGGTGGGCCCGCCTCCCAGTGGGCCCTCCCCCTCACCAGCAGCAGACTCCTGCCTCATTCAATTCATTATTAGTGCCTGCACCCAGCGGTGAGTTCTTTATTCCATACCCAGTGCCAGCCGTCTGCACTGCTCAGTAACAAATGATGTGAGAGCTTTCTCATCATTTGCTGCGGCTTCTGCTGATCTAGTGGCACTCACCGCTCTATCAGCTGTGGTGTGCTGAATGAGATCAATAGAAGCGGCAGCAGCAGGTGATGAGAAAGCGCTCACCTCACATCACTTGTTACTGAGCAGTGCAGACGGCCGGCACTGGGTGTGGAATAACCCGCACAGCGCAGAGCCACAGGCTGTGAGACTGCACTGTACAGCACACAGCCTCTAGAGCGGAGTTGAAGATTTTTTTTTAGAACCTGAGGGCAATGGCATGATGTCACCGGAAGGGGCGGGGCCTCCATCAGACCAGTGACCAGGAAGCAGCGTTGTTCTGAGGCTCAGGCTGCTGCAGAGGAATGAAATGAGTGGCTGCACTATGGAGCCCCGTGAGGAGAGGACCAAGGGGCTGCACAATAAACCCTTGAACGAATAGGAATGAAGACCCAGGATTCAGTGAGTGGTGAGAGGATATTTTTTGGAAAGGGTTGATGTAACTAGAGTGGGGCTTGTATAGTGAAGATGATGAGAGGTTGTGTGGAGAAGTGGAGATGATAATAACAGGCTGCATGAAAAAAGGGTCATGATGAGGGGCTGTGTGAAAAGGGGGACGATCAGGGGGCTGTATGGAGAAGGAGGGATGATGAGGGTCTGTGTGGAAAAGGGGGGGCAATGAGGTGACTGTGTGGAGAAGGAGGGATGATGAGGCTGTGTGGAGAAGGAGGGATGACGAGGCTGTGTGGAGAAGGAGGGATGACGAGGCTGTGTGGAGAAGGAGGGATGACGAGGCTGTGTGGAGAAGCAGGGATGACGAGACTGTGTGGAGAAGGAGGGATGACGAGGCTGTGTGGAGAAGGAGGGATGACGAGGCTGAGTGGAGAAGGAGGGATGACGAGGCTGTGTGGAGAAGCAGGGATGACGAGGCTGTGTGGAGAAGGAGGGATGACGAGGCTGTGTGGAGAAAGAGGGATGACGAGGCTGTGTGGAGAAGGAGGGCTGATGAGGCTGTGTGGAGAAGGAGGGATGATGAGGGGCTGTGTGGAGAAGGGCGGATGATGAGGCTGTGTGGAGAAGGAGGGATGACGAGGCTGTGTGGAGAAGGAGGGATGACGAGGCTGTGTGGAGAAGGAGGGATGACGATGCTTTTTGGAGAAGCAGGGATGACGAGGCTGTGTGGAGAAGGAGGGATGACGAGGCTGTGTGGAGAAGGAGGGATGACGAGGCTGAGTGGAGAAGGAGGGATGACGAGGCTGTGTGGAGAAGGAGGGATGATGAGGCTGTGTGGAGAAGGAGGGCTGACGAGGCTGTGTGGAGAAGGAGGGATGATGAGGGGCTGTGTGGAGAAGGGCGGATGATGAGGCTGTGTGGAGAAGGAGGGATGATGAGGGGCTGTGTGTTATGTTTGCTAATGACAGGTGTTATGAAGGCAATCCAGAAACACAGTGTGCTTAGCGATCAGAGCGCACACAGTGATCTGACAAATACCCAAAAATACAAGAACGAGCTCTGAGACGTGGAAACTCTGTAGACTGCACACCTGATCCTATCCTAAACACAACTAAAAGCGGCTGTGGATTGCGCCTAACAACTACCTAGGCAACTCGGCACAGCCTAAGAAACTAGCTAGCCTGAAGATAGAAAAATAGGCCTGACTTGCCCCAGAGAAATTCCCCAAAGGAAAAGGCAGCCCCCCACATATAATGACTGTGAGTAAGATGAAAAGACAAAACGTAGGGATGAAATAGATTCAGCAAAGTGGGGCCTGATATTCTAGGACAGAGCGAGGACAGTAAAGCGAACTTTGCAGTCTACAAAAAACCCTAAAGCAAAACCACGCAAAGGGGGCAAAAAAAACCCACCGTGCCGAACTAACGGCACGGCGGTACACCCTTTGCGTCTCAGAGCTTCCAGCAAAACAAAAGACAAGCTGGACAGAAAAAAAGCAACAAAAAAGCAAAAAGCACTTTGCTATACAGAGCAGCAGGTCACAGGAACAATCAGGAGAAGCTCAGATCCAACACTGAAACATTGACAAGGAGCAAGGATAGCAGCATCAGGCGGAGTTAAGTAATGAAGCAGTTAACGAGCTCACCAGAACACCTGAGGGAGGAAGCTCAGAAGCTGCAGTACCACTTGTGACCACAGGAGTGAATTCAGCCACAGAATTCACAACAGTACCCCCCCCTTGAGGAGGGGTCACCGAACCCTCACCAGAGCCCCCAGGCCGACCAGGATGAGCCGCATGAAAGGCACGAACAAGATCGGAAGCATGAACATCAGAGGCAAAAACCCAGGAATTATCTTCCTGAGCATAACCCTTCCATTTAACCAGATACTGGAGTTTCCGTCTAGAAACACGAGAATCCAAAATCTTCTCCACAATATACTCCAATTCCCCCTCCACCAAAACCGGGGCAGGAGGCTCAACAGATGGAACCATAGGTGCCACGTATCTCCGCAACAACGACCTATGGAATACATTATGTATGGAAAAGGAGTCTGGGAGGGTCAAACGAAAAGACACAGGATTGAGAACCTCAGAAATCCTATACGGACCAATAAAACGAGGTTTAAATTTAGGAGAGGAAACCTTCATAGGAATATGACGAGAAGATAACCAAACCAGATCCCCAACACGAAGTCGGGGACCCACACGGCGTCTGCGATTAGCGAAAAGTTGAGCTTTCTCCTGGGACAAGATCAAATTGTCCACTACCTGAGTCCAGATCTGCTGCAACCTATCCACCACAGAATCCACACCAGGACAGTCCGAAGACTCAACCTGTCCTGAAGAGAAACGAGGATGGAACCCAGAATTGCAAAAAAATGGAGAAACCAAGGTAGCCGAGCTGGCCCGATTATTAAGGGCGAACTCAGCCAACGGCAAAAAGGACACCCAATCATCCTGGTCTGCAGAAACAAAACATCTCAGATATGTTTCCAAGGTCTGATTGGTTCGTTCGGTCTGGCCATTAGTCTGAGGTTGGAAAGCCGAGGAAAAGGATAGGTCAATACCCATCCTACCACAAAAGGCTCGCCAAAACCTTGAAACAAACTGGGAACCTCTGTCAGAAACAATATTCTCAGGAATGCCATGCAACCGAACCAAATGCTGAAAGAACAAAGGTACCAAATCAGAGGAGGAAGGCAATTTAGCCAAGGGCACCAGATGGACCATTTTAGAAAAGCGATCACAGACCACCCAAATGACTGACATCTTTTGAGAAACGGGAAGGTCAGAAATGAAATCCATCGAAATATGTGTCCAAGGCCTCTTTGGGACCGGCAAGGGCAAAAGCAACCCACTGGCACGAGAACAGCAGGGCTTAGCCCTAGCACAAATCCCACAGGACTGCACAAAAGTACGTACATCCCGTGACAGAGATGGCCACCAGAAGGATCTAGCCACTAACTCTCTGGTACCAAAGATTCCAGGATGACCAGCCAACACCGAACAATGAAGTTCAGAGATAAGTTTATTAGTCCACCTATCAGGGACGAACAGTTTCTCTGCTGGACAACGATCAGGTTTATTCGCCTGAAATTTTTGCAGCACCCGCCGCAAATCAGGGGAGATGGCAGACACAATGACTCCTTCCTTGAGGATACCCGCTGGCTCAGATAAACCCGGAGAGTCGGGCACAAAACTCCTAGACAGAGCATCCGCCTTCACATTTTTAGAGCCCGGAAGGTACGAAATCACAAAGTCGAAGCGGGCAAAAAATAACGACCAACGGGCCTGTCTAGGATTCAAGCGCTTGGCAGACTCGAGATAAGTCAAGTTCTTATGATCAGTCAATACCACCACGCGATGCTTAGCTCCTTCAAGCCAATGACGCCACTCCTCGAATGCCCACTTCATGGCCAGCAACTCTCGATTGCCCACATCATAATTACGCTCAGCGGGCGAAAACTTCCTGGAAAAGAAAGCACATGGTTTCATCACTGAGCAATCAGAACCTCTCTTTGACAAAACCGCCCCTGCTCCAATCTCAGAAGCATCAACCTCGACCTGGAACGGAAGAGAAACATCTGGCTGACACAACACAGGGGCAGAACAAAAACGACGCTTCAACTCCTGAAAAGCTTCCACAGCAGCAGAAGACCAATTAACCAAATCAGCACCCTTCTTGGTCAAATCGGTCAATGGTTTGGCAATGCTAGAAAAATTACAGATGAAGCGACGATAAAAATTAGCAAAGCCCAGGAACTTTTGCAGACTTTTCAGAGATGTCGGCTGAATCCAATCCTGGATGGCTTGGACCTTAACTGGATCCATCTCGATAGTAGAAGGGGTAAAGATGAACCCCAAAAATGAAACTTTCTGCACACCGAAGAGACACTTTGATCCCTTCACAAACAAAGAGTTAGCACGCAGGACCTGAAAAACCATTCTGACCTGCTTCACATGAGACTCCCAATCATCTGAGAAGATCAAAATGTCATCCAAGTAAACAATCAGGAATTTATCCAGATACTCACGGAAGATGTCATGCATAAAAGACTGAAACACAGATGGAGCATTGGCAAGTCCGAACGGCATCACTAGATACTCAAAATGACCCTCGGGCGTATTGAATGCAGTTTTCCATTCATCTCCTTGCCTGATTCTCACCAGATTATACGCACCACGAAGATCTATCTTAGTGAACCAACTAGCCCCCTTAATCCGGGCAAACAAGTCAGATAACAATGGCAAGGGATACTGAAATTTAACAGTGATCTTATTAAGAAGGCGGTAATCAATACACGGTCTCAGCGAACCATCCTTCTTGGCTACAAAGAAGAACCCTGCTCCCAGTGGTGATGACTAGAGTTGAGCGACCTTGACCTTTTTAGAGTCGAGCCGGGTTTTGCGAAACCCGACTATGTCCAAAGTCGGGTCGAGTGAAATCGGCCGATTATGACGTAAAGTCGGGATCGACCGAAACACGAAACCCAATGCAAGTCAATGGGGCAGCATAGTCGGCAGTGAGTGGGGGCCAGGAAAACACCTAGAGTGCCCATTTTAATGTCAAAACCATCCATTCTTCTTAATGAAGCTTGTCAAGCGTAATTTACCTTAAAATAATTGGAAGGCATTTGAAATTGGGGGTCATTTGGCTAAAGTTGTGGGGGGTAGGGCTGGTTCAAGTAATTAGTGGGCCCAGTAAATCTGGACCACGTCACGGCAGTGGAGCAGGGAGAGGTAAGTATTTCAACTTTGCAAGTGCTGTGATCCTGAGCAAGCAGGGGGGGCCCACTCGTTGGCATTGGCACTGGCACAGGGCCCCTCAAAGTACAGCGGTGTGTTTGCACGGCGGGGGCGCCTCCCACCGGCAGCAACACTTTTGCGTACTATGAGAGGCCCTGTGCCAGTGACGTCGCCAACTAGTATTCCTCCCCCCACCTGATGAAGGAACCTGCACTTTCATCTGCACCTTCCTCTTTGTCCCCGTGTAAGGTGGTATGGTATGCGGGAAGAGCAACCTGACTTTCAGCAGGGTCACAATGTTGTTGTGTAGCGTGCACGGGGAATGTTGCGTTATGGGTCAATGTACCAGCAGACTCATCTATCACTGGCTGGGCAATGGGCACGATGAAGTGGAAACACAGATATAGGCCCAAAGAATAAAGTGGGCTAAATGCAGTTCAAAATTGGTAACACAGGAATAACCAGGGGGCATTGCAGTGGAGGACAACTGGAATGAGAGGCTGACACAGAGAGTAGGGCCAAATCAGTAAGTAGTCGAAATGCAGTTCAAAATTGGCAACCGTAGTAAACAGGCGGCACAGCTTTGTTCAGTGGAGGAGAACAGCAAGGAGTGGCAGACACCGATAGTAGGCCCCAACCCAACTAGTAGGCCAAATGCAGTCTAACATTAACAACTACTTAACGAGAGGCTGAAAATGGAATTTCAGGACAGGAAACCAGGAGAACAGCAAGGAGTGGCAGACACCGATAGTAGGCCCCAAACCAACTAGTACGCCAAATGCAGTTGTTCCATTTAACCACAATTTAATGAGAGCCTGAAGATAGAAGCTCAGGAAAGGCAACCTGGGGAACACCTTGGAGTGTAACACACCATCTCTCTCCACCCGATACCCATTTTGTAGGCCTAATGCAGTGTAGTTTTCTACAACTACTAAACGAGAGTCGGAAGATCGAAGCAATGGCGAGGAAACCTGGAGAACACCTTGGAGTGTAACACACCATCTCTCTCCACCCCATTCCCCATTTTTTAGGCCTAATGCAGCCTACTTTCCGACACCTACTAAACGAGAGCATGAAGATCGAAGCTCAGGAAAGGCAACCTGGGGAACACCTTGGAGTGTAACAACAACCTCTCTCTACACCACGGAAGGGCTGATTCTTAGGAAGGAAGGCTGTTGTAAATAAGCATTGCGCGTCCGAGGGTGATTATATTCTTATTCGGTATCTACTCACCCTCGGACGCGCCATGCTTCTTGATTTGTAATTAATGTTTATTTGCAATGTGCTTTTGACTTACTCAATTATTTTTTTAATTATTGATTTTATTAAATTAATAGTTTAACATCTTATTGGAAATAATTTAAAGGAGACGCGACAGGACAACACTCGGTGGATGCCATATCTGTGTTAACAACTCCAAAAAACTTTCAGTTAACTTCTTGCAGGAGAAAGAAATTGTAGCTGTTGGACCTTTGTAGTACAGTTCCAGATATTTGTTGTGTGTTTGTTTTGATTGTTAAAATGTCTGCATTTGAGATCTCAACACGATCTTATTTTTTATAATCAAATTAATTTTTTAAATATTTTATTAGGTTGGTTCAAGGGGTACACGGGCCGCAGTAGACAGGTCAGTGGAGGCCTAGTGGAAGGAGGGACCGCAGATGCGCCACTGTTTCACCCATACACAATTAGTAGGCCTAATGCAGCGTAGTTTCCAACAGCTACTAAACGAGAGCCGGAAGATCGAAGCTCAGGAAAGGCAACCTGGGGAACACCTTGGAGTGTAACAACAACCTCTCTCTACACCACGGAAGGGCTGATTCTTAGGAAGGAAGGCTGTTGTAAATAAGCATTGCGCGTCCGAGGGTGATTATATTCTTATTCGGTATCTACTCACCCTCGGACGCGCCATGCTTCTTGATTTGTAATTAATGTTTATTTGCAATGTGCTTTTGACTTACTCAATTATTTTTTTAATTATTGATTTTATTAAATTAATAGTTTAACATCTTATTGGAAATAATTTAAAGGAGACGCGACAGGACAACACTCGGTGGATGCCATATCTGTGTTAACAACTCCAAAAAACTTTCGGTTAACTTCTTGCAGGAGAAAGAAATTGTAGCTGTTGGACCTTTGTAGTACAGTTCCAGATATTTGTTGTGTGTTTGTTTTGATTGTTAAAATGTCTGCATTTGAGATCTCAACACGATCTTATTTTTTATAATCAAATTAATTTTTTAAATATTTTATTAGGTTGGTTCAAGGGGTACACGGGCCGCAGTAGACAGGTCAGTGGAGGCCTAGTGGAAGGAGGGACCGCAGATGCGCCACTGTTTCACCCATACACAATTAGTAGGCCTAATGCAGCGTAGTTTCCAACAGCTACTAAACGAGAGCCGGAAGATCGAAGCTCAGGAAAGGCAACCTGGGGAACACCTTGGAGTGTAACAACAACCTCTCTCTACACCACGGAAGGGCTGATTCTTAGGAAGGAAGGCTGTTGTAAATAAGCATTGCGCGCCCGAGGGTGATTATATTCTTATTCGGTATCTACTCACCCTCGGACGCGCCATGCTTCTTGATTTGTAATTAATGTTTATTTGCAATGTGCTTTTGACTTACTCAATTATTTTTTTAATTATTGATTTTATTAAATTAATAGTTTAACATCTTATTGGAAATAATTTAAAGGAGACGCGACAGGACAACACTCGGTGGATGCCATATCTGTGTTAACAACTCCAAAAAACTTTCAGTTAACTTCTTGCAGGAGAAAGAAATTGTAGCTGTTGGACCTTTGTAGTACAGTTCCAGATATTTGTTGTGTGTTTGTTTTGATTGTTAAAATGTCTGCATTTGAGATCTCAACACGATCTTATTTTTTATAATCAAATTAATTTTTTAAATATTTTATTAGGTTGGTTCAAGGGGTACACGGGCCGCAGTAGACAGGTCAGTGGAGGCCTAGTGGAAGGAGGGACCGCAGACAGGCATCGAAGGCCTAAAATAATCACACATGGCTGTAGGCAATTTTAAATTGGTTCCAGGGGTACACGGGCAGCAGTGGTGTGGTCAGTGGAGGCCTAGTGGAAGGAGTGACCACAGACAGGCATCGAAGGCCTAAAATATTAACACATGGCTGTAGGCAATTTTAAATTGGTTCCAGGGGTACTTGGGCAGCAGTGCCCTGGTCAGTGTAGTAGTAGTTGAAAGAATGGACCGCAGACAGGCATCGAAGGCCTAAAATAAAAAAATTGGGCTGGCTGTAGGCAATTTTAAATTGGTTCCAGGGTTACACGGGCAGCAGTGGTGTGGTCAGTGGAGGCCTAGTGGAAGGAGTGACCGCAGACAGGCATCGAAGGCCTAAAATAATCACACATGGCTGTAGGCAATTTTAAATTGGTTCCAGGGGTACACGGGCAGCAGTGGTGTGGTCAGTGGAGGCCTAGTGGAAGGAGTGACCACAGACAGGCATCGAAGGCCTAAAATATTAACACATGGCTGTAGGCAATTTTAAATTGGTTCCAGGGGTACACGGGCAGCAGTGGTGTGGTCAGTGGAGGCCTAGTGGAAGGAGTGACCGCAGACAGGCATCGAAGGCCTAAAATAATAACACATGGCTGTAGGCAATTTTAAATTGGTTCCAGGGTTACACGGGCAGCAGTGGTGTGGTCAGTGGAGGCCTAGTGGAAGGAGTGACCGCAGACAGGCATCGAAGGCCTAAAATAATCACACATGGCTGTAGGCAATTTTAAATTGGTTCCAGGGGTACACGGGCAGCAGTGGTGTGGTCAGTGGAGGCCTAGTGGAAGGAGTGACCACAGACAGGCATCGAAGGCCTAAAATATTAACACATGGCTGTAGGCAATTTTAAATTGGTTCCAGGGGTACTTGGGCAGCAGTGCCCTGGTCAGTGTAGTAGTAGTTGAAAGAATGGACCGCAGACAGGCATCGAAGGCCTAAAATAAAAAAATTGGGCTGGCTGTAGGCAATTTTAAATTGGTTCCAGGGGTACACGGGCAGCAGTGGTGTGGTCAGTGGAGGCCTAGTGGAAGGAGTGACCGCAGACAGGCATCGAAGGCCTAAAATAATAACACATGGCTGTAGGCAATTTTAAATTGGTTCCAGGGTTACACGGGCAGCAGTGGTGTGGTCAGTGGAGGCCTAGTGGAAGGAGTGACCGCAGACAGGCATCGAAGGCCTAAAATAATCACACATGGCTGTAGGCAATTTTAAATTGGTTCCAGGGGTACATGGGCAGCAGTGGTGTGGTCAGTGGAGGCCTAGTGGAAGGAGTGACCACAGACAGGCATCGAAGGCCTAAAATATTAACACATGGCTGTAGGCAATTTTAAATTGGTTCCAGGGGTACACGGGCAGCAGTGGTCTGGTCAGTGGAAGTCTAGTGGAAGGAGTGACCGCAGACAGGCTTCCAAGGCCTAACATAACAAAATTGGGCTGGCTGTAGGCACTTTAAATTGGTTCCAGGGGTACATGGGCAGCAGTGGTCTGGTCAGTGGAAGTCTAGTGGAAGGAGTGACCGCAGACAGGCTTCCAAGGCCTAACATAACAAAATTGGGCTGGCTGTAGGCACTTTAAATTGGTTCCAGGGGTACATGGGCAGCAGTGTATGGTCAGTGGAAGTCTAGTGGAAGGAGTGACGGCAGACAGTCTTCGAAGGCCTAACATAACAAAATTGGGCTGGCTGTAGGCACTTTAAATTGGTTCCAGGGGTACATGGGCAGCAGTGTATGGTCAGTGGAAGTCTAGTGGAAGGAGTGACCGCAGACAGGCTTCGAAGGCCTAACATAACAAAAATGTCAAAACAATGGTATTGTCAGTGCCAGGCATTGAAGGATGTCAGCGCCTAGACTACACATTGGTGAAGCTGTGAGAGATAATTTTGCTAGTGGTAGAGCACTGTTTGAGCTGGGGGGGGGAACTGGCTTGTGGCCGGCGGTACAGGCACAGGGCCCCTCATATTACAACGGTGAGTCTGACGTTGGGTGCGCACCACCACCGCCAGAGACACTTTATTGTACTATGAGGGACCCAGTGGCAGTGCCGTCGACCAAAAGCGGCCACACCCACCTCTTCAGACAAACAGCACTCTCAAGGGTCCAAGCGCAAAGTGGCGATAGCACGACCCCGTGTGGGGAGTTTGGCCATTTCGTGAGGTGGAAACATGTCGTATGCTGGACAATCAGGTGAAGAAAATTACGAGATTGGAAAAGTCATTCAGAATAGTCCACAGGCAAGACCTTTTCATAGGAAAGCTAGGTGTCAGCCGGGCAGGGTGGGGCAAAAGATTTTGAAATCCAGTTGTGGTTCATTTTAATGAAGGTTAGATCATCTACATTTTGGGTAGCCAGACGAGTCCTTTTTTCTGTTAGTATTGAACCTGCAGCACTGAATACTCTTTCTGATAGGACACTAGCTGCCGGGCAAGCAAGCTCCTGCAATGCATATTCTGCCAATTCTGGCCAGGTGTCTAATTTGGATGCCCAGTAATCAAATGGGAATGACGGTTGAGGGAGAACGTCGATAAGGGATGAAAAATAGTTTGTAACCATACTGGACAAATGTTGTCTCCTGTCACTTTGAATTGATGCTGCAGTACCTGTCCTGTCTGCGGTCATAGAAAAATCACTCCACAACCTGGTCAGAAAACCCCTCTGGCCAACGCCACTTCTGATTTCTGCCCCTCTAACACCTCTGGTCTGCTGGCCCCTGGAGCTCGTGTGAGAACGATCACGGGCGCTGTGTGCAGGGAATGCCAGAAGCAAACGGTCAACAAGAGTTGATTGTTTTGTTGCTAATATTAGTTCCAAGTTCTCATGTGGCATAATATTTTGCAATTTGCCTTTATAGCGAGGATCAAGGAGGCAGGCCAACCAGTAATCGTCATCGTTCATCATTTTTGTAATGCGTGTGTCCCTTTTGAGGATACGCAAGGCATAATCCGCCATGTGGGCCAAAGTTCCCATTGTCAAATCTGCGGTTGTGCTTGGTTGAGGGGCAGTTGCAGGCAAATCTACGTCACTTGTGTCCCTCAAAAAACCAGAACCCGGCCTTGCCACGCCACCAATTTCCCGTGCCCCCGGGAAAGCTTCCTCATTAAAAATATACTCATCCCCATCATCCTCCTCATCCTCCACCTCCTCTTCGCCCGGTACCTCGTCATGTACACTGCCCTGACCAGACAATCGCTGACTGTCATCAAGGCTTTCCTCTTCCTCTGGTGCAGACGCCTGATCCTTTATGTGCGTCAAACTTTGCATCAGCAGACGCATTAGGGGGATGCTCATGCTTATTATGGCGTTGTCTGCACTAACCAGCCGTGTGCATTCCTCAAAACACTGAAGGACTTGACACATGTCTTGAATCTTCGACCACTGCACACCTGACAACTCCATGTCTGCCATCCTACTGCCTGCCCGTGTATGTGTATCCTCCCACAAAAACATAACAGCCCGCCTCTGTTCGCACAGTCTCTGAAGCATGTGCAGTGTTGAGTTCCACCTTGTTGCAACGTCTATGATTAGGCGATGCTGGGGAAGGTTCAAACAACGCTGATAGGTCTGCATACGGCTGGAGTGTACAGGCGAACGGCGGATATGTGCGCAAAGTCCACGCACTTTGAGGAGCAGGTCGGATAACCCCGGATAACTTTTCAGGAAGCACTGCACCACCAGGTTTAAGGTGTGAGCCAGGCAAGGAATGTGTTTCAGTTGGGAAAGGGAGATGGCAGCCATGAAATTCCTTCCGTTATCACTCACTACCTTGCCTGCCTCAAGATCTACAGTGCCCAGCCACGACTGCGTTTCTTGCTGCAAGAACTCGGACAGAACTTCCGCGGTGTGTCTATTGTCGCCCAAACACTTCATAGCCAATACAGCCTGCTGACGTATGCCAGTAGCTGCCCCATAATGGGAGACCTGGTGTGCAACAGTGGCAGGTGCGGATGGAGTGTTTGTGCGACTGCGGTCTGTGGACGAGCTCTTGCTTCTGCAGGAGGACGAGGAGGAGGAGGAGGAGGAGGGGGTGCGAACGGCTACAGACAACTGTTTACTAGACCGTGGGCTAGGCAGAACTGTCCCAAACTTGCTGTCCCCTGTGGACCCTGAATCCACCACATTTACCCAGTGTGCCGTGATGGACACGTAACGTCCCTGGCCATGCCTACTGGTCCATGCATCTGTTGTCAGGTGCACCTTTGTGCTCACAGATTGCCTGAGTGCATGGACGATGCGCTCTTTAACATGCTGGTGGAGGGCTGGGATGGCTTTTCTGGAAAAAAAGTGTCGACTGGGTAGCTCGTAGCGTGGTACAGCGTAGTCCATCAGGTCTTTGAAAGCTTCGCTTTCAACTAACCGGTAGGGCATCATCTCTAACGAGATTAGTCTAGCTATGTGGGCGTTCAAACCCTGTGTACGCGGATGCGAGGCTAAGTACTTCCTTTTTCTAACCATAGTCTCATGTAGGGTGAGCTGGACTGGAGAGATGGAGATCGTGGAACTAGCGGGGGTGCCGGTGGACATGGCAGACTGAGAGACGGTGGGAGATGGTATTGTTGCCGCCGGTGCCCTAGATGCAGTGTTTCCTACTACGAAACTGGTGATTCCCTGACCCTGACTGCTTTGGCCTGGCAAAGATACCTGCACAGATACAGCAGGTGGTGCGCTAAATGGTGGTCCTACACTGCCGGAAGGGATGTTGCGTTGATGACTAGCTTCATTGGCCGAGGGTGCAACAACCTTAAGGGACGTTTGGTAGTTAGTCCAAGCTTTCAAATGCATGGTGGTTAAATGTCTATGCATGCAACTAGTATTGAGACTTTTCAGATTCTGACCTCTGCTTAAGGAAGTAGAACATTTTTGACAGATGACTTTGCGCTGATCAATTGGATGTTGTTTAAAAAAATGCCAGACTGCACTCTTTCTAGCATCGGATACCTTTTCAGGCATTGCAGACTGAGCTTTAACCGGATGGCCACGCTGTCCTCCACCAGGTTTTGGCTTTGCCACGCGTTTTGGGCAAGATACGGGCCCGGCAGATGGAACCTGTGGCGATGTTGATGCCTGCTGCGGCCCCTCCTCCTCCTCTGCTTCAGAACTGCTGCCGCCTGCACCCTGTTCCCCCAATGGCTGCCAATCGGGGTCAAGAACTGGGTCATCTAATAACTCTTCTTGTACCTCCTGCGCAACTTCGTCTGTGTCACCGTGTCGTTCGGTGGTATAGCGTTCGTGATGGGGCAACATAGTCTCATCAGGGTCTGATTCTTGATCAGCACCCTGCGAGGGCAATGTTGTGGTCTGAGTCAAAGGACCAGCATAGTAGTCTGGCTGTGGCTGTGCGTCAGTGCACTCCATGTCAGATTCAATTTGTAATGGGCATGGACTGTTAACTGCTTCACTTTCTAAGCCAGGGACGGTATGTGTAAAGAGCTCCATGGAGTAACCCGTTGTGTCGCCTGCTGCATTCTTCTCTGTTGTTGTTTTTGCTGAAGAGGACAAGGAAGTGACTTGTCCCTGACCGTGAACATCCACTAACGACGCGCTGCTTTTACTTTTACCAGTTTCACGAGAGGAGGCAAAAGAGCTAGAGGCTGAGTCAGCAAGATAAGCCAAAACTTGCTCTTGCTGCTCCGGCTTTAAAAGCGGTTTTCCTAATCCCAGAAAAGGGAGCGTTCGAGGCCTTGTGTAGCCGGACGACGAACCTGGCTCCACAGCTCCAGACTTAGGTGCAATATTTTTTTCCCCACGACCACCTGATGCTCCACCACTACCACTACCCTCATTACCAGCTGACAATGAACGCCCCCGGCCACGACCTCTTCCACTAGACTTCCTCATTGTTTTAAAAACGTAACCAAACTAACGTTATTTGTTGCAGTCACACAACTTACACGGTGAGCTATAACTTCAGTATGATTTAGCTACCCCTTTACAGGTTGGTGAGACCACCGCGAAAATCAGGCACAATGTTACACACTCTTTTTTTGGTGGCTGCAAATTAGAGAGATGCCCCACACGCAGGACTGTCACTGAAGCACAAATGTTAATATTAATGTCACACTATTATTTGTTTTTTATTTTTATTTTTTTCAGGAACACTTTAGAAACCCCCCCAAAAAAAAAAAATTGATTTTTGCAGGGAGAATTTAGAAAACAAATGTAACAAACTATATGCTTTCTATGGGCCACTGAGTGAGAGATGACGCACACAGGAATCAGGAGTGGCACACAAGCCCAGAGGCCAATATTTTTCTACCAATGATTGATGGAGTTATTTTCTCTGGTAGATTTTGGAACCCAAATCAAGGAAAAAAAATATAGGCTTTCTATGGACCACAATTGGAGAGAGAGAGAGAGAGAGAGAGATGGCACACCCAGGAGTCAAGACTGGCACACAAGCAGAAAGGCCAATATTAATCTCCCACTGTTTTTTTTTGTTTTTTTTTTTTTTCAGGGAGACTTTAGAAAAAAAAAAAATAAAAAAAATATGATTTTATCAGGAAGAATTTAGAAACCAAATAAAATAAAATGATTTTTTCAGGGAGAATTTAGAAAACAAATAAAACCAAAAATAGGCGTTCTATGGCCCACTGACTGAGAGATGACGCACACAGGAATCAGGAGTGGCACACAAGCCCAGAGGCCAATATTTTTCTACCAATGATTGATGGAGTTATTTTCTCTGGTAGATTTTGGAACCCAAATCAAGGAAAAAAAATATAGGCTTTCTATGGACCACAATTGGAGAGAGAGAGAGAGAGAGAGAGAGAGAGAGAGAGAGATGGCACACCCAGGAGTCAAGACTGGCACACAAGCAGAAAGGCCAATATTAATCTCCCACTGTTTTTTTTTTTTTTTTTTTTTTTTCAGGGAGACTTTAGAAAAAAAAATAATAAAAAAAATATGATTTTATCAGGAAGAATTTAGAAACCAAATAAAATAAAATGATTTTTTCAGGGAGAATTTAGAAAACAAATAAAACCAAAAATAGGCGTTCTATGGCCCACTGACTAAGAGAGAGAGAGAGAGATGGAACGCTTAGTACTGGCACACAAGCCCAAAGGGCAATATTAATCTCCCTTTTTTTTTCCAGGGAGAATTTCTAAAACCCCCCCCAAAAAAAAAATAGGCTTTCTATGGCCCACTATTTGTGAGAGAGATGGGACGCTCAGGACTGGCACAGATGGCACACTCAGGACTGGCACAGAAGCCCAGAGGCCAATATTAATCTCCCTTTTTTTCTGGGAGAATTTATAAAACCAAAAAAATATTTAAATAGGCTTTCTATGTCCCACTATTTGTGAGAGAGATGGCACGCTCAGGACTGGCACAGATGGCACGCTCACAACTGGCACACAAGCCCAGAGGCCAATATTAATCTCCCTTTTTTCAGGGAAAATTTATAAAACCAAAAAAAAAATTAAATAGGCTTTCTATGGCCCACTATTTGTGAGAGAGATGGCACGCTCAGGACTGGCACAGATGGCACGCTCACAACTGGCACACAAGCCCAGAGGCCAATATTAATCTCCCTTTTTTCAGGGAAAATTTATAAAACCAAAAAAAAAATTAAATAGGCTTTCTATGGCCCACTATTTGTGAGAGAGATGGGACGCTCAGGACTGGCACAGATGGCACGCTCAGGACTGGCACAGAAGCCCAGAGGCCAATATTAATCTCCCTTTTTTTCTGGGAGAATTTATAAAACCAAAAAAATATTTAAATAGGCTTTCTATGGCCCACTATTTGTGAGAGAGATGGCACGCTCAGGACTGGCACAGATGGCACGCTCACAACTGGCACACAAGCCCAGAGGCCAATATTAATCTCCCTTTTTTCAGGGAAAATTTATAAAACCAAAAAAAAAATTAAATAGGCTTTCTATGGCCCACTATTTGTGAGAGAGATGGCACGCTCAGGACTGGCACAGATGGCACGCTCACAACTGGCACACAAGCCCAGAGGCCAATATTAATCTCCCTTTTTTCAGGGAAAATTTATAAAACCAAAAAAAAAATTAAATAGGCTTTCTATGGCCCACTATTTGTGAGAGAGATGGGACGCTCAGGACTGGCACAGATGGCACGCTCAGGACTGGCACAGAAGCCCAGAGGCCAATATTAATCTCCCTTTTTTTCTGGGAGAATTTATAAAACCAAAAAAATATTTAAATAGGCTTTCTATGGCCCACTATTTGTGAGAGAGATGGCACGCTCAGGACTGGCACAGATGGCACGCTCACAACTGGCACACAAGCCCAGAGGCCAATATTAATCTCCCTTTTTTCAGGGAAAATTTATAAAACCAAAAAAAAAATTAAATAGGCTTTCTATGGCCCACTATTTGTGAGAGAGATGGCACGCTCAGGACTGGCACAGATGGCACGCTCACAACTGGCACACAAGCCCAGAGGCCAATATTAATCTCCCTTTTTTCAGGGAAAATTTATAAAACCAAAAAAAAAATTAAATAGGCTTTCTATGGCCCACTATTTGTGAGAGAGATGGGACGCTCAGGACTGGCACAGATGGCACGCTCAGGACTGGCACAGAAGCCCAGAGGCCAATATTAATCTCCCTTTTTTTCAGGGAGAATTTATAAAACCCAAAAAAAAATAAAATAGGCTTTCTATGGCCCACTATTTGTGAGAGAGATGGCACACTCAGGACTGGCACACAAGCCCAAAGGCCAATATTAATCTCCCACTGTATTTTTATCAGGGAGAATTTATACACCCCACAAAAAAAAATACAGAAAAATGAAAAGGCTTTCTATGGCCCACTATGTGAGAGAGATGGCACACACAGGGATGGCACTCTAGCAGAAATGCCAAATTGCCAATCTTAATCTCCCACCAAAAAAAAAAAAAAAAAAAAAACAGGGAATGTCCTACAATTACTATCTCCCTGCCTGCAGTAATCTCAGCCAGGTATGGCAGGCAGCTACTATCTCCCTGCCTGCAGTAATCTCAGCCAGGTATGGCAGGCAGCAATAAGGAGTGGACTGATGCACAAATGAAATAAAAAGTGTGGACAAACAAAAAAGATAGCTGTGCAGAAAGGAAGGAACAAGAGGATTTGTGCTTTGAAAAAAGCAGTTGGTTTGCACAGCGGCGTACACACAGCAATGCAGCTATCAGGGAGCCTTCTAGGGCAGCCCAATGAGCTACAGCGCTGAGGGGAAAAAAAAAAAAAAAAAACTTCCACTGTCCCTGCACACCGAGGGTGGTGTTGGACAGTGCAAATCGCTGCAGCACAAGCGGTTTTGTGGTTAATGGACCCTGCCTAACGCTATCCCTGCTTCTGACAAAGCGGCAGCAACCTCTCCCTAAGCTCAGATCAGCAGCAGTAAGATGGCGGTCGGCGGGAACGCCTCTTTATAGCCCCTGTGACGTTGCAGACAGCAAGCCAATCACTGCAATGCCCTTCTCTAAGATGGTGGGGACCAGGACCTATGTCATCACGCTGCCCACACTCTGCGTTTACCTTCATTGGCTGAGAAATGGCGCTTTTCGCGTCATTGAAACGCGACTTTGGCGCGAAAGTCGCGTACCGCATGGCCGACCCTGCACAGGGGTCGGATCGGGTTTCATGAAACCCCGACTTAGCCAAAAGTCGGCGACTTTTGAAAATGTTCGACCCGTTTCGCTCAACCCTAGTGATGACGATGGGCGAATATGTCCCTTCTCCAGGGATTCCTTCACATAACTGTGCATAGCGGCGTGTTCGGGCACGGATAAATTAAATAATCGACCTTTGGGGAATTTACTACCAGGAATCAAATTGATAGCACAATCACAATCCCTATGCGGAGGTAGAGCATCGGACTTGGGCTCTTCAAATACATCCTGATAATCAGACAAGAACTCTGGGACCTCAGAAGGGGTGGATGACGAAATCGACAAAAATGGAACATCACCATGTACCCCCTGACAACCCCAGCTGGATACCGACATGGAATTCCAATCCAATACTGGATTATGGGTTTGTAGCCATGGCAACCCCAACACGACCACATCATGCAGATTATGCAACACCAGAAAGCGAATAACTTCCTGATGTGCAGGAGCCATGCAAATGGTCAGCTGGGCCCAGTATTGAGGTTTATTCTTGGCCAAAGGTGTAGCATCAATTCCTCTCAATGGAATAGGACACCGCAAAGGCTCCAAGAAAAACCCACAACGTTTAGCATAATCCAAATCCATCAGATTCAGGGCAGCGCCCGAATCCACAAACGCCATGACAGAAAACGACGACAAAGAGCATATCAAGGTAATGGACAGAAGGAATTTGGACTGTACAGTACCAATGACGGCAGACCTAGCGGACCGCTTAGTGCGCTTAGGACAATCAGAAATAGCATGAGTGGAATCACCACAGTAGAAACACAGACCATTCAGACGTCTGTATTCCTGCCGTTCAACTCTAGTCATAGTCCTATCGCACTGCATAGACTCAGGTTTAACCTCAGGCAGTACCGCCAAATGGTGCACAGATTTACGCTCGCGCAAGCGTCGACCGATCTGAATGGCCAAAGACAAAGACTCATTCAAACCAGCAGGCATAGGAAATCCCACCATGACATCCTTAAGAGCCTCAGAGAGACCCTTTCTGAACAAAGCTGCCAGCGCAGATTCATTCCACTGAGTGAGTACTGACCATTTCCTAAATTTCTGACAAAATACTTCTATATCATCCTGACCCTGGCACAAAGCCAGCAAATTTTTCTCAGCCTGATCCACTGAATTAGGCTCATCGTACAGCAATCCGAGCGCCAGGAAAAACGCATCGACACTACTCAATGCAGGGTCTCCTGGCGCAAGAGAAAATGCCCAGTCTTGAGGGTCGCCGTGCAAAAAAGAAATAATAATCAAAACCTGTTGAATAGGATTACCAGAAGAATGAGGTTTCAAGGCCAGAAATAGCTTACAATTATTTTTGAAACTTAGAAACTTAGTTCTATCTCCAAAAAACAAATCAGGAATAGGAATTCTTGGTTCTAACATAGATTTCTGATCAATAGTATCTTGAATTTTTTGTACATTTATAACCAGATTATCCATTGAAGAGCACAGACCCTGAATATCCATGTCCACACCTGTGTCCAGAATCACCCAAATGTCTAGGGGAAAAAAAAAAAAAATGAACACAGAGCAGAAACAAAAAAAAAAAAAAAATGATGTCAGAACTTTTTCTTTCCCTCTATTGAGAATCATTAGTTTGGCTCCTTGTACTGTTATGTTTGCTAATGACAGGTGTTATGAAGGCAATCCAGAAACACAGTGTGCTTAGCGATCAGAGCGCACACAGTGATCTGACAAATACCCAAAAATACAAGAACGAGCTCTGAGACGTGGAAACTCTGTAGACTGCACACCTGATCCTATCCTAAACACAACTAAAAGCGGCTGTGGATTGCGCCTAACAACTACCTAGGCAACTCGGCACAGCCTAAGAAACTAGCTAGCCTGAAGATAGAAAAATAGGCCTGACTTGCCCCAGAGAAATTCCCCAAAGGAAAAGGCAGCCCCCCACATATAATGACTGTGAGTAAGATGAAAAGACAAAACGTAGGGATGAAATAGATTCAGCAAAGTGGGGCCCGATATTCTAGGACAGAGCGAGGACAGTAAAGCGAACTTTGCTGTCTACAAAAAACCCTAAAGCAAAACCACGCAAAGGGGGCAAAAAAAAACCACCGTGCCGAACTAACGGCACGGCGGTACACCCTTTGCGTCTCAGAGCTTCCAGCAAAACAAAAGACAAGCTGGACAGAAAAAAAGCAACAAAAAAGCAAAAAGCACTTAGCTATACAGAGCAGCAGGTCACAGGAACAATCAGGAGAAGCTCAGATCCAACACTGAAACATTGACAAGGAGCAAGGATAGCAGCATCAGGCGGAGTTAAGTAATGAAGCAGTTAACGAGCTCACCAGAACACCTGAGGGAGGAAGCTCAGAAGCTGCAGTACCACTTGTGACCACAGGAGTGAATTCAGCCACAGAATTCACAACAGCTGTGTGGAAAAGGGGGGTGATGAGGGGACTGTGTGGAGAAGGGAGGTAATGAGGAGCTGTGTGGAGAAGGAGGGATGACGAGGCTGTGTGGAGAAGGAGGGATGACGAGGCTGTGTGGAGAAGGAGGGGTGATGAGGGGACTGTGTGGAGAAGGGGGGTGATGAGGAGCTGTGTGAAGAAGGAGGGATGACGAGGCTGTGTGGAGAAGCAGGGATGACGAGGCTGTGTGGAGAAGGAGGGATGATGGGCTGTGTGGAGAAGGGAGGATGATGAGGCTGTGTGGAGAAGGACGGATGATGAGGGCCACTGCAGTTCAGGGGCCCAGCTGGGAACACAGCCTCAGTGACCTGCTGTAACCTCGATGAGGTTAGCCGACGCCAGTAACTGGAGGTAAACTATACCTCCGATAACAGTGACGTCACCGCTGTACTTTACGGCCGGCGCTCAGTCAGTGCGGGAAGCTGACGGGGAGGGACATGACCAGACACCGGGAATGTAATTATGTAGTGTTTGTTTTTTTACATTTACAATGGTAACCAGGGTAAACATCGGGTTACTAAGCACGGCGCTGCGCTTAGTAACCTGATATTTACCCTGGTTACCTGGGGACCTCGGGATCGTTGGTCGCTGGAGAGCTCTCTGTGTGACAGTTCTCCAGCGACCACACAGCGACGCTGCAGCGGTCGACATCGTTGTCGGTATCGCTGCAGCGTCGCTTAGTGTGACGGTACCTTTAAGCATGGTGGGCCCTTAGAATGATGTTCTCTGGTGGGCCCAAGCTACTCCAGTCCGACACTGTATATACTGTATATGTTGCAGCAATGACGGTTCTACTCATTATTAGTTTTGAGTGATACCGTCCGATACTTGAAAGTATCGGTATCGGATAGTATCGACCGATACCCGAAAAGTATCGGATATCGCCGATACCGATACCCGATACCAATACAAGTCAATGGGACACCAAGTATCGGAAGGTATCCTGATGGTTCCCAGGGTCTGAAGGAGAGGAAACTCTCCTTCAGGCCCTGGGATCCATATTAATGTGTAAAATAAAGAATTAAAATAAAAAATATTGATATACTTACCTCTCCGGAGGCCCCTGGACATCACCGCTGGTAACCGGCAGCCTTCTTTGCTTAAAATGAGCGTGTTTAGGGCCTTCCATGACGTAACGGCTTCTGATTGGTCGCGTGCCGCTCATGTGACCGCCACGCGACCAATCACAAGCCGTGACGTCATTCTCAGGTCCTAAATTCCTAGAATGAGGAGTTTAGGGCCTGAGAATGACGTCGCGGCTTGTGATTGGTCGCGTGGCGGTCACATGAGCGGCACGCGACCAATCAGAAGCCGTGATGTCATGGAAGGCCCTAAACGCGCTCATTTTAAGCAAAGAAGGCTGCCGGTTACCAGCGGTGATGTCCAGGGGCCTCCGGAGAGGTGAGCATATCAATATTTTTTATTTTAATTCTTTATTTTACACATTAATATGGATCCGATACCGATTCCCGATACCACATAAGTATCGGAACTCGGTATCGGAATTCCGATACCGCAAGTATCGCTCGATACCCGATACTTGCGGTATCGGAATGCTCAACACTACTCATTATGTGTTGGTTTGGTTTACAGTTATTTTGCTGGAATACTACATTGGATTAAAAAAAACAATGTACAAAAATTTAGACTTTGTGTGCTTACCACTGCAACAGGAGGTGATGCAACAAGCCGAGGCTGGGAAATAGTTCCTTTAGATGTTCCTTTATTTTTCATGCACTGAAAATCAGCAAGCCAACATAAAATTATCATTTTTAAAATAATATGAACTCAGTGTCATTCACAGGAATTTAGATTGTTTCAAGCAGGTCACTGTGTTGGCTTTTGGGATTTCTCGTGCAATTCTTTTTATTACCTGGGGAATAATTATGTTTTTAAAATACAGCAGAAAATTAACCCAAATACCAACATTTACCCGTGATTGTCTACCTGACAGAGTGGAATGCTGACACAATCATTTTTTTTTTGTAAATCTATTTTATAAGTCACATTTTAAATACCTGGATGTTATACCAATATATTGGCCTCTTGGAGTTGCTAAATTCTTAGATGTGTATCTGCCTACCTTGTCAATTTTGGGAACTGGTGGATATTTGTTCTGAAATAACAACAAAACTTATCAAAACAAATCCAGACATTTAACCCCTTAGTGACAGAGCCAATTTGGTACTTAATGACCAGGCCAATTTTTGCAATTCTGACCACTGTCACTTTATGAGGTTATAACTCTGGAACGCTTCAACGAATCCTGCTGATTCTCAGATTGTTTTTTCATGACATATTGTACTTCATGTTAGTGGTAACATTTCTTCGATATTACTTGCGATTATTTATGAAAAAAACGGAAATATGGCGAAAATTTTTAAAATTTTGCAATTTTCAAACTTTGTATTTTTATGCCCTTAAATCAGAGAGATATGTCACGAAAAATAGTTAATAAATAACATTTCCCACATGTCTACTTTACATCAGCACAATTTTGGAAACAAAATTTTTTTTTGTTAGGGAGTTATAAGGGTTAAAAATTGACCAGCAATTTCTCATTTATACAACACCATTTTTTTTTAGGGACCACATCACATTTGAAGTCATTTTGAGGGGTCTATATGATAGAAAATAATGAAGTGTGACACCATTCTAAAAACTACACCCCTCAAGGTTCTCAAAACCACATTCAAGAAGTTTATTAACCCTTTACGTGCTTCACAGGAACTGAAACAATGTGGAAGGAAAAAATTAACATTTAACTTTTTTTTGCAAACATCTTAATTCAGAACCATTTTTTTTATTTTCACAAGTGTAAAAACAGAAATGTAACCATAAATTTTGTTATGCAATTTCTCCTGAATACGCCAATACCCCATATGTGGGGGTAAACCACTGTTAGGGCGCACCGCAGAACTTAGAAGTGAAGGAGCGCCGTTTGACTTTTTCAATGCAGAATTGGCTGGAATTGAGATCGGACGCCATGTCATGTTTAGAGAGCCCCTGATGTGCCTAAACAGTGGAAACTCCCCACAAGTGACACCATTTTGGAAACTAGACCCCTTAAGGAACTTATCTAGATGTGTAGTGAGCACTTTGAACCCCCAAGTGCTTCACAGAAGTTTATAACGTAGAGCCGTGAAAATAAAAAATCGCTTTTGTTTACACAAAAATGATCTTTTCGCCCACAAATTCTTATTTTCACAAGGGTAACAGGAGAAATTAGACCACAAAAGTTGTTTTGCGATTTCTCCTGAATACGTCGATACCCCATATGTGGGGGTAAACCACTGTTTGGGCGCACCGCAAAGCTTGGAAGTGAAGGAGCGCCGTTTTACTTTTTCAATGTTGAATTGGCTGGAATTGAGATTGGACGCCATGTCGCGTTTGGAGAGCCCCTGATGTGCCTAAATAGTGGAAACCCCCCACAAGTGACACCATTTTGGAAACTAGACCCCTTAAGGAACTTATCTAGATGTGTGGCGAGCACTTTGAACCCCCATGTGTTTCACAGAAGTTTATAACGTAGAGCCGTGAAAAAAAAAAATCGCATTTTTTGTACAAAAATGATATTTTTGCCTACAAATTTTTATTTTCACAAGGGTAACAGGAGAAATTAGACCACAAAAGTTGTTGTGCAATTTCTCCTGAGTACGCTGATACCCAATATGTGGGGGTTAACAACTGTTAGGGCGCACCGCAGAGCTTGGAAGAGAAAGAGTGCCGTTTTACTTTTTCAATGTAGAATTGGCTGGAATTGAGATTGGACGCCATGTCGCGTTTGGAGAGCCCCTGATGTGCCTAAACAGTAGAAACCCCCCACAAGTGACACCATTTTGGAAACTAGACCCCTTAAGGAACTTATCTAGATGTGTGGCGAGCACTTTGAACCCCCATGTGCTTCACAGAAGTTTATAACGTAGAGCCGTGAAAAAAAAAATTGCATTTTTTCTACAAAAATGATCTTTTGCCCACAAATTTTTATTTTCACAAGGGTAACAGGAGAAATTAGACCACTAAAGTTGTTGTGCAATTTCTCCTGAGTATGTCGATACCCAATATGTGGGGGTAAACCACTGTTTGGGCGCACCGCAGAGCTTGGAAGAGAAAGAGTGCCGTTTTACTTTTTCAATGTAGAATTGGCTGGAATTGAGATCGGACGCCATGTCGCGTTTGGAGAGCCCCTGATGTGCCTAAACAGTAGAAATCCCCCACAAGTGACCCCATTTTGGAAACTAGACCCCCCATGGAACTTATCTAGATGTGTGGTGAGAACCTTGAATGCCCAAGTGCTTCACAGAAGTTTATAATGCAGAGCCGTGAAAATAAAAAATATTTTTTTTTTCCAAAAAAAAGATTTTTTAGCCCCCAAGTTTTTATTTTCACAAGGGTAACAGGAGAAATTGGACTGCAATAGTTGTTGTCCAATTTATCCCGAGTACGCTGATGCGCCATATGTGGGGGTAAACCACTGTTTGGGCGCACGGCAGAGCTCGGAAGGGAAGGAGCGCCTTTTTGGAATGCAGACTTTGATAGAATGGTCTGCGGGTATTATGTTGCGATTGCAGAGCCCCTGATGTACCTAAACTGTAGTAACCCCCCACAAGTGTCCCCATTTTGGAAACTAGACCCCCCAAGGAACTTATCTAGATGTGTGGTGAGAACTTTGAATGCCCAAGTGCTTCACAGAAGTTTAGAATGCAGAGTCGTGAAAATAAAAAATATTTTTTTTTTCACAAAAAAGATTTTGTAGCCCCCAAGTTTTTATTTTCACAAGGGTAACAAGAGAAATTGGACCCCAGAAGTTGTTGTCCAATTTATCCCGAGTACGCTGATGCCCCATATGTGGGGGTAACCCACTGTTTGGGCGCACGGCAGAGCTCAGAAGGGAGGGAGCACCATTTGACTTTTTGAGCGCAAAATTGGCTGTCGTGTTTGGAGACCCCCTGATGTACCTAAACAGTGGAAACCCCCCAATTCTAGCTCCAACCCTAACCCCAACACACCCCTAACCCTAATCCCAACCTGATCCATAATCCTAATCACTAACCCTAACCATAATCACAACCCTTACCCCAAAACAACCCTAATGTCAACCCTAACCATAACCCTAATCAAAACCCTAAATCCAACACACCCCTAATCCTAATCTCAACCCTAACCTCAAACCTAACCCTAATCCCAATACACCCCTAATCACAACCCTAACCTTAACCCTAATCCCAAACCTAACCCTAATCCCAAGCGTAACCCTAATGCCAACCCTAACCCTAATACCAACCCTAATCCAAACCCTAACCCTAATCCCAGCTCTAACCCTAACTTTAGCCCCAACCCTAGCCCTAACTTTAGCCCCAACCCTAACCCTAGCCCTAAGGCTACTTTCACACTTTCGTCGTTTGGCATTCCGTCGCAATCCGTCGTTTTGGACAAGAAACGGATCCTGCAAATGTGCCCGCAGGATGCGTTTTTTGCCCATAGACTTGTATTGCCGACGGATCGTGATGGATGGCCACACGTCGCGTCCGTCGTGCACTGGATCAGTTGTGTTTTGGCGGAGCGTCGGCACAAAAAAACGTTCAATGAAACGTTTTTTTGTACGTCGCATCCGCCATTTCTGACCGCGCATGCGTGGCCGTAACTCCGCCCCCTCCTCCCCAGGACATAGATTGGGCAGCGGATGCGTTGAAAAACTACAGCTGCTGCCCACGTTGTGCACAATTTTCACAACGTGCGTCGGTATGTCGGGCCGACGCATTGCGACGGCCCCGTACCAACGTAAGTGTGAAAGAAGCCTAACCCTAAGTTTAGCCCCAACCCTAACCCTAAATTTAGCCCCAACCCTAACCCTAAATGTAGCCCCAACCCTAGCCCTAACCCTAGCCCTACCCCTAACCCAACCCCTAACCCTACCCCTAACCCTACCCCTAACCCTAACCCTACCCCTAACCCTAACCCTAACCCTACCCCTAACCCTACCCCTAACCCTACCCCTAACCCTACCCCTAACCCTAACCCTACCCCTAACCCTACCCCTAACCCTAACCCTACCCCTAACCCTAACCCTACCCCTAACCCTACCCCTAACCCTACCCCTAACCCTAACCCTACCCCTAACCCTACCCCTAACCCTAACCCTACCCCTAACCCTACCCCTAACCCTAATTTTAGCCCCAACTGCTGTTCTCCTGCCGGCCGGCAGATGGAGACAGATGGCGGGCGCACTGGGCATGCGTCCGCCATGTTCTTCTGCCGGCGGCCAGGAGTAGCAGCAAGAGGATCCAGGGACCTAGGTGAGTATGCTAGGGTCCCCGAATCCCCCTATTTCTCTGTCCTCTGATGTGCGATCACATCAGAGGACAGAGAATTACACTTTACTTTTTTCTTTTTTTTTTTTTTGCGGTCGCCGGTAAACAGTTAATTACCGGCGATCGCAAAACAAGGGTCGGTAATATCGACCCCGATCATGCTCTTTGGGGTCTCGGCTACCCCCGACAGCCGAGACCCCAAAGATTCTCCCGGTGCCGGCCGGCGGGCGCACTGCGCATGCGCCCACCATTTTGAAGATGGCAGCGCCCACCGGGAGACACGAGGAGCATCGGGGGAGCTAGGTGAGTATTGGGGGGCCACCTGGGACCCCTTTTCTCTGTCCTCCGATGTGCGATCACATCGGAAGACAGAGAAATTAAAAAGAGATCGCTTTTTTTTTTTTTTTTTTTTTTTGCGATCGCCGGTAAACGGTTAATTACCGGCGATCGCAAATGCGGGGTGGGTTAAAAACCCCATGAATCATGTTCTCTGGGGTCTCGGCTACCCTCAGCAGCCGAGACCCCGGAGAAAATCGGCCTCTGGGGGGCGCTATGGACTTTTTCCACAGCGCCGTTAATTAACGGCGCTGTGGTTTAAGTACCCTTATCGGCCGCCGTTAAAAGGCGTATCGGCGGTCGCTAAGGGGTTAAATAGGCATGTTTGTTTTTGAACACCTGTTTACTAGTCCAATTTGATGCCACCCGTACATGCCTCTCCAAATCAGCAATCTTTTGCAATTTCTGGATTTGTGGACGTGTATGTACCTATATACGGTGGAGAAAATAAGTATTTGATACATAGTAACATAGTAACATAGTAACATAGTTAGTAAGGCCGAAAAAAGACATTTGTCCATCCAGTTCAGCCTATATTCCATCATAATAAATACCCAGATCTACGTCCTTCTACAGAACCTAATAATTGTATGATACAATATTGTTCTGCTCCAGGAAGACATCCAGGCCTCTCTTGAACCCCTCGACTGAGTTCGCCATCACCACCTCCTCAGGCAAGCAATTCCAGATTCTCACTGCCCTAACAGTAAAGAATCCTCTTCTATGTTGGTGGAAAAACCTTCTCTCCTCCAGACGCAAAGAATGCCCCCTTGTGCCCGTCACCTTCCTTGGTATAAACAGATCCTCAGCGAGATATTTGTATTGTCCCCTTATATACTTATACATGGTTATTAGATCGCCCCTCAGTCGTCTTTTTTCTAGACTAAATAATCCTAATTTCGCTAATCTATCTGGGTATTGTAGTTCTCCCATCCCCTTTATTAATTTTGTTGCCCTCCTTTGTACTCTCTCTAGTTCCATTATATCCTTCCTGAGCACCGGTGCCCAAAACTGGACACAGTACTCCATGTGCGGTCTAACTAGGGATTTGTACAGAGGCAGTATAATGCTCTCATCATGTGTATCCAGACCTCTTTTAATGCACCCCATGATCCTGTTTGCCTTGGCAGCTGCTGCCTGGCACTGGCTGCTCCAGGTAAGTTTATCATTAACTAGGATCCCCAAGTCCTTCTCCCTGTCAGATTTACCCAGTGGTTTCCCGTTCAGTGTGTAATGGTGATATTGATTCCCTCTTCCCATGTGTATAACCTTACATTTATCATTGTTAACCTCATCTGCCACCTTTCAGCCCAAGTTTCCAACTTATCCAGATCCATCTGTAGCAGAATACTATCTTCTCTTGTATTAACTGCTTTACATAGTTTTGTATCATCTGCAAATATCGATATTTTACTGTGTAAACCTTCTACCAGATCATTAATGAATATGTTGAAGAGAACAGGTCCCAATACTGACCCCTGCGGTACCCCACTGGTCACAGCGACCCAGTTAGAGACTATACCATTTATAACCACCCTCTGCTTTCTATCACTAAGCCAGTTACTAACCCATTTACACACATTTTCCCCCAGACCAAGCATTCTCATTTTGTGTACCAACCTCTTGTGCGGCACGGTATCAAACGCTTTGGAAAAATCGAGATATACCACGTCCAATGACTCACCGTGGTCCAGCCTATAGCTTACCTCTTCATAAAAACTGATTAGATTGGTTTGACAGGAGCGATTTCTCATAAACCCATGCTGATATGGAGTTAAACAGTTATTCTCATTGAGATAATCCAGAATAACATCCCTCAGAAACCCTTCAAATATTTTACCAACAATAGAGGTTAGACTTACTGGCCTATAATTTCCAGG
Organism: Ranitomeya imitator; assembly: GCF_032444005.1. Classification (NCBI taxonomy): domain Eukaryota; kingdom Metazoa; phylum Chordata; class Amphibia; order Anura; family Dendrobatidae; genus Ranitomeya; species Ranitomeya imitator. Next base: position 594,088,805 of record NC_091286.1, read on the forward strand.
TTCACTTTTAGAGCCCTTTTTGAATATTGGCACCACATTTGCTATGCACCAATCCTGCGGAACAGACCCTGTCGCTATAGAGTCCCTAAAAATAAGAAATAATGGTTTATCTATTACATTACTTAGTTCTCTTAGTACTCGTGGGTGTATGCCATCCGGACCCGGAGATTTATCTATTTTAATCTTATTTAGCCGGTTTCGCACCTCTTCTTGGGTTAGATTGGTGACCCTTAATATAGGGTTTTCATTGTTTCTTGGGATTTCACCTAGCATTTCATTTTCCACCGTGAATACCGTGGAGAAGAAGGTGTTTAATATGTTAGCTTTTTCCTCGTCATCTACAACCATTCTTTCCTCACTATTTTTTAAGGGGCCTACATTTTCAGTTTTTATTCTTTTACTATAAAATGCTGATTTTGCAAGTTTTCCCACCCACAAAGAATGTAGAGGTCTGAAATTTTTATCTTAAGGACACTTCACCTGTGAGAGACAGAATCTTTAAAAAAAATCAAGAAAATCACATTGTATGATTTTTACATAAACAATTTGCATTTTATTGCATTAAATAAGTATTTGATACAATAGAAAAACAGAACTTAGAGTGAATCTGTCAGCAAAATCTGGAGAACATCTGGATGCAGGAGTGGGCCAAAATCGCTTTTGCTGGCACCATTTTTAAAAAGTTATGTTTTTTTCTAACTCCTCAATAGTATGTAATAGTATGTAAAATAAGGGGCAGATCGCTGAAGGATCAGTAACCTTTCATAAGCCAATACAGATGAATATGTAAGCAGAGCACCACATAAACACACGCTCAAAGGCCAACCCAGAGCACGAGAATCTCATTAACTGAAAACTACAAATAGAAATTAAAGAACAACCGCAGGACAAATTTTATTAACCAAGTTATCATTTTAATCAGTATAACAGCACCAACCTGATAGTGTCTGTAGTTTTACCCCTTTACCCCCAAGGGTGGTTTGCACGTTAATGACTGGGCCAATTTTTACAATTATGACCACTGTCCTTTTATGAGGTTATAACTCTGGAATGCTTCAACGGATCCAGGTGATTCTGACACTGTTTTCTCATGACATATTGTACTTCATGACAGTGGTAAATTTTCTTTGATATTACCTGCCTTTATTTGTGAAAAAAACGAAAATTTGGCAAAAGTTTTGAAAATTTTGCAATTTTCCAAATTTGAATTTTTATGCAATTAAATCACAGAGATATGTCACAAAATACTTAATAAGTAACATTTTCCACATGTCTACTTCACATCAGCACAATTTTGGAACCAAATTTTTTTTTTGTTAGGGAGTTATAAGGGTTAAAATTATTTTTATATCAACTAGTATATATCTAAGTATATACCGGTACGCGCTGGGCAATAGCAGTAAGTACGTAGTGATAAGAGAATCCACTTAAGAGATATTTTCTCTTTTTTACAAACAGTGTGTGGAAGTTTGTTGGTGTCGCTGCAGGGCTAATTAGCTTAGTGATACTTGGCGCCACCATATTTTAGATATATAATTTCTCATTTTTACAACACCTTTTTTTTAGGGACCACATCTCATTTGAAGTCATTTTGAGGGGTCTATATGATAGAAAATAACCAAGTGTGACACCATTCTAAAAACAGCACCCGTCAGGGTGCTCAAAACCACATACAAGAAGTTTATTAACCCTTCAGGTGTTTCACAGGAATTTTTGGAATGTTTAAATAAAAATTAACATTTAATTTTTTTCACAAACAATTTATTTCAGCTCCAATTTGTTTTATTTTACAACAGGAGAAAATGGACTTCAAATGTTGTTGTACAATTTGTCCTGAGTATGCCGATACCCAATATGTGGGGGTAAACCACTGTTTGGGGGCATGGCTGAGCTCGGAAGCGAAGGAGCGCCATTTGACTTTTCAATGCAAAATTGACTGGAATTGAGTTGGGATGCCATGTTGCGTTTGGAGAGCCGCTGAAACCACCACAAGTTTCACCATTTTGGAAAGTAGACCCCCTAAGGAACTTATCTAGATGTGTGGTGAGCACTTTGACCCATTAAGTGATTCACAGAAATTTATAATGCAGAGCTGTAAAAATAAAAAATCATATGTTTTCACAAAAATTATCTTTTCGCCCCCAATTTTTTATTTTCCCAAGAGTAAGAGAAGAAATTGGACCCCAAAAGAAGTTGTACAAATTGTCCTGAGTACGCTGATACCCCATATGTGGGGGTAAACCACTGTTTGGGCGCATGGGAGAGCATGGAAGGGGAGGAGCGCCGTTTGACTTTTCAATGCAAAATTGAGAAGAATTGAGATGGGACGCCATGTTGCGCTTGGAGAGCCACTGATGTGCCTAAACATTGAAACCCCCCACAATTAACACCATTTTGGAAAGTAGACCCCCTAAGGAACTTATCTAGATGTGTGGTGAGCATTTTGACCCACCAAGTGCTTCACAAAAGTTTATAATGCAGAGCCGTAAAAATAAAAAATCATATTTTTTCACAAAAATGATTTTTCGCCCCCAATTTTTTATTTTCACAATGGTAAGAGAAGAAATTGGTCCCCAAAGTAGTTGTTGTACAATTTGTCCTGGGTATGCTGATACCCCATTTGTGGGGGGTACCACAGTTTGAGCGCATGGAAGAGCTTGGAAGGGAAGGAGCGCCATTTGGAATGCAGACTTCGATGGATTGGTCTGCAGGTGTCACGCTGCATTTGTCGAGCCCCTGATGTAACTAAACAGTAGTAACCCCCATAAGTGACCCCATATGGAAAATAGACCCCCCACAGAATTTATCTAGATGTGTTGTGAGAACTTTGAACCCCCAAGCATTTTACTACAGTTTATAAAGCAGAGCCGTGACAGTAAAAAAAAAAATTTCCACAAAAATGATTTTTTAGCGCCCAGTTTTGTGTTTTCCCAAGGATGGCAGGAGAAATTGGACCCCAAAAGTTATTGTACAATGTGTCCTGAGTACGCTGATGTCCCATATGTTGGGGTAAACTCCTGTTTTGGCGCACGGGAGACCTCGGAAGGGAAGGAGCACTGTTTTACTTTTTCAACGCAGAATTGGCTGGAATTGAGATTGGACGCTATGTCGCGTTTGGAGAGCCCCTGATGTGCCTAAACAGTGGAAACCCCCCAATAATAACTGAAACCCTAATCCAAGCACACCCTAACCCTAGTCCCAATGGTAACCCTACCCACACCCCTAACCCTGACTCACCCCTAAACCTAATCCCAACCCTATTCTCAACTGTAAATGTAATCCAAACCCTAACCGTAACTTTAGCCCCAACCCTAACCCTAACATTTGCCCAAACCCTAACCCTAACTTTAGCCCCAACCCTAACTGTAGCCCTAACCCTAGCCCCAACCCTAACCCTAGCCCCAACCCTAACCCTAGCCCCAACCCTAACCTTAGCCCTAACCCTAACCCTAGCCCTAACCCTAACCCTAGCCCTAACCCTAATGGGAAAATGGAAATAAATACATTTTTCCTTAACTAAGGGGGTGATGAAGGGGGGTTTGATTTACTATTTATAGCTGGTTTTCTAGCAGATTTTTATGATTGGCAGCTGTCACACACTAAAAGACGCTTTTTATTGCAAAAAATATGTTTTGCGTTGCCACATTTTGAGAGCTTAATGTTTCCATATTTTGGTCCACAGAGTCATGTGAGGTCTTGTTTTTTGCGGGACGAGCTGACATTTTTATTGGTAACATTTTCGGGCACGTGACATTTTTTCATCGCTTTTTATTCCGATTTTTGTGAGGCAGAATGACCAAAAACCAGCTATTCATGAATTTCTTTTGGGGAGCGTTTATACCGTTCTGCATTTGGTAAAATGGATAAAGCAGTTTTATTCTTCAGGTCAGTACGATTACAGCGATACCTCATTTATGTAATTTTTTGTTTTGGTGCTTTTATACGATAAAATTTATTTTATAGAAAAATAATTATTTTTGCATCGTTTTATTCTGAGGACTATAACTTTTTTATTTTTTCATTGATGATGCTGTATCGTGGCTCAGTTTTTTGCAGGACAATATGACGTTTTCAGCAGTGCCATGGTTATTTATATCCGTCTTTTTGATCGGTGTTATTCCACTTTTTGTTCAGCGGTATGATAATAAAGTGTTGTTTTTTGCCTCTTTTTTTTTTCTTTTTTTTCTTTTTTTTACGGTGTTCACTGAAGGGGTTAACTAGTGGGACAGTTTTATAGGTCGGGTCGTTACCGATGCGGTGATACTAAATATGTGTACTTGTAATGTTTTTTTTATTTAGATAAAGAAATGCATTTATGGGAACAATATTTTTTTTTATTTTTTTTTAGGAATTTTTTTTACATTTTTTTTACACATCTGAATATTTTTTTTTACACTGTAACATTGCCCCGGGGGGCATCATGTTATAGTGTAAGATCGCTGATCTGACACTTTGCTGTGCACTGTGTCAGATCAGCGATCTGACGTGCACTTCTGGAGGATTCCCGGCGCCTGCTCTGAGCAGGATCTGGTAAGCCACCTCCCTGCAGGACCCGGATGCAGCCCCGTGGCCATTTTGGATCTGGGCCTGCAGGGAGTAGGAGGTAAGAGACCCTCGGAGCAACGCGATCACATCGCATTGCTCCGAGGGTCTCAGGGAAGCACGCAGAGAGCCCCCTCCTTGCGCAATGCTTCCCTATACCACCAGAACACTGCGATCATGTTTGATCACAGTGTGCCAGGGGCTAATGTGTCAGGGGCGGTCCATGACCGCTCCTGGCACATAGTGCCGGATGTCAGCTGTGATAGTCAGCTGACACCGGGCCGCGATCGGCCACGCTCCCCTTGAGAGCGCGGCCAATCGCTATGACGTACTATCCCATCGGTGGGCATACGGGCCCACCCCACCTCAACAGGATAGTACGTCTAATGTCAGAAAGGGGTTAATGCGCAAAATCTTGCTGATAGGTTTGCTTTAATATTTGGTACAGAAAATTTTGTTTGCAATTACAGAGGTCAGACTTTTCCTGTAGTGATGAGCGAGCACTAAAATGCTCGGGTGCTCGATGCTCGGGTCGAGCAGATTGGAATACTCGGGTACTCGGCCAGAACAACGAGCCCAATGTACTGTAAGTCTATGGGAGACCCAAGTATTTTTACCGCGATCCCCCAGGGGTCCTTTTAAGGTTTAAAAACATCAGAAAATGATTGAAACACTGCTCAAAAGACACAGGGACATCATGAGGATCGACCCTGGAAGCATTCCTGACTCCTAGTTCACAGCTGTAAGCATTTTTTCTGAGATTCATGCCATTTTTCCCGATGCAACAAAAAATACACTAAAACGAGACCAAAACGGCTTTTGCTGGGAAATATATCAAGGTGCATCCTTTGCAGGTTAATGACTTGCCTGTAAGGCCAAATATTTAACCCCAGACCTAAAATTTCCTCCCCCACTTAGGCTTAGTTCAGACGCAGCATTTTTGATGCATTTTTCAACTTTAACCTTGCTTTCAACCACTGCAAATGCATTCACTGGGAAATGTCATTGTAACATTTAGCAACCCTAGCTGGCCATGTGGTGTGTGCCACATAAGCAGACCCATCTTGTTTCATTTATGAAGGAGGGACTCTTTAAAGTCATAGAGCCTATTTTTACTGGTGTATCAGGCGGCATTAATCTTCTTAAAGGGCCATTATTAAACAGTGGGTCTCCTAAACTGTTGTAGCCTATGCTGTTAGTGGATGGGCTGCCAAGAATTACGACGAACCACAATACCCCTTTCATAAAATGTCCAGGGGGGACTGCTGAAAAAGTGTTGCTTTGAATTCAAGGCCTGCCCTGCTACCAATTCATATGCACCACAATAAGCCTTTGAACCCACATGCTGGATGGGCCCCTGAAAATCCACTTCACAATATGCATTTTGTACTCCGTATTCCTTTGTTTTACATGTTGGCAGCAAAGCCAGCCCTGCTGCAGTCAGTCATATGCATCCCATTACACCTTGGAACCCACATACTGGACGGGCCCATGAAAATCCACTTCACAATATGCATTTTGTACTCCGTACTCCTTTGTTTTGTACATTGGCAGCAAGGCCAGCCCTGCTGCATAGTCAGTCATATGCACCCAATTAGGCCTTGAAACCCACATACTGGATGGGCCCATGAAAATCCACTTCACAATATTAATTTTGTTCTCCCGTACTCCTTTGTTTTACACATTGTCAGCAAGGCCAGCCCTGCTGCATAGTCATATACACCCCATTACACCTTGAAACCCACATACTGGATGGGCCCATGAAAATCCACTCGTATTTTTTAATGGTATGATGGTTCCCTCTTTGCTGAATTATTTACAGGGGAATTTGGCAATTTTATTTGCCGAGTTTTTAACACTAAGGTTCAGATACGGCTTTAAATAAGGCTAATATTTGCAATACAATGCAATTTTATTTCAAACTACAAAATTCAAGGAATAGTATGATTGAATAGTGTGAGTGCATACACTTTTGTATATTTTAACATACAAAGGTTAATAAATACATATAAGGATTAAATAAATATAGTGATTACGTATATATGAAGCTTAACTACATACAGTATATTTACATCATCCCCAAGAGGCTTTTAAACGTCATCCGTCTGGAATATCAGAGAAGCAAGACTAAGGCATACTGTAATAATAATGTATGGAGCACTGACTCACGAATCCCCGACATTGCTTACTGTCACCAGCAAACTTGTCTGGAAGCGGCAGACGGGATAAAGTCGTAGCAGGAGTGGCAGAGGACAAACTGGCTGCAGCTACACTAGCAGCGTGAACAGCGACTGTGGTAACATCCACAGCTGAGGTTGTGCGTTTTAGAGCTAGCAGCAGGGCAGGCCAGGATCCCCAAGGCATAGGTAGAGAGCCAATTCATGCCACGTGTCTAGCTTGGATACCCAATAATTAAAAGGCACAGAGGAATCACAGAGCATGTTTGTCCGATCTGCAAGGTACTCCCTCACTATCTTCCCAAACATTGCACTTCTTGTGACAGCATGCTTTGCCTCTGTGCCGTCACGATGGGAGGGTCTGAGAAAACTGTCCCAGAACTTTGCCGTTGTTCCCCTGCCTGAGCTGGCTTGTACTTCTATGTCTCTCGCTTGGACTCCTTGGTTGTACAGGAAACTCTGATGTCTGCTGCCAGCATTCTCACATGGGAATTTTCTAAGTAATTCCGCTGCAAGGGCCCTCTGGTACTGCAACATTTTAATACACTTCTCTGCCTCTGGTTGAAGAGATGGAAAGTTCTCCTTGTAGCGTGGGTCTAGAACTGTCACCAAATAGTAATGAGTGTCACCGAAAATTTTTATAATGCTAGGGTCACGTAAAACACAGCGCAACATAAAGTCAGCCATGCGTGCCAGACTGCTAACAGGCAAGACTTCTGTGTCCTCACCAACAGGACGAATGACCAAGCTGTCCTTCTCCTCCTCCTCCTCCCTGTCCTCAGGCCATCCTATCTGAACAGACGGTATGACAGCTGTGTTTGTAGTACCATCTATAGCACATGAAAGTAGCTCCTGTTCTTCCTCCTCCTCCTCATTGACTACCAATCCACGTTGAGAAGAATTGAGGCTGGGCTGAGTGTAATCCCCCTGTATGGTTCCTTGCTCCATGTTCTTGTGCTTTGCCTGCAATGCATCCTCTTTTATTGTGAGCAGTGAGGTTTTCAGAATGCTGAGAATCGGGATGGTGACGCTAATTATGGCGTCATCACCGCTCACCATCTTGATGCAGTCCTCAAAGCTTTGGAGGGTGGTACATATGTCGAACATCCATGTCCACTCCTGAGGCCTTATTTTTGTGAATTCTGCTTTTGGGCTCCCTCCTGTGGTTGTATATGGTAATGCAGTTGTGCCTGGACTGCAGGATTGGACAGGTGTATCTGCTAATTGCAAGGCTGACTGGGGTATTTAGCTTTGCAGGACTCTTTAGTCCCTGCCAGTTGTCAATGTATCTTGTGAAGTGTTGGATCACTTTCTGGCTTCTCCTGCTCGCTGCCAATTTCAGCAAAGATAAGTGTTTGGTTTTTGTTTCTGTGGCACACTGCCGGTGTGCTTGTTTCAGTTTTATTCCTGCTCTGATTGTAGGATTCACTGGAGTTGCAGATATACGCTCCTGCATCTTTTAGTAGATGTAGGAAGTTTTGGTATATTCTGCTGTGGATGTTTTGAAGGGTTTTTTACTGACCGCACAGAACTCTGTCCTATCCTGTCCTATCTAGCTAGAGTGGCCTCCTGTGCTAATCCTGTTTTACTGCCTGTGTATGTTTTTTCCTCTCCGACTCACCGCCAATATTTGTGGGGGGCTGTCTATCCTTTGGGAATTTTCTCTGAGGCAAGATAGTATTCCTATTTCCATCTTTAGGGGTATTTAGTTCTCCGGCTGTGACGAGGTGTCTAGGTGTGTTAGGTACACTCCACGGCTACTTCTAGTTGCGGTGTTAAGTTCAGGATTGCGGTCAGTACAGTGGCCACTTTCTCCAGTGAAAGTTCTCATGCAGTTCCTAGGTCACCGGATCATAACAGTACAACTGGCCAACAATGAGTTAATTGCATCTCAGAAGAAGGGAGGAAAGGTTTTGAGCCATTTTTTTTCTCAGCCTGTTTTGTCTTCTCCTCCCTCTTAATCTTTGGGTGGCTGAGGAACCTAGTACTAACATGAATGTTCAGGAGTTAGTTTCTCGTGTGGATCAGCTTGCTGCTAGGGTACAGGGTATTTCGGATTATATTGCTCAGACACCTGCTTTAGAACCTAAGATTCCCACTCCTGATTTATTTTTTGGTGACAGATCCAAATTTTTGAGTTTCAAAAATAACTGTAAACTGTTTTTTGCATTGAGACCCCGGTCCTCTGGTAATCCCATTGAGCAGGTTAAAATCATCATATCCCTGCTGCGTGGTGACCCACAGGATTGGGCATTTTCCCTGGAATCTGGCAATCCTGCTTTGCTTAATGTTGATTCTTTCTTTCAAGCATTGGGGTTATTGTATGATGAGCCTAATTCTGTGGATCAAGCTGAGAAGACCTTGTTGGCCCTATCTCAGGGGCAAGAGGCGGCTGAATTGTATTGTCAGAAATTCAGAAAATGGTCTGTGCTGACAAAATGGAATGATGATGCTTTGGCGGCAATTTTCAGAAAGGGTCTTTCTGAATCCGTTAAGGATGTTATGGTGGGGTTTCCACACCCTCCAATCTGAGTGATTCTATGTCTTTGGCCATTCAGATTGACCGGCGCTTGCGGGAACGCAGAACTGTGCGCGCTATGGCGTTATCCTCAGAGCAAATTTCTGAGCCTATGCAGTGTGATAGGATTCTGTCTAAAACGGAACGACAAGGTTTCAGACGTCTCAACAGGTTGTGTTTTTATTGTGGCGACTAGGGTTGAGCGACCTTTGCTTTTATAGGATCAGGTCGGGTTTCACGAAACCCGACTTTTTCAAAAGTCGGGTCGAGTGAAATCGGCCGATCCTATAAAAAAGTCGGGGTCGGGGTCGGCCGAAACGCGAAACCCAATGCAGTGCATTGGGTTTCCATGGTTCCCAGGGTCTGAAGGAGCGGAAACTCTCCTTCAGGCCCTGCGATCCATATTTTAGTGTAAAATAAAGAATTAAAATAAAAAATATCGCAATACTTACCCTCTGACGCGCCCTGGTACTAACCGGCAGCCTTTCTTCCTTAGAATCAGCCTTCCAAGACCTTGCGGTGACGTCGCGGCTTCTGATTGGTCGCGCGGCAGTCACATGGGCGGCCGCGCGACCAATCACAAGCCGCGACGTCACCGCGACGTCACCGATGGTCCTTCCTAAGAATCAGCGCTTCCAGGACCTTCGGTGACGTCGCGGTGACGTCGCGGCTTGTGATTGGTCGCGCGGCCGCCCATGTGACCGCCGCGCGACCAATCAGAAGCCGTGACGTCACCGCAAGGTCTTGGAAGGCTGATTTTAAGGAAGAAAGGCTGCCGGTTAGTACCAGGGCGCGTCAGAGGGTAAGTATTGCAATATTTTTTATTTTAATTCTTTATTTTACACTTAAATCTGAATTCCGATACCAATTCCCGATATCTTAAACATATCGGGAATCGGTATCGGAATTCCGATTCCAGATTTAAAAGATCGCCGACTTCATGGCCGACCCCACACTGGGGTCGGGTCGGGTTTCATGAAACCCGACCTTGCCAAAAGTCGGCGACTTTTGAAATATTTCGACCCGTTTCGCTCAACCCTAGTGGCGACGCTTCTCATGTCATTTCTGTCTGCCCTAAGCGGACAAAAAGGATCGCCAGTTCATTTACCATCAGTACTGCACAACCTAAATTTCTGTTATCTGTGTCCTTGATCTGCTCATTGTCGTCATTTTCTGTCATGGCGTTTGTGGATTCAGGCACCGCCTTGAGTTTGATGGACTTTGACTTTGATAGGCGTTGTGGTTTTCCCTTGCAGCCTTTGCAGAATCCTATTCCTTTAAGGGGCATTGATGCTACACCCTTGGCTAAAGATAAGCCCCAGTTTTGGATACAGGTGACCATGCGCATGGCGCCAGCCCACCAGGAAGATTGTCGATTTCTGGTGTTGCATAATTTGCATGATGCTGTCATGCTGGGTTTCCCGTGGTTGCAGGTCCATAATCCTGTTTTGGATTGGAAGTCCATGTCTGTAACTAGTTGGGGTTGTCAGGGGGTTCATAATGATGTTCCTCTGATGTCAATCGCCCCTTCTTCCTCTTCTGAAATTCCGGAGTTTTTGTCTGATTTTCAGGATGTATTCGATGAGCCTAAGTCCAGTTTCCTTCCACCGCAGAGGGACTGCGATTGTGCTATTGATTTGATTCCAGGCTGTAAGTTTCCTAAGGGTCGACTTTTCAACCTTTCTGTACCTGAACTGTTATGTTTGCTAATGACAGGTGTTATGAAGGCAATCCAGAAACACAGTGTGCTTAGCGATCAGAGCGCACACAGTGATCTGACAAATACCCAAAAATACAAGAACGAGCTCTGAGACGTGGAAACTCTGTAGACTGCACACCTGATCCTATCCTAAACACAACTAAAAGCGGCTGTGGATTGCGCCTAACAACTACCTAGGCAACTCGGCACAGCCTAAGAAACTAGCTAGCCTGAAGATAGAAAAATAGGCCTGACTTGCCCCAGAGAAATTCCCCAAAGGAAAAGGCAGCCCCCCACATATAATGACTGTGAGTAAGATGAAAAGACAAAACGTAGGGATGAAATAGATTCAGCAAAGTGGGGCCCGATATTCTAGGACAGAGCGAGGACAGTAAAGCGAACTTTGCAGTCTACAAAAAACCCTAAAGCAAAACCACGCAAAGGGGGCAAAAAAAACCACCGTGCCGAACTAACGGCACGGCGGTACACCCTTTGCGTCTCAGAGCTTCCAGCAAAACAAAAGACAAGCTGGACAGAAAAAAAGCAACAAAAAGCAAAAGGCACTTAGCTATACAGAGCAGCAGGTCACAGGAACAATCAGGAGAAGCTCAGATCCAACACTGAAACATTGACAAGGAGCAAGGATAGCAGCATCAGGCGGAGTTAAGTAATGAAGCAGTTAACGAGCTCACCAGAACACCTGAGGGAGGAAGCTCAGAAGCTGCAGTACCACTTGTGACCACAGGAGTGAATTCAGCCACAGAATTCACAACACTGAACACACCGCCATGCAGAGTGATATTAAGGAGTCTTTGGAGAAGGGGCATATTCGTCCATCTTCTTCACCGTTGGGAGCAGGGTTCTTTTTTGTTGCTAAAAAAGATGGTTCTTTGAGACCCTGTATTGATTATCGCCTCTTAAATAAGATCACGGTCAAGTTTCAATACCCCTTGCCTTTGCTTTCTGATTTGTTTGCTAGGATTAAGGGAGCTAGTTGGTTTACTAAGATTGACCTTCGGGGGGCTTATAATCTTGTTCGTATAAAGCAGGGTGATGAATGGAAAACTGCGTTTAACACGCCCGAAGGCCATTTTGAATACCTTGTGATGCCATTCGGACTCTCTAATGCTCCATCTGTTTTTCAGTCCTTCATGCATGATATCTTCCAGAGTTATCTTGATAATTTCTTGATCATTTATTTGGACAATATTTTGATTTTTTCCGATGATTGGGAGTCTCATGTGCAGCAGGTCAGGATGACATTTCAGATCCTTCGTGACAATGCCTTGTTTGTGAAAGGGTCTAAGTGTCTTTTTGGGGTGCAGAAGATTTCCTTTTTGGGCTTTATTTTTTCTCCCTCATCTATTGAGATGGATCCGGTTAAAGCTCAGGCCATTCATGATTGGATTCAGCCCACATCCGTGAAGAGCCTTCAGAAATTTTTGGGTTTCGCTAATTTTTATCGCCGTTTCATTGCTAATTTTTCCAGCGTGGTTAAACCCTTGACTGATTTGACTAAGAAGGGCGCTGATGTGGCGAATTGGCCCTCAGCGGCTGTCTCTGCCTTTCAAGAACTTAAACGTCATTTTTCTTCTGCTCCTGTGTTGCGCCAGCCGGATGTTTCTCTTCTGTTTCAGGTTGAGGTTGACGCTTCTGAGATTGGGGCAGGGGCCGTTTTGTCTCAGAGGGATCCTGTTGGTTCCTTGATGAAACCGTGAGCCTTTTTTTCCCGTAAATTTTTGCCTGCGGAATGCAATTATGATGTCGGCAATCGGGAGTTGTTGGCTATGAAGTGGGCGTTTGAGGAGTGGTGACATTGACTTGAGGGAGCTAAGCACCATATTGTGGTTTTGACTGACCATAAGAATTTGATTTACCTCGAGTCTGCCAAACGGTTGAATCCTAGACAGGCTCAATGGTCCTTGTTTTTTTCTCGTTTTGATTTTGTGGTCTCGTACCTTCCTGCTACTAAGAATGTTAAGGCTGATGCCCTCTCTAGGAGTTTTTTGCCTGATTCTCCTGAGGTTTTGGAACCAGTTGGTATGTTGAAGGAAAGGGTGGTCCTTTCTTCCATTTCTCCTGATTTACAACGGGTTCTTCAGAAATTTCAGGCTGACAAACCTGACCGTTGTCCTGTGGGGAAACTGTTTGTTCCTGACAGATGGACTAGTAGAGTGATTTCTGAGGTTCATTGTTCTGTGTTGGCTGGTCATCCTGGTATTTTTGGTACCAGAGACTTGGTTGGTAGTTCCTTTTGGTGGCCTTCTTTGTCGCGTGATGTGCGGTCTTTTGTGCAGTCCTGTGGGACTTGTGCGCGGGCCAAGCCTTGTTGCTCCCGTGCTAGTGGGTTGCTTTTGCCATTGCCGGTCCCCGAGAGGCCTTGGACACATATTTCTATGGATTTTATTTCCGATCTTCCTGTTTCCCAAAGGATGTCAGTTATCTGGGTTGTTTGTGACCGATTCTCTAAGATGGTTCATTTGGTGCCTTTGCCTAAATTGCCTTCTTCTTCTGATTTGGTTTCGTTGTTTTTTCAGCATGTGGTCCGTTTGCATGGTATTCCGGAGAATATTGTGTCCGACAGAGGTTCCCAGTTTGTTTCTAGGTTTTGGCGGGCCTTTTGTGCCAAGCTGGGCATTGATTTGTCTTTTTATTCTGCATTTTATCCTCAGACAAATGGCCAGACTGAGCGAACTAATCAGACCTTGGAGACCTATTTGAGATGCTTTGTGGCTGCTGATCAGGATTATTGGGTGGCTTTTTTGCCATTGGCTGAGTTTGCCCTTAATAATCGGGCTAGTTCGGCTACTTTGGTTTCGCCTTTTTTTTGTAATTTTGGTTTTCATCCTCGTTTTTCTTCTGGGCAGGTTGAGCCTTCTGACCTTCCTGGTGTGAATTCTGTGGTCGACAGGTTGCAGCAAATTTGGGCTCATGTGGTGGACAATTTCGTGCTGTCTCAGGAGGAGGCTCAACGTTTTGCTAACCGTCATCGGTGTGTTGGTTCCCGGCTTCGGGTTGGGGATCTGGTTTGGTTATCTTCCCGTCATGTTCCTATGAAGGTTTCTTCCCCTAAGTTTAAGCCTCGATTTATTGGTCCTTATAGGATTTCTGAGATTATTAATCCGGTGTCTTTTCGCCTGGCGCTTCCGGCCTCTTTTGCTATTCATAATGTCTTCCATAGATCTTTGTTGCGGAAATATGTGGAGCCCGTTGTTCCATCTGTTGATCCTCCGGCCCCTGTGTTGGTCGATGGGGAGTTGGAATATGTTGTTGAGAAGATTTTGGATTCTCGTTTTTCGAGGTGGAAGCTTCAGTACCTTGTCGAATGGAAGGGTTATGGCCAGGAGGATAATTCTTGGGTTTGTGCCTCTGATGTCCATGCCGCTGATTTGGTTCGTACCTTTCATCTGGCTCATCCTGATCGGCCTGGGGGCTCTGGTGAGGGTTCGGTGACCCCTCCTGAAGGGGGGGTACTGTTGTGAATTCTGCTTTTGGGCTCCCTCCTGTGGTTGTAGATGGTAATGCAGTTGTGCCTGGACTGCAGGATTGGACAGGTGTATCTGCTAATTGCAAGGCTGACTGGGGTATTTAGCTTTGCAGGACTCTTTAGTCCCTGCCAGTTGTCAATGTTTCTTGTGAAGTGTTGGATCACTTTCTGGCTTCTCCTGCTCGCTGCCAATTTCAGCAAAGATAAGTGTTTGGTTTTTGTTTCTGTGGCACACTGCCGGTGTGCTTGTTTCAGTTTTATTCCTGCTCTGATTGTAGGATTCACTGGAGTTGCAGATATACGCTCCTGCATCTTTTAGTAGATGTAGGAAGTTTTGGTATATTCTGCTGTGGATGTTTTAAAGGTTTTTTTACTGACCGCACAGAACTCTGTCCTATCCTGTCCTATCTAGCTAGAGTGGCCTCCTGTGCTAATCCTGTTTTTCTGCCTGTGTATGTTTTTTCCTCTCCGACTCACCGCCAATATTTGTGGGAGGCTGTCTATCATTTGGGGATTTTCTCTGAGGCAAGATAGTATTCCTATTTCCATCTTTAGGGGTATTTAGTTCTCCGGCTGTGACGAGGTGTCTAGGTGTGTTAGGTACACTCCACGGCTACTTCTAGTTTCAGTGTTAAGTTCAGGATTGCGGTCAGTACAGTGGCCACTTTCTCCAGTGAAAGTTCTCATGCAGTTCCTAGGTCACCGGATCATAACACCTTATGTGTGGAGTCTGAAATGAATATCGATGGCCTTGTTGATGTTGGTAGTCAACAACTGCCCTCTTCTGTTCAAAAATCCTTTCCAACATATGCATATGAGTTCCAGCGCTTGGGGACATCACACACCAGCCAGTGAGCAGGAAGCTGCAAACTCTGCTGAAGCACAGCAACAGTGGCTGAAGCTGTAGCTGACTTTCTAAAATGGGCAGACAAACAGCGTACTGTCACTAACATATCCGGCAGCTCCGGGTTGCTTTTCAGAAACCGTCGAAACAAGAGGTTAAGCACATGGGTGTTATGATCCAGTGACCTTGGAGCCGCATGGAACTTTCTCTGGAGTTGGTGTAAACTGTACTGACCGCAAATCCTGAACTTAACACCGCAACTAGAAGTAGCCGTGGGGTGTGCCTAACAAATCCTAGACACCTCGACACAGTCGCAGGACTAAATACCCCTATAGATGGAATTAGGAATTCTATCTTGCCTCAGAGCAGAACCCCAAAGGATAGGCAGCCCCCCACAAATATTGACTGTGAGTAGTAGAGGAAAAGACACACGCAGGTAGGAAACAGGATTTAGCAAAAGAGGCCACTCTTGCTAAAATAGGAAAGGATAGGAAAGGATACTAAGCGGTCAGTATTAAAATCCTTCCAAAAATATCCACAGCAGAAAATACAAAAAATTCCACCATCTAACTAAAGATGTGGAGCGTATATCTGCAACTCCAGGGAATCCAACAAGACTGAGAAAACACTGACACAGTCTAAGGTGGACAAGAGAAAACAAATGAATAGCACAGAATTATTAAGCTGAATTATTATCTTTGCTGAATTGGCAGCAAGGCAGGAGGAACCAGACAAAGATCCAAAACCTCCCAGAACCATGGACAACTGGCAAGGACTAATGAATCCTGCACACCTAAATACCTCAGTCAGAACTACAATCAGCAGAAACACCTAACCAGGACTGCAACTCAGGGACAACTGCATTACCACCTACAACCACTGGAGGGAACCCAAAAGCAGAATTCACAACACATGGGCCAAGCAGGGTAAGTGTGTGAGCTCACCTTGCCTCAGAGCCACCACCAGGTTACGGCCATTGTCACACATGACCATGTCTGGCTGTAGCTTTAGCGGTATCATCGAAACATCTGACTGCTCTTTCAGCGCTGTCCACAACTCTTCTGCATTGTGCGGTTTGTCACCTATGCAGATTAGCTTCAGCACAGCCTGTTGCCGCTTGGCTGAGGCAGTGCTGCAGAGCTTCCAGCTTCTGACTGATGTGTTGATTTCAGAGATGGAGAATGAAGAGGAGGAGGAGGATGAGGGTGCAGGAGCTGTAGACTGTGGGGGAAACCCTGGTTGACATAGGGCCAGCAATCCTCAGTGTGGGGAGGATGTGTTCCATCCCAAGGTCCTACTGGGTCCCGACTTCCATTATGGTAACCCAGTGTGAATTCAGTGAGATGTAACGTCCCTGCCCACAAGCACTTGTCCACGAATACTTGGTTAGGTGGACTTTCCCTGTAACAGCATTGTTGAGGGCACGGGTAATGTTGTGGGACACATGCTGGTGTAATGCACAAAGGGAGAAATAGTGGCGACTGGGGACCGAGTACCATGGGATGGCTGCCACCATCAAGTTGTGGAAAGCTTCCTTCTCAACGAGTCTAAAAGGCAGCATTTCTAGTACAAGCAGAGGAGAAATACTAGAATTTAGGACTGTGGCCTGTGGGGCATTGGCTGGGTATTTCCGCTTGCGTTCCAAAGACTGGGTTATGGACAACTGAAGGGTGTGCTGGGACAAGGACGTGGACGGGCTTGATGATGTTGCTGCTAGTCTGTGGGCCACAACAAGTGCAGGGCTAGAGGCATCTTTACATGCACGGTGTACTGAGGATTGGCTTCTATGCAAAATAGTGGAAGAAGCAGTGGTGTGACCTTCAGACAGTGATCCTGGAGCCTGGGGTTCAGCCTACAAAGTCGGGTGCTTTGCTGCCATGTGCCTGATCTTGCTGGTGGTGGGGAGGCTGGTTATTTTGCTCCCTCTGCTGATGCGGGCATGGTAGATGCTGCAAAGGGCCTGTTTGGGTTATCGGCAGAGTCTTTAAAAAATAACTAGACTTGGGAAGATCTAACAGTTGGAATTGCAAATTCCCTCATTTTGGTGTTACAGGGAAAGGATGCACGCCTTCTCTCTGTGGCCACCACACTTCTTTTTCCTGCCTGTTGGGGTGATATCCCTCCTTCCCCATGTGTGCTGCTGCCCTCACTCTGCATGTACTCCTGACAGGTTGGGTCAGTCACATAGTCATCCACCACCTTGTCTTCCACATCTGCACCCTGCTCCTCCTTCTGACTTTCTGGCAATTGAGTCTCATCATCGTCCACCTCTTCTGACACTTTCCCACCATCTCCTTCGTGTGATTGGGGCTGATCAAAGCTGTGGGCATCTCTACATGGGATCTCATCTGTCACTTCAAGTTGACCGGCCAAGAGTTCTGAATCTTGAAATGGAAAGCTGAACAGCTCTTCAGAGTGCCCAAGTGTGGAATCAGTTGTCTCAGTGCAGTCGGCATGGTGAGAGGAAGGAGGATCAGGGTGAGGAATAACCGGGCCACACTCACGGCTACTCAGAGTTGACCTTGTGGAAGACATGGTGGTGGTGGTGGTGGTGGCTAAGTGACTGGAAGCATTATCCGCTATCCAGCCAAAAACCGTTTCACACTTCTCTGGCAATAGTGGTGTGCTGCCGTCCCCTAGAAACTGGGACTTTGTTATTGCCCACTTTCACCTAGGCCACTACCTCGTCCTCGGAATGCACCATCATCATCACATCCACTTCCCCATCCCTTGCCCCTTGCCTTGCCCATTTTAAATGGACTACTGCACTATTTCAAATGCTCAATACAAATATATTTATTACTAGCGAAATAATATCTGATCAGTATGCCTGAAAATCTACGATTTTTCAAACTCAAACACCAGGCCTCAGCCTGACATAACAGACTGTATTCAATTTTTGGGGCTTTTTTGTGAAGTTAATTTATGCAAAATAGTGCTGTATATAAGTAGAGTAACAGACAGCAAAAAAAGTGGTCCACCGGCCTTCAATGCCCAAACGTGGAACACGCAGATGTATGTGGGCTGTCACGGAAATACCACTGTGGCAAATATGTGGCATTTTTTAATTTTTTTTATGCTAAATAGTGATATATATAATTAGAGTATCAGACAGCAAAAAAAGTGGTCCACTGGCCTACAATAACTGAACTTGGATGACGCAGATATATGAGGGCTGTAACGGAAATAACGCACTGGCAAATATGTGGCCATTTTATATTTTTTTATGCTAAATAGTGCTTTATATAATTACAGCAACAGACAGCAAAAAAAATCGTCAACCGGCCTACAATGACCAAACTTGGAGCATGCAGATATATGAGGTCTGTCACGGAAATACCACACTGGCAAATATGTGGCCTTTTTATATTTTTTATGCTATATAGTGCTGTATATAATTACAGTAACAGACAGCAAAAAAAGTGGTCCACCGGCCTACAATGACCAAACTTGGAGCACGCAGATATATGAGGGCTGTCACGGACACCACACTGGCAAATATGTGGCCTTTTTATAATTTTGAATGCTAAATAGTGCTGTATAGAATTAGAGAATCAGAGAGCGAAAAAAAAGTCGTTCACCGGCTTACAACGACCAAACTTGGAGCATGCAGATATATGAGGGCTGTCACGTAAATACCACTCTGGCAAATATGTGGCCTTTTTATATTTTTTATGCTAAATAGTGCTGTATATAATTACAGTAACAGACAACAAAAAAAAGTGTATCAATAAACCTACAAAGAGGGCACCGGAGGTAAAAGCTCCGCCATAATATATAAATAGAAACCCAAAAGAGAAATGGACACTAAGAGCTAAAATATAGCAATTTTATTGAAGAACCATATAGACATGTCGGGATCACACTCAGTCGGAGCAGCCTTTGGAAGTGGGGAATCACCAGAAATAATACACAAGACACGCCTTGTATAGTGTATCACTGGGAAGTCTCTGAAGCACGCCTGCCTTCAAGGTGCTACCCCTTCTTTATATACCGTATATACTCGAGTATAAGCCGACCCGAGTATAAGCCGACCCCCCTAATTTTGCCACAAAAAACTGGGAAAACTTATTGACTCGAGTATAAGCCTAGGGTGGAAATGTAGCATTTACCGGTGAATTTCAAAAATAAAAATAGATCATTATTTCCCCATAGCTGTGCCATATAGTGCTCTGCACCGTTCATATTGCCCCATAGATGCTGCACAGATGCCCCATATAGTGCTGTGTGCCGTTCATACTGCCCCATAGATGCTGCACAGATGCCCCATATAGTGCTGTGTGCCATTCATACTGCCCCCATAGATGCTGCACAGATGCCCCATATAGTGCTGTGTGCCGTTCATACTGCCCCCATATAGTGCTGTGTGCCGTTCATACTGCCCCCATAGATGCTGCACAGATGCCTCATATAGTGCTGTGTGCCGTTCATACTGCCCCCATATAGTGCTGTGTGCCGTTCATACTGCCCCCATATAGTGCTGTGTGCCGTTCATACTGCCCCCATATAGTGCTGTGTGCCGTTCATACTGCCCCCATATAGTGCTGTGTGCCGTTCATACTGCCCCCATATAGTGCTGTGTGCCGTTCATACTGCCCCCATATAGTGCTGTGTGCCGTTCATACTGCCCCCATAGATGCTGCACATAAATCTGTGCTGCCGCTGCTGCTGCTGCAATAAAAAAAAAAAACCACATACTCACCTCCCTTGATTGCAGCTCCCAGCGTCCGGTCCCGGCGCCTCCATCTTCCCGGCGTCTCTGCTCTGACTGATCAGGCAGAGGGCGCCGCGCACACTATATGCGTCATCGCGCCCTCTGCCTGAACAGTCAGAGCGCAGACGCCGGGAAGATGGAGGCGCCGGGAAGATGGAGCGACGCCCGGCGGCTGGAACGCGGACAGGTGAATATAACATACTTACCTAGTCCCAGCGATCCTCGCGCTGTCCCTGCCTTCCTCCCCGTCTTCTGTGCTGCAGCATCTTCCTGTCAGCGGTCACCGGCACCGCTGATTAGAGAAATGAATAGGCGGCTCCGCCCCTATGGGAGGTGGAGCCGCTTATTCATATCTCTAATGAGCGGTCCCACGTGACCGCTGAAGAGGGGAAGACGCTGCAGCACAGAAGACGGGGAGGAAGGCAGGGACAGCGCGAGGATCGCTGGGACTAGGTAAGTATACCTCAGCGCCCTCTCCCCCTCACCCGCCGACCCCACCACTACCGTGACTCGAGTATAAGCCGAGGGGGGCACTTTCAGCCCAAAAATTTGGGCTGAAAATCTCGGCTTATACTCGAGTATATACGGTAGTTGTTTCAGTAGGTTTAGTGGTTATACAAGTTTTGCATGTTTAAACAAAGAGACAAAACAGGAAAGAAAGAAAAGAAAACAGTTTCGTGGGCGGCAGTTTCACAACAAACAGTACAAAGGCAATTCCACAGACAAGAAAAACAGGATTTCATACTATAGCTAAAATGTCCTTGAATGGACAGGTCAATATTTATCACAAATTCTTTTTTTTTATTTTTGTTCATTGAGGTAATCATTTTTGTTCTGCTCTTCACAATCCCCCCTTTGACATATTCCATTCAAAACCTTGTCGATCATTTTAGTCATTCTTTTTGTGATATTACAAAAAAAAAAAGTTTATATTCTCGCATCCATTACACAAAATTTATTTGTGCATACCGAGATACCCTTGAGTACAACCTTGAATAATACATATATAATTACAATAACCATAACTGTATGTATTAGGCTTTGCATAATCCCGGTAACCCACCCACCGATCCCTCTGAACCAATTGGCCGGGTTAAGAAAAGAAAAGGTATCTGACCACCAGCTATCCTTATTTTGGTCATTGTCTTTGTCATACTGATCCCTGAGTCGTTGAACGTCTTTTAATTTAAATCTCATACTCATAGTACTATTCGGGTCTATATAATGACAGCAGGTGGGTCCGATGATTTGACACATACCCCCTTGTGAGGCAGTTAGGTAATCCAATACCAGGGTATGTTGGTTAGTGACTATTATAAGCTGATTCTGTACAGCTATACTAGTATTTAATATGTCCAATATATCCCAAATCTGATCATCTAGATAATCCGTGGCTCTAACTAATTTATCCCACATTTGTGTTAACATAGGATAAATAAAAATGGTACTAGCAATTTTGTTGGGAATTCCCATTTGTACGATATGCGGCCTCCCCGAGGGACGTGGTGAGTTATCTGCAGCTCTTTTATACAGTGTGTGCTTGGGCACGGCTTGCATATTCACTTGTTTATTTGAAATTATGAAAGTAGCCGGGGTTAGGCGTCCTAATGTACAAGTACCCTTTATACCTACGGGAAGCCATTTATATGCTCCTTCTCCGCATATCCAAAATGTACCCTCAGGCAGATCCCACAAAGCTGAGTGCTGCAATACCAATCTGTGAGCCAAATCCACAAAACTAGATACATTCTGAAGCATACACCAAGAGGGTTTTTGTCCCAAGGGGCTACAGTACCCGGCTGCGGGATTCCCACATACATGCATTCCGTTGACATACTCATTGGATTCATTACAAACCAGGTTCCCCGGTTACTTGTACAACTGTTTGCATCACCTTGGGGGAACAACTCAGAATGTTCCCATTTTCTATTATGTATGTATCTTTCCAATACTGTAGGTTTGAAAGCATCAGAGGAAGGGGTGGTTGTACTGAAACTGAGCTGTAGATTTTCAGTGGGGACCTGTCCTAAATCAGTTAATCCAGTCTTATTCCTAGGTACCCATTTTCCTCCCTTGAATGCTAAATATTGTAAGTTGTCTATTTTTCCTGTAAGATTGCCCTGCCACCAAGGAAATTCTACCCATCCCACAATTGGTATGGCGATTGTAGTATTCCATAGTCTAGTATTGCCAGGTTGGTTGTTGGCCAGGTTGTCTGAACAATTAGGCCAAGCGAATATTTCTTCAGCTGACACGGGAACTGCTAGAAAAGGTATACTTGTGGCTGATACTGGTGAATGGGTACAGATCCAACAATCTGCCAGGGGTTGCGTATTATTTAACAAGTCATGCACTAATTTTCTATGATGTTGTACGAATCTATTGTTCAAAGGGGCTAGAGAATTCAGTCTTTCCCATGCCTCCGCTGAGGTTAACATTATTAACATCAATATCATGAGTCTTATACTGCTTTTTTGCAATGTCTTGCATGTATCCATGATGCCTTTCCTTCAAGCTTGACTGCTGTTGGAGTTGTTAACAGGACTTGGAAAGGTCCGTCAAATCTCGGTTCCAGAGTCTTTCTGGTGTGTCTTTTCACGTAGACTTGATCACCAGGTTCCAACTTGTGGCCTCCTTCGAGATTTTCTGGATCTGGAAGGGAAGCAAAAACTTGCGAATGCACTTTAGTTAAACGTTTTTGTAATTCTTGTACATAAGCAGTTAAAGTCTCAGTATTCAACATCAGTTGTTGTGGAAAATAACAACCCAAATTTGCTGCTCTACCAAAAAGAATCTCATGTGGTGACAGCTTAGCCTTCCCCCTTGGGGTGTTTCGGATGGAATACAGGGCAAGTGGTAGACACTCGGTCCAAGGCTTTCCTGTTTCTGCCATGGCCTTCTGGATTTTTAATTTTATTGTCCCATTTAATCTTTCCACTTTACCTGAACTCTGTGGATGATATGGAGTGTGAAACTGGTTTTCTACTCCCAACATTTTCATAACATTCTGGAATATTTCCCCAGTAAAATGGGTACCTCTATCTGACTCGATCACCTCAGGCATGCCGTAACGGGGTATCAGTTCATGTGCTATTTTAATGGCAGTAGTTTTTGCTGAGGCTTTACGAACTGGATAAGCCTCTGGCCACCCTGAGAACATGTCCACATACACAAGCACATATTCGTATCCATTGTACCTAGGAAGTTGGATGTAGTCGATCTGGAGTCTTTGAAAGGGATACAGTGGTCTTACATGATGCTTGGTTGGGGTTTTAATGGCCTGACCTGGATTGTATGCCAGGCATATAGCGCATGCAGCACACATGTTCCGAGCAAAATTACCAAAACCTGGAGCCAACCACCTTTCTTTTACCTTGAGCGTCATACCATTTGCCGACACATGCGTGGTTAGGTGGAGGTCACTTGCCACTGCGGGGTACCAGGCTCTGGGTAAACACAACAAAGTTCCTTTTTTCCATAATCCTTGCTGATCTTCTGCCCCTTTTTTCTGCCACTGCCCTCGTTCTTCGTCGTCTACCTGTTTCTGACCTTCCTTCAATCTTTCCTCATCATCTTCAGAGCTATCTAGTGTGTGGGCATGATGTAAGGGTTTACGTGCTGCCTGTTTTGCTGCCTTATCGGCTTTATCGTTACCCCTGGCTTCCTCGGTGTCGAGTCTCACATGTGCAGCTACCTTTATCACCGCTATTTCTTTAGTTTCTTGTGCTGCCTCCAGAATCTGTCTAATGAGGGAGGCATGTTTAACAGGTTGGCCTGAAGCAGTCATATAACCTCTGGCTCTCCATATTACGCCAAAATCGAAAATAATGCCATGTGCATATCTAGAATCAGTGTATATGTTTGCTGTCTGGTCTCTGGCTATTTTTAGAGCTTCAACTAATGCCGTAAGTTCTGCTTCTTGTGCAGACTGATTAGCAGGGAGAGGTTCTGCTTTCAGCACTTCATGCTGAGTTACTACCGCATAACCTGTATGAAATTGTCCATTCATATCTGCATATCTACTGCCATCTATGAAAAGTTCAAATGTAGCATTACAGAGTGGCTTGTCACGTACATTACATAAGCCCTGAGTCTCTTGTTCCATTAATTGTACACAATCATGCATTGACTTTGATGGGTCAAAGGAGTTGGAGAGTGCAGTTTCAAAGGAGTTGGAGAGTGCAGTTTCCTCAGGTATGGTACCCCCCTCAGACTCTAAAGGGAGCAAAGACGCGAGATTAAGAGTCTGAATCCTGGCAAAGGAAATGTTGGGCGGCAGTAGTAGGGAACATTGGAGACGGAGGTGTCTGGCCATTGAAATATGTTTAGGTTGGACCTGGTTAAGAATGCCATGTACATCATGAGTGGTCTGAACTAGAAGTGGGTGATCAAGAACAATCTCAGAAGCTTTATCTAATAACAGTGAAATTGCGGCTACTACTCTTACACAAGAAGGTGCGGCTCTAGCTACAGGGTCCAGATGAGCTGATATGTATGCCACAGGTCTCTGTTTGTTTCCATGTTTTTGTGTGAGCACCCCTGTAGCATGTGAGGATATCTCAGCTGCCATCAATTGAAAAGGTTTAGTGTAGTCTGGGAGTCCCAAAGCCGGAGCTGATACCAGTGCTGTTTTCAAAGAGGAAAATGACTGTTTAGCCTCTTCACTGAGTGAATATGGTGTGTTGGCAATACAGTCATATAAAGGCTGCATGAGTTGACTTGCATGTATGATCCACTGTCTACAGTGTGAAACAATACCTAGGAAAGCACGCAGCTGTTTGTGATTCCTGGGTTCAAGCATGTTACGTATGGCTTCCGTACGTTGAGGTGTGAGGTGTCTGATGCCCTGTGATATGCAGTGACCTAAAAACACGACTGTTTGTTGACAAGCCTGGAGTTTCTGTCTATTTACTTTACAGCCTTCTTGCGCTAGGAAAATTAAGAAATTAACAGTTGAGGTAACTGCCGTCTGCTCATCAGGGCAACAAATAAGTAAGTCATCTACATACTGTAGAATGACTACTCCTGGTTCTGGGATGAAATTTTTTAGCACGGTCTGCATTGCTTCAGAGTACAAAGTTGGTGAGTGTACCATACCTTGTGGCAATCTTGTCCATGCTAATTGTTTACCCTTGAATGTAAAGGCAAACAAATGCCAACAGTTCTTATGTAGTGGCACAGAAAAAAATGCGTTTGATAAGTCAATTACCGTAAAATATGCAGCAGTGCTGGGAATTTGAGACAGTAAGGTATGAGGATTCGGTACCACAGGGGTGACCGGTGCCAAAACCTTATTGATTTCCCGTAAGTCGTGCACCATGCGATATTTCACCATAGTTTCTTTGGAGGACACTTTTTTTTAACAGGATATAAGGGTGTATTGGCGGGTGACCTGATTTCTACCAAAACACCTTGTAACACATAATCCTGAATTTGTTGAGAAATCGCCTGTTCTTGCTGGGCGCTGATGGGGTATTGCCTAAGCTGAGGTAATATGGTTCCCGGGGCAGTTTCTAACAGTATAGGAGCTACTGATAAAAATCCTACATCAGTGTCTCCTTTTGCCCATAGGCTGTCAGGAACCCGAGACAAGTCAATTTTTGCTTGTTGAGTGTAAATTTCGGGAAAATCCTCCATTGCCTGTATTCTAACATATGGTTCCAGAGTTTCTGCATCTTCAGGGATGGTCAGCATAACTGTGCCATCTTCTCTAAAATGGATGTTTGCATGCATTTTACTTAAGACATCAGTACCCAACAAGCAGGTAGGTGCACCTTTAGCAAATAAAAATTTGGATACAAAAGTTTTAGGGCCAAAGCTCACATTTAAAGGTTTTGTAAAGGGCAACGCCTGAATTTTACCATCATACCCTTCTGCATATGTAACCTTTGAGGATATATTGTCAGGATATGGTAAAAAGTCCTGATTTAAAATGGAGGATGTTGCTCCCGTGTCTATCAGAAAAGGTACATTTTTACCCTCAACTTCAACTTGTATTATTGGTCTTCTAGAAGGAAGAGAGACCTGCATAACTTTCAGTCATTCTGAGCTGTCTGTTTGATCAGGCACTGGGTTATTTATCCTATTTTTGGGTACAAAGGTTTCTGAATCTATATCTGCTTTTCTCTTCCTACATTCCCTTTGGAAATGTCCTGGCTTCTTACAGTAATGACAAGTAAACTTTTGATTAGCAGAGCCAGTATTAGCCTGTGCAATTCTTACTGGCTTAGAATTTTCTCTTAAGTCCATTTCTATCCCTACAGCTTTCTGTCTAGCCAGGTGTGGGTCTTCCAAGGTTCTCCAATCAGGGGTTGCGGCCTTAAGCTTTTCCTTCACTTTTGGAGACAATCCATCTATAAAGGTTTTTGTAACTAACCTCATCATTCCTGGAGCGGTTAGATCCATGCCTTCATCTCTGAAATTATTTTCTACACTTAGATAATATTCGTCTACTGATTGTCCAGATTTCTGAGCCACCACTCCCGTTGTTCCTCTCTGCCTCTGTCTCTCCCTCATGAAAACCATTAAGTGATCTACAAATTGTGTACCTGATTCTATCGTTTGTAAGGCACCATCTCCTGCTTGGGGCCTATGTACCTGTAGATTCGCTAATAGCTCCTGGAAGAGTCCAGGAGTCATTTTCATTCTACATAATTCTTCTCCATCTGCCCAAACTCCAGCGTGAGTCTGCATAATTTGCTGTATATATTGTGCAAATCTATCTGGACACTGGGTGGGATCTGGTGCGTTATGCAAGAGAGACATGCCTTCAGCGGGGGACCAAGGGAAATATTGTCGAGTTTGGTGATATCTAGTTCCCATTACTCCGTCAGCACCAGGTTCCCTAAAGGGTCTTGGTACTACCCTAACAGGGGCTAGTACAGCGCCATGTCTAGGTGTACCACAGGCTAGGCAATCATTTCTCCAGTCTGGATTTTGTTGTCCACAGTGCGGACATACCCATCCTCCTGGTCCGGCTAAACTTTGAGGTGGTGTTTGGAGAAAAGATGGGGCATGTGGGTTAAGGTATGGGGGTGGGGTATTTTTAGATTCCACATTTTGTTTTTCTCCACAGCCTGTGGGTCTAATACACCACTTTTTACTCTGTTGATTATATGTCCATCCCTCATTTTCTGCTACCCTAGAGACATCAATCAATGCTTGGATCTGATCTATCCATTTCTTGTCTCTGATTATGCCTTTTTTCTTTTCCTGAATTCCTTCCCATAGTTTTCTACTAAAAGCTTCTGCCCTAGTAACTCCAAACTTACTAAAAATCTTTTTCAGCCCCTTAGTGGCATCTTCACCACGTCTCTCCTTTATGATAGTATAGATATCTAATTCTTCTGGTTCCGACTTTGTTTGCTTATTCCCCATTTTCTTATCCTGAGCTTTCTTGCCCTAGGTGGCGTTTGGGTATGAGAATACCTCGTTACCTTCTTCCTAAGGAGCTAGGATGTCTTTTTCTTGCCCTAGGTGGCGTTTGGGTATGAGAATACCTCGTTACCTTCTTCCTAAGGAGCTAGGATGTTTAAACTGTGTTGATGTAAGAAAATCCTGATTCCTACACCTATAGCAAACAACACAAATGCAACCAGACAGAAAAAGAAAAAGAACATACAACGTATCTTGTCCCAGGCTAATTTATCTGTCCTGGGCTTATACTATCACATACAACGTATTCTTGTCCCAGGCTAATTTATCTGTCCTGGGCTCATACTATCATACACTTATCCGTCACCAGGTTTTTGTCAAAGACAGGATCAGAGATTGAACATAGGCGCGGAGGTCTCCCCGAAAGGACGCAACCACGTTGCCCAGTGGGACAGTCACTTCTTCTGTTTCAACCCCCTGGGCGGCTTATAGGGCTATTCCCAACTTCCACACACCTTCTATTCACATTCACTCTCATTCAATGCCGTACTCCGTGAGGTGATCAATTCCTACATAGTTCAAGAACCCGAGCTATAGGTATCCTCCTCTACTAGAACTACCCGCTAAAGAACACGACACAGAAAATCTTACGGACAGTGCAGGGCAGATATAAGAGATCTAACAGTGTCTCTTACCTGGCCAGGTTTTGTTCATCTGCCGTCCATTATCCCAGATTCTCTTTTCGTTCGTATTCTGCCGGTGTTCTTGAAGGAATACACAGACCTCGGGTCCCTGTTCAGGCGCCAGGAAATGTCGGGATCACACTCAGTCGGAGCAGCCTTTGGAAGTGGGGAATCACCAGAAATAATACACAAGACACGTCTTGTATAGTGTATCACTGGGAAGTCTCTGAAGCACGCCTCCCTTCAAGGTGCTACCCCTTCTTTATATAGTTGTTTCAGTAGGTTTAGTGGTTATACAAGTTTTGCATGTTTAAACAAAGAGACAAAACAGGAAAGAAAGAAAAGAAAAGAAAACAGTTTCGTGGGCGGCAGTTTCACAACAAACAGTACAAAGGCAATTCCACAGACAAGAAAAACAGGATTTCATACTATAGCTAAAATGTCCTTGAATGGACAGGTCAATATTTATCACAAATTCTTTTTTTTTATTTTTGTTCATTGAGGTAATCATTTTTGTTCTGCTCTTCACAGACAAAATACAGAAAATATAAATAAATACCAAGTAATGAGATGCAATGAAAAAAGATAAAAAAGGCGACACTAGTGCCACACACGGGACAAGTGATACATTTATGGAGCAGAAAATCGGTCAGTTACACTGTTACCATGAGTGCAAAATACCATACATCAATTAATTAGGTTAATATATATTGCATAGTGCAAATACGAATCATATTGATGTTTTATAAAAAATAATAACTGAGCACATGGTAACCAGAAGTAATAGACATATAATGAATGCTCTCAAATAAAGTGCTGATGCAGGGAGATACACAGTATGCAGGAAAATGTTAAGTAAGGTGCCTAGTGCGAAGAAATGTATACTAAGTAATATCAATAAAGTGCTTAATGTAAGCTAAGTGTAGCAGAGTATACTATGTGGCACAAACTTGCCAAGACCAAAGGCATGGATCAATCATAGAGGGAAGGTCCCATATAGTAAAGTAGATGAAGCCTAAAGTCCGCCTGCATAAAACTGATAAGAGGGTACATATGGAGAGTATCAACCTGCAGCCGTGTGCGGGAAAGGGAGCCCCGACGCGCGTTTCGCATATGCTGCTTCCTCGGGGGGCGCTAGTGTGAAGAGGAATGTAGGTCTCTTTATATCCCCGACAAAAGCACCTAGAGCGGTAATGGCGGCGCTTACCCCAGCACTGCAATGACCGGAGGCGGCGGAGTCAGCGTCCGACGTCACGCATCTGCGCCCCGCACTGACGCGTCAGTGGGAGGGGCCAGACGCGCGACGCATACAGGACGCGTATCCACGGCAACCAGGACAAGCCGGCCGGGAGAAGCGCACACCGCTAGGGGCGGAGTCGAAGGCAGGAGGCGGCCGAACATAAGATGTAACTCAGATAGAAGCTGAGGGAAGCGCGTGCACGTACTAGATCGGTGCAAGTGGGGGTGGAAAGGAAACAGAGGTAAATAAAGTGCACGTGACTAATGCCAGGACATAGCCTGCAAGAGGAGAGTAAGAAGACAAAAGGAATGCCAGTAAATAAGGAGCACAGTTTAATGCTAATGCAATAATGAATAGATGCCAGGACATAGCTTGCAAAAAAAGGATAAAGAGACAAACGAAATGCCAGTAAATAAAGTGCACAGTTGAATGCAAATACAGTCAGATAGTTGCAAGATATACTATGTAAGCTGTTAATAAAGTGCAGGGGCATGAGGACAAGTGAACAAAAGGGCCACTAACGTCACCCTGCTATATAACAGGGGTAGACTATAAAAAATAAATAAAAATTAACACTACATGTGAATAATAGGTGACAATCATGTATGTGGATGAG
Source organism: Ranitomeya imitator (assembly GCF_032444005.1). Classification (NCBI taxonomy): domain Eukaryota; kingdom Metazoa; phylum Chordata; class Amphibia; order Anura; family Dendrobatidae; genus Ranitomeya; species Ranitomeya imitator. The sequence continues at coordinate 594,118,699 of NC_091286.1, forward strand.
AATAAGGGAGCAGAAATATTGATATGCTACCCTATAGAACAATGTGACAAAGAACAACCTAAATCAATTAGACACCATGAAATAGTGAATAAACACAGGAATACTGTGGTGACTGATGGGGTTTATCCTCAGCTTCATGGTAGACAAGAAGAAAAGTCAGTAAGTGCCTCCTGAGATCATGGGGGATGAAAGTAATACATAATGAAGACAATCTGTTAAGATAAAAAAAGAAAAAGACAGTAAATAACAGAAAAATAAACAACTGTTAAAACCACTAAACACTAGACTAAAAAAGTTTTTTATAGAGAATCCGATAATAAGCCATAAGACCATAAAAAACTTTATAAAAATGGGACAAAACTAAGGACCTCATTAAGGCCCTTAGGGCGAATGCAGTTAATGCGGACTATCCATTGTAAAAAAAACAGCAAAACAAGGCAGAGCTTCTTACCTGCCTAGGCCTCTAAACAAATGCACTATCAGGATGCAGTGGACCCATGTGGTTAAGATGGAGACAACACAGGTGCAGCATAACCGATGAGGCAGCCACTCTCAACCTACCAAACTAATGGAGGGGGTGGCTGCTTGGCACAATGCTGCACATAAAAGACTTGTATGTGGCGCTGGGACTATCCATTGTGCCTCTAACTGGGCAAGGCATTTTTTCATATCTCCTCCTCGTCCATCCGCCAGCACGCGATCAATGCCACGTACCATCAGCAACTGACTATTGCAGCCATGTTTTTCTTTAAAATGCCTAGGTATTGGCTTCAAGAATTCATCAGCCGATGAATTTATTGCTGCTTTTATGTCCCGGGTGTGTTCCCTAATTCTGACACGTAGCTGGCGTGATGTGAGACCCACGTAGATGAGTCCACAGGGACATGTGGCGTAATACACCACATGGTCTGTGGAGCAAGTGATGTGCTGAGTTATCCGAAATTCCTTGGATCCATCACTAGAAAGGCAGGAAAAACAGCGTTCCAGATTCTTGCATGCTGTACAATCGCGGCAAGGGAAAAAAACCCATCTAGGGCCCTTAGAGCCAAAGGCACATTTAGATTCTTGGCCTTTGTAGTAGCTGTGGGTTAGCAAATCACGGAGGTTTTTATTCCTCCGGTATGTAATGGAGGGTTGGTTGGTGAGACAGTTGGTTAGTGTTGTGTCATATTTAATGATGGGCCAATACTTACTCAAAATCTCTCTTACCATAGTGGATTTGCTAGAATAGGTGGCTATGAATCTCACCTGATTGGATGTTTGGGATTCCTTTTTAGTCTTCAGGAGATTCGCTCTTTCAATCCGAGAGGCTCTCCCTTTGCATCGTCTGACTATCCTAGATGAGTAGCCTCGATCCAAGAACCAGTTAGAGATGTCTTCTGCTTGTTTTTGGTAAGATGTTTCCTGAGAGCAGATACGTTTTGCTCTAAGAAACTGTCCATAGGGGATACTGTTCTTAAGATGTCTCGGGTGAGCTGATGTGGAGTGTAATAAACTGTTGACTGATGTCTCCTTCCGATGTAGGTCACTCTGTAGCAGGTCATCTTCACCCCTATGGATACGTACGTCAAGGAAGTCGACACTGTCACGGCTGTAATGGCAGGTAAGTTTGATATTAGAATCATTGGTGTTTAGTTCCTCAACAAACTTCAATAGATCCTTTTCAGTACCCTGCCAAATTGCAAAAATATCATCTATATATCTTGTCCACATGAGTATATTAGATGATAGTGGAGTGGCATCCGTGATGAAGACTCTTCTCTCCCACAGCCCCAGGAACAGACACGCATAGGACGGCGCAAAGGCCGCCCCATGGCTGTTCCCTGGAGCTGTAGGTAGAGTGCCTCCTTAAAAATAAAAAAGTTATGAGTCAGTGCAAATTCAAGCAGAGATAATAAAAGTCTGTTGAGGTGATCATCAATATCAGAATTGCTTAAAAAGAAGTTAACCGCTTCCATGCCGTCTGCATGCCTAATGGAAGTGTAGAGGGACTCTACATCTAATGTCACCAGCCACATATCAGGCTCCATGTTGATATTCAGGATCTTGGATAAAATGTCCCCCGTGTCTCTAAGATAGGATGATAAGGTTTCAACAATCGGTTTAAGGTAAAAGTCCAACATCTTACCAATATTCTCTGTGAGTCCCCCATTTCCGGAGACAATAGGTCGACCACTAGGGCACGTCAAGTTCTTGTGAACTTTAGGCAGCAGATATAGGCAAGGTGTGCGTGGTGCACCAGGAATCAGACCATCCCTCAAATCCTTCGTAATTAATCCATCAGTAAATGCCTCTTCCAGTATGTCAGACAGTTCGGCCTGAAAAACAGAGGTAGGGTTGAAGCTCAATTTCTTATATGTATCTTCGTCACGTAGTTGCCGGAATGCCTCTTTTTCATACATCTCAGTGGGCCATAAAACAACATTACCGCCTTTATCGGCAGGTTTGATTAATATTTGTTTCAAAGAACGTAGTTCAGTTAGTGCCTGTCGCTGCCCCCGGGTCAAATTATCATGCTGTGATCCCACTAGAATTTTCTTGAAGTCTTCAGTGACCACTTTAACAAATGTCTCAATCTCGGGAAAAAGATTCAAAGGGGGAAAACGTTTTGGCTTGGGTAGTGTGAACTTACTTTTAGAGGCCACAGGATAAGATTCTTCACATAATTCGTTAAGAATTGCAATAGTTTCCCGCTCCTCGGTTGTCCATTGTGTATTATCCAAATTTTTCTTTTGATGTAACTTGTGGAGTACAAGTTTCCTCGCGAATAAGTGGAGATCTTTCACGGCTGTGAAAAAATTAAATGATGAGGTGGGCGAAAAAGACAAACCAAGGCTCAAAACTTCCAACTGTGCATCTGTGAGGGCAATGGAGGATAGATTGACTACCTGCATTTTAGATGATCCTGCCATGTTAGTGTGGGGGCGTTTGGAGGAGTTATACTTCCGATTATAATTTGTGCCCTTCCGTTTGTTCCTACCAGTGGATGAAAAGTGTTGTACATCCAGAACATCAGTGCCACCCTCGGTCGAAGACTGAGATGAGATTGACGAAGATCTGATGGAGGACCGTGGTTTGTACCATTTATACACCGAATTAGTCTTAAAGTCCTGTACATCTCGCATGAATTTACTAGTTTTGACTTCCCTGATTTCTTTTTCCCAAATCACAAACTGCCCATCCAAATCCTTTTTAAAGGTATCAATTTCCGCTGGGCTTGCAGACTCAGTGAGTTTTTTCTGCAGGGTCTCAATTTCACCTTCTAATGTTTCCAGACTCTTTTTATCCATCCCAATAAGAAGTTCAATAAGGGAATGTGAACACAAGTTACAGGTCTCCTCCCATCTAGACCGAAAGAAGGAATCCTCAACGGGAAATGAGGGCAGGATTTTGACCCGAAGTCCTCTGGGAATCATACTTTTAGATAAATAGCTTTCCAGCGTAGCTTTGTTCCACCAAATACGCATTCGCTTTTTTAACATAAATTTCAAATTAGTTTTAATTTCCAAGACAGTCCCATTTTCAATTTGACCACTAGGGGTCGCCTCAGATTTAAAAATTGCATCAATATGTGCCAGCCAGGATTGATCCCGTGCTTTAAGATCCATGGCCCAATGGACAAAGGTGCTGAAACACACAAAACTAGATCAATAAACCTACAAAGAGGGCACCGGAGGTAAAAGCTCCGCCAAAATATATAAATAGAAACCCAAAAGAGAAATGGACACTAAGAGCTAAAATATAACAATTTTATTGAAGAACCATATAGACAAAATACAGAAAATATAAATAAATACCAAGTAATGAGATGCAATGAAAGAGATAAAAAAGGCGACACTAGTGCCACACACGGGACAAGTGATACATTTATGGAGCAGAAAATCGGTCAGTTACACTGTTACCATGAGTGCAAAATACCATACATCAATTAATTAGGTTACTATATGTTGCATAGTGCAAATACGAATCATACTGATGTTTTATAAAAAATAATAACTGAGCACATGGTAACCAGAAGTAATAGACATATAATGAATGCTCTCAAATAAAGTGCTGATGCAGGGAGATACACAGTATGCAGGAAAATGTTAAGTAAGGTGCCTAGTGCGAAGAAATGTATACTAAGTAATATCAATAAAGTGCTTAATGTAAGCTAAGTGTAGCAGAGTATACTATGTGGCACAAACTTGCCAAGACCAAAGGCATGGATCAATCATAGAGGGAAGGTCCCATATAGTAAAGTAGATGAAGCCTAAAGTCCGCCTGCATAAAACTGATAAGAGGGTACATATGGAGAGTACCAACCTGCAGCCGTGTGCGGGAAAGGGAGCCCCGACGCGCGTTTCGCATATGCTGCTTCCTCGGGGGGCGCTAGTGTGAAGAGGAATGGAGGTCTCTTTATATCCCCGACAAAAGCACCTAGAGCGGTAATGGCGGCGCTGACCCCAGCACTGCAATGACCGGAGTCGGCGGAGTCGGCGTCCGACGTCACGCATCTGCGCCCCGCACTGACGCGTCAGTGGGAGGGGCCAGACGCGCGATGCATACAGGATGCATATCCACGGCAACCAGGACAAGCCAGCCGGGAGAAGCGCACACCGCTAGGGGCGGAGTCGAAGGCAGGAGGCGGCCGAACATAAGATGTAACTCAGATAGAAGCTGAGGGAAGCGCGTGCACGTACTAGATCGGTGCAAGTGGGGGTGGAAAGGAAACAGAGGTAAATAAAGAGCACGTGACTCGTGCCACGACATAGGCTGCAAGAGGAGAGTAAGAAGACAAAAGGAATGCCAGTAAATAAGGAGCACAGTTTAATGCTAATGCAATCATGAATAGATGCCAGGACATAGCTTGCAAAAAAAGGATAAAGAGACAAACGAAATGCCAGTAAATAAAGTGCACAGTTGAATGCAAATACAGTCAGATAGTTGCAAGATATACTATGTAAGCTGTTAATAAAGTGCAGGGGCATGAGGACAAGTGAACAAAAGGGCCACTAATGTCACCCTGCTATATAACAGGGGTAGACTATAAAAAATAAATAAAAATTAACACTACATGTGAATAATAGGTGACAATCATGTATGTGGATGAGAATAAGGGAGCAGAAATATTGATATGCTACCCAATAGAACAATGTGACAAAGAACAACCTAAATCAATTAGACACCATGAAATAGTGAACAAACACAGGAATACTGTGGTGACTGATGGGGTTTAGCCTCAGCTTCATGGTAGACAAGAAGAAAAGTCAGTAAGTGCCTCCTGAGATCATGGGGGATGAAAGTAATACATAATGAAGACAATCTGTTAAGAGTAAAAAAAGAAAAAGACAGTAAATAACAGAAAAATAAACAACTGTTAAAACCACTAAACACTAGACTAAAAAAGTTTTTATGAGGGCTGTCACGAAAATACCACACTGGCAAATATGTGGCCTTTTTATATTTTTTACGCTAAATAGTGCTGTATATAATTAGAGTAACAGACAGCAAAAAAAGTGGTCCACTGGCCTACAATGACCAATCTTGGAGCACACAGATATATGAGGGCTGTCATAGAAATTCATCAATGGCAAATATGTGGCCTTTTCATATTTTTTTATGCTAAATAGTTCTTTATATAATTACAGTAACAGACAGCAAAAAAAGTGGTCCACTGGCCGACAATGACCAAACTTGGAGCACGCAGATATATGAGGGCTGTCACGGAAATAACACACTGGCAAATATGTGGCCTTTTTAAAAAAATTTTATGATAAATAGTGCTGTATATAACTACAGTAACAGACAGCAAAAAAGTGGTCCACGGGCCTACAATGCCCCAACTTGGATGATGCAGATATATGAGGGCGGTCACAGAAATACCACACTGGCAAATATGTGGTCTTTTGATTTTTTTATGCTAAATAGTGCTGTATATAATTAGAGTATAAGACAGCAAAAAAAGTGGTCCACCAGCCTACAGTGACAAAACTTGGAGCACGCAGATGTACGTGGGCTGTCACGGAAATACAACAATGACAAATATGTGGCCTTTTTTTAAGCTAAATAGTGCTGTATATATTTATAGTAACAGACAGCAAAAAATAGTGGTACAACGGCCTACAATACCCAAACTTGGAACACTCATTTATATGAGGTCTGTCACAGAAATACCACACTGGCAAATATGTGGCCTTTTTATAATTTTGAAAGCTAAATAGTGCCGTAAAGAATTAGAGAATCAGACAGCGAAAAAAAAGTGGTTCACCGGCCTACAATGATCAAACTTGGAGCATGCAGATATATGAGGGCTGTCACGTAAATACCACTCTGGCAAATATGTGGCCTTTTTTTTATTTTTTTATGCTAAATAGTGCTATATATAATTAGAGTATCAGACAGCAAAAAAAGTGGTCCACCAGCATGCAATGACCAAACTTGGATGACGCAGATATATGAGGGCTGTAATGGAAAAAACGCACTGGCAAATATCTGGCCATTTTATATTTTTTATGCTAAACAATGCTGTACATAAGTAGAGTAACAGACAGCAAAAAAAATCGTCCACCGGCCTACAATGACCAAACTTGGAGCACGCAGATATATGAGGGCTGTCACGGAAATACCACACTGGCAAATATGTGGCCTTTTATTTTTTTATGCTAAATAGTGTTACATATAATTAGAGTATCAGACAGAAAAAAAAAGTGGTCCACCGGCCTACAATGACCAAACTTGGATGACGCAGATATATGAGGGCTGTCATGGAAATAACGCACTGGCAAATATGTGGCCATTTAATATATTTTTATGCTAAATAGTGCTGTATATACAGTCATGGCCAAAAGTATTGACACCCTTGCAATTCTGTCAGATAATACTCATTTTCTTCCTGAAAATAATTGCAAACACAAATTTTTTGGTATTATTATCTTCATTTAATTTGTCTTAAATGAAAAAACACAAAAAGAATTGTCCTAAAGCTAAATTGGATATAATTCCACACTAAACATAAAAAAGGGGGTTGACAAAAGTATTGGCACTGTTCGAAAAATCATGTGATGCTTCTCTAATTTGTGTAATTATCAGCACCTGTAACTTACCTGTGGCACCTAACAGGTGTTGGCAATAACTAAATCACACTTGCAGCCAGTTGACATGGATTAAAGTTGACTCAACCTCTGTCATGTGTCCTTGTGTGTACCACATTGAGCGTGGAGAAAAGAAAGAAGACCAAAGAACTGTCTGAGGACCTGAGAAACCAAATTGTGAGGAAGCATGAGCAATCTCAAGGTTACAAGTCCATCTCCAAAGACCGGAATGTTCCTGTGTCTACCGTGCGCAGTTTCATCAAGAAGTTTAAAGAACATGGCACTGTGGCTAACCTCCCTAGATGTGGACAGAAAAGAAAAATTTACAAGAGATTTCAATGCAAGATTGTGTGGATGTTGGATAAAGAACCTCAACTAACATCCAAGGAAGTTCAAGCTGCCCTGCAGTCCGAGGGTACAACAGTGTCAACCCGTACTATCCGTCGGCGTCTGAATGAAAAGGGACTGTATGGTAGGAGACCCAGGAAGACCCCATTTCTTACCCCGAGACATAAAAAAGCCAGGCTGTAGTTTGCCAAAACTTACCTGAAAAAGCCTAAAATGTTTTGGAAGAATGTTCTCTGGTCAGATGAGACAAAAGTAGAGCTTTTTGGGCAAAGGCATCAACATAGAGTTTGCATGAGAAAAAAAGAGGCATTCAAAGAAAAGAACACGGTCCCTACAGTCAAACATGGCAGAGGTTCCCTGATGTTTTGGGGTTGCTTTGCTGCCTCTGGCACTGGACTGCTTGACTGTGTGCATGGCATTATGAAGTCTGAAGACTACTAACAAATTTTGCAGCATAATGTAGGGCCCAGTGTGAGAAAGCTGGGTCTCCCTCAGAGGTCATGTGTCTTCCAGCAGCACAATGACCCAAAACACACTTCAAAAAGCACTAGAAAATGGTTTGAGAGAAAGCACTGGAGACTTCTAAGGTGGCCAGCAATGAGTCCAGACCTGAATCCCATAGAACACTTGTGGAGAGATCTAAAAATGGCAGTTTGGAGAAGGCACCCTTCAAATATCAGGGACCTGGAGCAGTTTGCCAAAGAAGAATGGTCTAAAATTCCAGCAGAGTATTGTAAGAAACTCATTGATGGTTACCGGAAGCGGTTGGTCGCAGTTTTTTGGCTAAAGGTTGTGCAACCAAGTATTAGGCTGAGGGTGCCAATACTTTTGTCTGGCCCATTTTTGGAGTTTTGTGTGAAATGATCAATGTTTTGCTTTTTGCTTCATTCTCTTTTGTGTTTTTTCATTTAAGACAAATTAAATGAAGATAATAATACCAAAGAATTTGTGTTTGCAATCATTTTCAGGAAGAAACTGAGTATTATCTGACAGAATTGCAGGGGTGTCAATACTTTTGGCCACGACTGTAATAACAGCAACAGACAGAAAAAAAAAATCATCCACCGGCCTAAAATGACCAAACTTGGAGCATGCAGATATATGAGGGCTGTCACGGAAATACCACTCTGGCAAATATGTGGTCTTTTGATTTTTTTTATGCTAAATAGTGCTGTATATAATTAGAGTATCCGACAGCAAAAAAAGTGGTCCACCAACCTACAATGACAAAACTTGGAGCACACAGATGTACGAGGGCTGTCACGGAAATACAATGTCAAATATGTGGCCTTTTTAAGCTAAATAGTGCTGTATATAATTATAGTAACATACAGCAAAAATAGTGGTCCACCGGCCTACAGTACTCAAACTTGGAACACTCATATATATGAGGGCTGTCACAGAAATACCACACTGGCAAATATGTGGCCTTTTTATAGTTTTGAAAGCTAAATAGTGCTGTATAGAATTAGAGAATCAGACAGCGAAAAAAAAGTGGTTCACCGGCCTACAATGACCAAACTTGGAGCACGCAGATATATGAGGGCTGTCACAGAAATACCACTCTGGCAAATATGTGGCCTTTTATTTTTTTATGCTAAATAGTGCTATATATAATTAGAGTATCAGACAGCAAAAAAAGTAATCCACCAGCCTGCAATGACCAAATTTGGATGACGCAAATATAGAGTATGTCGGCTGTAACGGAAAAAACGCACTGGCAAATATGTGGCCATTTTATATTTCTTATGCTAAACAATGCTGTATATAAGTAGAGTAACAGACAGCAAAAAAAATCGTCCACCAGCCTACAATGACCAAACTTGGAGCACGCAGATATATGAGGGCTGTCACGAAAATACCACACTGGCAAATATGTGGCCTTTTTATATTTTTTACGCTAAATAGTGCTGTATATAATTAGAGTAACAGACAGCAAAAAAAGTGGTACACTGGCCTACAATGACCAATCTTGGAGCACACAGATATATGAGGGCTGTCATAGAAATTCATCAATGGCAAATATGTGGCCTTTTTATATTTTTTTATGCTAAATAGTTCTGTATATAATTACAGTAACAGACAGCAAAAAAGTGGTCCACTGGCCTACAATGACCAAACTTGGAGCACGCAGATATATGACGGCTGTCACGGAAATGCCACTCTGGCAAAAAAATGTGGTCTTTTTATATTTTTTTTATGCTAAATAGTGCTGTATATAATTAGAGTACCAGACAGCAAAAAAAGTGGTACACTGGCCTACAATGACCTATCTTGGAGCACACAGATATATGAGGGCTTTCACGTAAATACAACAATGGCAAATATGTGGCCTTTTTATATGTTTTTATGCTAAATAGTGCTGTATATAATTAGAGTAACAGACAGCAAAAAAAGTGGTACACTGGCCTACAATGCCAAAACTTGAAACACGCAGATATATGAGGGCTGTCACGGAAATACCACACTGGCAAATATGTGGCCTTTTTATTTTTTTATGCTAAATAGTGCTGTACATAATTAGAGTAACAGACAGCAAAAAAAGTGGTACAACGGCCTAAAATGAACAAACTTTGAGCATACAGATATTTGAGGGTTTGTTTAAAGGAAATACCACACTGGCAAATATGTGGCCTGGTTTTTTTTAAATGCCAAATAGTGCTGTATATAGTTAAGAGTAACAGACAGCAAAAACAGTGGAAAACGGCCTAAAATGAACAAACTTTGAGCACACAGATATATGAGGCCTTTTTTGGTGAATTTAAAACACAAAAAAAAACAGTGGCACAAGGCCAGCACACACAACTATGCTACATATGCCTGACAAACTTTGATTTTTCAACAGGCCTCAGTCTGACAGAACACATAGTATAATTTTTTTGGGGGGTGAATATTTGGGAAAAAAAATGCAACTAGGTATATAGTAAAGAAGCTGCAGCAGACAGTTATGGAGCTGTGGGAGGGATGCAGTGGGAGCTATGTATGCACATACAGTGCCTGCAGGCCTTGCACTGATGTGGATATGCTGTTCCCTGCCTACCCTGCGCTGCAATATCGGGACCCACGAATTAGCCCCAAAAAGGACTGTTGGTTTCTCAGGAGTTGTGGATGTAAGAGTTGCAGACCTGCACTAACTCTAAAAACCACGATTCTGACTCTCTCAGCAGTAGCTCTCCTTACTCTCACTGAATCCGGAGCAGAATGCGGCGAGCAGGGCGGCATCAGGTTTCTTATACTCGGGATGATGCTGTGCGGCCAAGCCAATCACTGCATGACCACAAGAAAGATGGCTGCGGCGTTTCATGGCCTGGCAGACAATCCCTGCAGCATGATTGGGTCTCTAATGTCCACCAAAAATGCTTGGTGGAGACATCAGTTACCACTGAATAATCCCGGAAATGCTCGGTTCTCACCGAGTACACCATGCATAGTGATACTCGGGGAGAAACAAGTAGTGGCGAGCACGTTCGCTCATCTCTAGTGCTGAACCTACTGGTTCAGAAGTTTATCAAAACATACCCTGACTTGCTGTACCTTCTTGAGAAGGTGCGCTGTATTTGTGCCCATTTCCGCCATTCCTCTACCGCTGTAGCTTATCTTTCAGTGGCATGGTTCAAAAGCAATTCAATTTTCCAAATCCCCGACTCATTTGCGACCTGCCCACACGGTGGAACTCAACATATCATATGTTGGCATGGATTAGTGAGCAGCAGAGGGCACTTTCTGAATACCATCTTAAACATGCCTGTCAGACTGTCATTCAACCAAAACACATAACAAATGTTGAATGGGTGTGGATCGCTGACATTTGTGAGGTGCCTGATAACTTTAAGTACTGCACCAACCTCGTGAGCATTGATCAGGCTATTATCAGCATTATCATCCCTATGCTATGTACGTTGAAAGAATTGCTGCATAATCTAAACATGGAATCTTTGAGTGCCCATCAGCAGGGTATGGACCAAGATTTCATACTGGGTGATCCTACCCAGCACAGCCAATATCATGATGAGGCAAGATTGGGTGATGAAGATGAGGAGGAAGCTGAGGAGGGATAGGACTTATTTTTATGTGGTACTGAGGGGACCCATGATGCTACAGAAGGGACACCCAACTCCAGCTTCAGGTTTGTCCAGCATGGGTGGGCTGGAGAGGAGGAGGAGGTGGAGGAGAGTCAGTGTGAGGAGAGGATGGGTATTGTTACTCCTTCTGGGACCACAGAACATTTGCCTCAGTGCAGCTTGGCACCCATGGCAGAGTTCATCATATCTAATTGTCTGTCCCAACACCCTCGCATGATCATTATGCCTAATGCAGTATTGTTTCAACAACTACTTAACAACAGCATGAAGATAGAAGCTATGGAGAGGCAACCTGGAGAACACCTTGGAGCGGCAGACACCGTCTCTACAACCCAGACCCAACTTGTAGGCCTAATGCAGTGTTGTTTTAACAACTACTTAACAAGAGCATGAAGATAGAAGCTATGGAGAGGCAACCTGGAGACCACCTTGGAGCAGCAGACACCATCTCTACAACCCAGACCCAACTTGTAGGCCTAATGCAGTGTTGTTTCAACAACTACTTAACAAGAGCATGAAGATAGAAGCTAGGGAGAGGCAACCTGGAGAACACCTTGGAGCAGCAGACACCGTCTCTACAACCCAGACCCAACTTGTAGGCCTAATGCAGTGTTGTTTCAACAACTACTTAACAAGAGCATGAAGATAGAAGCTATGGAGAGGCAACCTGGAGAACACCTTGGAGCGGCAGACACCGTCTCTACAACCCTGACCCAACTTGTAGGCCTAATGCAGTGTTGTTTTAACAACTACTTAACAAGAGCATGAAGATAGAAGCTAGGGAGAGGCAACCTGGAGACCAACTTGGAGCGGCAGACACCATCTCTACAACCCAGGATCAACTTGTAGGCCTAATGCAGTGTTGTTTCAACAACTACTTAACAAGAGCATGAAGATAGAAGCTATGGAGAGGCAACCTGGAGAACACCTTGGAGCGGCAGACACCGTCTCTACAACCCAGACCCAACTTGTAGGCCTAATGCAGTGTTGTTTCAACAACTACTTAACAAGAGCATGAAGATAGAAGCTAGGGAGAGGCAACCCGGAGACCTCTTTGGAGCGGTAGACACCGTCTCTACAACCCAGACCCAACTTGTAGGCCTAATGCAGTGTTGTTTCAACAACTACTTAACAAGAGCATGAAGATAGAAGCTATGGAGAGGCAACCTGGAGAACACCTTGGAGCGGCAGACACCGTCTCTACAACCCATACCCAACTTGTAGGCCTAATGCAGTGTTGTTTCAACAACTACTTAACAAGAGCATGAAGATAGAAGCTATGGAGAGGCAACCTGGAGAACACCTTGGAGCGGCAGACACCGTCTCTACAACCCAGACCCAACTTGTAGGCCTAATGCAGTGTTGTTTCAACAACTACTTAACAAGAGCATGAAGATAGAAGCTAGGGAGAGGCAACCCGGAGACCACTTTGGAGCGGTAGACACCGTCTCTACAACCCAGACCCAACTTGTAGGCCTAATGCAGTGTTGTTTCAACAACTACTTAACAAGAGCATGAAGATAGAAGCTATGGAGAGGCAACCTGGAGAACACCTTGGAGCGGCAGACACCGTCTCTACAACCCATACCCAACTTGTAGGCCTAATGCAGTGTTGTTTCATCAACTACTTAACAAGAGCATGAAGATAGAGGCTATAGAGAGGCAACCTGGAGAACACCTTGGAGCAGCAGACACCGTCTCTACAACCCAGACCCAACTTGTAGGCCTAATGCAGTGTTGTTTCAACAACTACTTAACAAGAGCATGAAGATAGAAGCTAGGTAGAGGCAACCTGGAGACCACCTTGGAGCGGTAGACACCGACTCTACAACCCAGACCCAACTTGTAGGCCTAATGCAGTGTTGTTTCAACAACTACTTAACAACAGCATGAAGATAGAAGCTAGGGAGAGGCAACCTGGAGACCACCTTGGAGCGGCAGACACCATCTCTACAACCCAGACCCAACTTGTAGGCCTAATGCAGTGTTGTTTCAACAACTACTTAACAAGAGCATGAAGATAGAAGCTATGGAGAGGCAACCTGGAGAACACCTTGGAGCTGCAGAAACAGTTTGTAGACCCCAACGAAACTTGTGGCCCCAATGCAGTTTTAAAATTCCGACAGTCTGAAAACCAGACAATTGCAGCTCTTTTTTTAAAAGAGGAGAACAGCTGTATTGAGTGGCGCAGACAGACACTGCTAGTAGGCCTTACAACACAAAGTTGGCTCGCTGCAGGTTTAAAAAAGATTACATGGGTACACAGGCAGCATTGGTGTGGCCATCGGAGGACAATTTGAAGGAGGGACCGCAGACAGACTTAGTAGGCCTAAAATGAATAAATTAGGCTCAATGCAGCTTCGATTATGTGGTAGGGGTACACAGGCAGCATTGGTGTGGCCAGCGGAGGACAATTTGAAGAAGGGACCGCAGACAGACTTAGTAGGCCTAAAATAAATAAATTAGGCTCAATGCAGCTTCGATTATGTGGTAGGGGTACACAGGCAGCATTGGTGTGGCCAGCGGAGGACAATTTGAAGAAGGGACCGCAGACAGACTTAGTAGGCCTAAAATAAATAAATTAGGCTCAATGCAGCTTCGATTATGTGGTAGGGGTACACAGGCAGCATTGGTGTGGTCAGCGGAGGACAATTGGAAGGAGTGTCTGACACAGTTAATACTCCCAAAAAATAAATAGATGTTAATGTCTGGCAAAACAACAAAACAAACAAAAAAAGGGTGGCATACTTAGGTACAGGGGTGGGCTCCTCTAGGGTTGAGTGAAACGGGTCGTTCATTTTCAAAAGTCGCCGACTTTTGGCAAAGTCGGGCTTCATGAAACCCGATCCGACCCCTATGCGGGGTCGGCCATGCGGTACGCGACTTTCGCGCCAAAGTCGCGTTTCAATGACGCGAAAAGCGCCATTTCTCAGCCAATGAAGGTAAACGCAGAGTGTGGGCAGCGTGATGACATAGGTCCTGGTCCCCACCATCTTAGAGAAGGGCATTGCAGTAATTGGCTTGCTGTCTGCGGCGTCACAGGGGCTATAAAGGGGCGTTCCCGCCGACCGCCATGTTACTGCTGCTGATCTGAGCTTAGGGAGAGGTTGCTGCCGCTTCGTCAGAAGCAGGGATAGCGTTAGGCAGGGTCCATTAACCACCAAACCGCTTGTGCTGTAGCGATTTCCACTGCCCAACACCACCTTCGGTGTGCAGGGACAGTGGAAGCTACATTTTTTTTTTCCCCTCAGCGCTGTAGCTCATTGGGCTGCCCTAGAAGGCTCCCTGATAGCTGCATTGCTGTGTGTACGCCGCTGTGCAAACCAACTGCTTTTTTCAAAGCACAAATCCTCTTGTTCCTTCCTTTCTGCACAGCTATCTTTTTTGTTTGTACACACTTTTTATTTAATTTGTGCATCAGTCCACTCCTTATTGCTGCCTGCCATACCTGGCTGAGATTACTGCAGGGAGATAGTAATTGAAGGACACTCCCTGTTTTTTTTTTTTTTTTTGTGGGAGATTAAGAATGACATTTCTGCTAGAGTGCCATCCCTGTCTGTGTCATCTCTCACTCAGTGGGCCATAGAAAGCCTATTTATTTTTTTGCTTGATTTGGGTTATAAAATCTACCTGAAAAAATCACTACATCAATCAGTGGGAGAAAAATATTGGCCTCAGGGCTTGTGTGCCACTCTTGTCTCCTGTGTGTGCCATCTCTCAGTCAGTGGGCCATAGAAAGCCTATTTATTTTTTTGCTTGATTTTGGTTCTAAAATCTACCTGAAAAAATCACTACATCAATCAGTGGGAGAAAAATATTGGCCTCAGGGCTTGTGTGCCACTCCTGACTCCTGTGTGCATCATCACTCACTCAGTGGGCCATAGAAAGCCCATTTTTTTTTTTTTTGCTTTATTTGGGTTCTAAATTCTACCTGAAAAAATCAATAAATCAATCAGTGGGAGATTAATATTGGCCTTTGGGCTTGTGTGCCAGTCCTAAGCGTGCCATCTCTCTCTCAGATAGTGGGCCATAGAAAGCCTATTTATTTATTTTTTTATTGGGTTTATAAATTTTCCCTGGAACCAAAAAAAAAAAGTGGGAGATTAATATTGGCCTCTGGGCTTGTGTGCCAGTCCTGAGCGTGCCATCTCTCTCACAAATAGTGGGCCATAGAAAGCCTATTTATTTTTTTGCTTGATTTGGGTTCTAAAATGTACCTGAAAAAATCACTACATCAATCAGTGGGAGATTAATATTGGCCTTTGGGCTTGTGTGCCAGTCCTAAGCGTGCCATCTCTCTCTCTCTCAGGTAGTGGGCCATAGAAAGCCAATTTATTTTTATTTTTTTTTATTGGGTTTATAAATTTTCCCTGGAAAAAAAAAAAAAAAGTGGGAGATTAATATTGGCCTCTGGGCTTGTGTGCCAGTCCTGAGCGTGCCATCTCTCTCACAAATAGTGGGCCATAGAAAGCCTATTTATTTATTTTTTTTTGGTTTTATAAATTCTCCCTTAAAAAAAAAAGGGACATTAATATTGGCCTTTGGGCTTGTGTGCCAGTCCTAAGCGTGCCATCTCTCTCTGTCTCTCAGATAGTGGGCCATAGAAAGCCTATTTATTATTTTTTTTATTGGGTTTATAAATTTTCCCTGGAACAAAAAAAAAAAGTGGGAGATAAATATTGGCCTCTGGGCTTGTGTGCCACTCCTGACTCCTGTGTGCGTCATCTCTCACTCAGTGGGCCATAGAAAGCCTTTTTTTGTTTTATTTGTTTTCTAAATTCTCCCTGAAAAAATCATTTTATTTTATTTGGTTTCTAAATTCTTCCTGAAAAAATCATTTTATTCTATTATTTTTTTTTCCTAAAGTCTCCCTGAAAAAAAAAAAAAATCAGTGGGAGATTAATATTGCCCTTTCTGCTTGTGTGCCAGTCTTGACTCCTGGGTGTGCCATCTCTCTCTCTCTCTCCAATTGTGGGCCATAGAAAGCCTATTATTTTTTTAGCTTGATTTGGGTTCCAAAATCTACCTGAAAAAATCACTACATCAATCAGTGGGAGATAAATATTGGCCTCTGGGCTTGTGTGCCACTCCTGACTCCTGTGTGCGTCATCTCTCACTCAGTGGGCCATAGAAAGCCTTTTTTTGTTTTATTTGTTTTCTAAATTCTCCCTGAAAAAATCATTTTATTTTATTTGGTTTCTAAATTCTTCCTGAAAAAATCATTTTATTCTATTATTTGTTTTTCCTAAAGTCTCCCTGAAAAAAAAAAAAAAATCAGTGGGAGATTAATATTGCCCTTTCTGCTTGTGTGCCAGTCTTGACTCCTGGGTGTGCCATCTCTCTCTCTCTCTCCAATTGTGGGCCATAGAAAGCCTATTATTTTTTAGCTTGATTTGGGTTCCAAAATCTACCTGAAAAAATCACTACATCAATCAGTGGGAGATAAATATTGGCCTCTGGGCTTGTGTGCCACTCCTGACTCCTGTGTGCGTCATCTCTCACTCAGTGGGCCATAGAAAGCCTTTTTTTGTTTTATTTGTTTTCTAAATTCTCCCTGAAAAAATCATTTTATTTTATTTGGTTTCTAAATTCTTCCTGAAAAAATCATTTTATTCTATTATTTTTTTTTCCTAAAGTGTCCCTGAAAAAAAAAAAAAAATCAAATCAGTGGGAGATTAATATTTACGTTTGTGCTTCAGTGACCGTCCTGCGTGTGTGGCATCTCTCTCATTTGTTGCCACCAACAACAGAGTGTGTAACATTGTGCCTGATTTTCATTGTGGTCTCACTCACCTGTAAAGGGGTAGCTAAATCATACTGAAGTTATAGCTCACCGTGTAATTTGTGTGACAGCAACAAATACCGTTAGTTTGGTTACGTTTTTAAAACAATGAGGAAGTATGGTGGAAGAGGTCGTGGCCGGGGGCGTTCATTGTCAGCTGGTAATGAGGGTAGTGGTAGTGGTGGAGCATCAGCTGGTCGTGGGAAAAAAAATATTGCACCTAAGTCTGGAGCTGTGGAGCCAGGTTCGTCGTCAGGCTACACAAGGCCTCGAACGCTCCCTTTTCTGGGAGTAGGAAAACCGCTTTTAAAGCCGGAGCAGCAAGAGCAAGTTTTGGCTTATCTTGCTGACTCAGCCTCTAGCTCTTTTGCCTCCTCTCGTGAAACTGGTAAATGTCAAAGCAGCGCGTCGTTAGTGGATGTTCACGGTCAGGGACAAGTCACTTCCTTGTCCTCTTCAGCAAAAACAACAACAGAGAAGAATGCAGCAGGCGACACAACGGGTTACTCCATGGAGCTCTTTACACATACCGTCCCTGGCTTAGAAAGTGAAGCAGTTAACAGTCCATGCCCATTACAAGTTGAATCTGACATGGAGTGCACTGATGCACAGCCACAGCCAAACTACTATGCTGGTCCTTTGACTCAGACCACAACATTGCCCTCGCAGGGTAATGATCAAGAATCAGACCCTGATGAGACTATGCTGCCCCATCACGAACGCTATACCACCGACCGACACGGTGACACAGATGAAGTTGCACACGAGCTACAAGAAGAGGTAATAGATGACCCAGTTCTTGACCCCGATTGGCAGCCATTGGGGGAACAGGGTGCAGGCGGCAGCAGTTCTGAAGCGGAGGAGGAGGGGCCACAGCAGGCATCAACATCGCAACAGGTTCCATCTGCCGGGCCCGTATCTTGCCCAAAACGCGTGGCAAAGCCAAAACCTGTTGGAGGACAGCGTGGCCATCCGGTTAAAGCTCAGTCTGCAATGCCTGAAAAGGTATCCGATGCTAGAAAGAGTGCAGTCTGGCATTTTTTTAAACAACATCCAATTGATCAGCGCAAAGTCATCTGTCAAAAATGTTCAACTACCTTAAGCAGAGGACAGAATCTGAAAAGTCTCAATACAAGTTGCATGCATAGACATTTAACCACCATGCATTTGCAAGCCTGGACTAACTACCAAACGTCCCTTAAGGTTGTAGCACCCTCGGCCAATGAAGCTAGTCAGCAACGCAACATCCCTTCCGGCAGTGTAGGGCCACCATTTTCCGCACCACCTGCAGTATCTGTGCAGGTTTCTTTGCCAGGCCAAAGCAGTCAGGGTCAGGGAATCACCAGTTTCGTAGTAGGAAACACTGCATCTAGGGCACCGGCGGCAACAATACCATCTCCCACCGTCTCTCAGTCTGCCATGTCCACCGGCACCCCCGCTAGTTCCACGATCTCCAGCTCTCCAGTCCAGCTCACCCTACATGAGACTATGGTTAGAAAAAGGAAGTACTTAGCCTCGCATCCGCGTACACAGGGTTTGAACGCACACATAGCTAGACTAATCTCGTTAGAGATGATGCCCTACCGGTTAGTTGAAAGCGAAGCTTTCAAAGCCCTGATGGACTACGCTGTACCACGCTACGAGCTACCCAGTCGACACTTTTTTTCCAGAAAAGCCATCCCAGCCCTCCACCAGCATGTTAAAGAGCGCATCGTCCATGCACTCAGGCAATCTGTGAGCACAAAGGTGCACCTGACAACAGATGCATGGACCAGTAGGCATGGCCAGGGACGTTACGTGTCCATCACGGCACACTGGGTAAATGTGGTGGATGCAGGGTCCACAGGGGACAGCAAGTTTGGGACAGTTCTGCCTAGCCCACGGTCTAGTAAACAATTGGCTGTAGCCGTTCGCACCCCCTCTTCCTCCTCTTCGTCCTCCTGCAGAAGCGAGAGCTCGTCCACAGACGGCAGTCGCACAACCACTCCATCCGCAGCTGCCACTGTTGCACACCAGGTCTCCCATTATGGGGCAGCTACTGGCAAACGTCAGCAGGCTGTATTGGCTATGAAGTGTTTGGGCGACAACAGACACACCGCGGAAGTTCTGTCCGAGTTCTTGCAGAAAGAAACGCAGTCGTGGCTGGGCACTGTAGATCTTGAGGCAGGCAAGGTAGTGAGTGATAACGGAAGGAATTTCATGGCTGCCATCTCCCTTTCCCAACTGAAACACATTCCTTGCCTGGCTCACACCTTAAACCTGGTGGTGCAGTGCTTCCTGAAAAGTTATCCGGGGTTATCCGACCTGCTCCTCAAAGTGCGTGGACTTTGCTCACATATCCGCCGTTCGCCCGTACACTCCAGCCGTATGCAGACCTATCAGCGTTCTTTGAACCTTCCCCAGCATCGCCTAATCATAGACGTTGCGACAAGGTGGAACTCAACACTGCACATGCTTCAGAGACTGTGCGAACAGAGGCGGGCTGTTATGTTTTTTGTGGGAGGATACACATACACGGGCAGGCAGTAGGATGGCAGACATGGAGTTGTCAGGTGTGCAGTGGTCGAAGATTCAAGACATGTGTCAAGTCCTTCAGTGTTTTGAGGAATGCACACGGCTGGTTAGTGCAGACAATGCCATAATAAGCATGAGCATCCCCCTAATGCGCCTGCTGATGTAAAGTTTGACGCACATAAAGGATCAGGCGTCTGCAGCTGAGGAAGAGATAAGCCTTGATGACAGTCAGCCATTGTCTGGCCAGGGCAGTGTACAGAACGAGGTAGCGGGCGAAGAGGAGGAGGAGGACGAGGAGGATGATGGGGATGATTATATTTTTAATGAGGAAGCTTTTCCGGGGCCACTGGAAATTGGTGGCGCAGCAAGGCCGGGTTCTGGTTTTTTGAGGGACACAAGTGACGTGGATTTGCCTGAAACTGCCCCTCAACCAAGCACAACCGCAGATTTGAGAACTGGAACTTTGGCCCACATGGCGGATTATGCCTTACGTATCCTCAAAAGGGACACACGCATAACTAAAATGATGAATGATGACGATTACTGGTTGGCCTGCCTCCTTAATCCTCGCTATAAAGGCAAATTGCAAAATATAATGCCACATGAGAACTTGGAACTAATATTAGCAACCAAACAATCAACTCTTGTTGACCGTTTGCTTCTGGCATTCCCTGCACACAGCGCCCGTGATCGTTCTAACACGAGCTGCAGGGGCCAGCAGACCAGAGGTGTTAGAGGGGCAGAAATCAGAAGTGGCGTTGGCCAGAGGGGTTTTCTGACCAGGTTGTGGAGTGATTTTGCTATGACCGCAGACAGGACAGGTACTGCAGCATCAATTCAAAGTGACAGGAGACAACATTTGTCCAGTATGGTTACAAACTATTTTTCATCCCTTATCGATATTCTCCCTCAACCGTCATTCCCATTTGATTACTGGTCATCAAAATTAGACACCTGGCCAGAATTGGCAGAATATGCATTGCAGGAGCTTGCTTGCCCGGCAGCTAGTGTCCTATCAGAAAGAGTATTCAGTGCTGCAGGTTCAATACTAACAGAAAAAAGGACTCGTCTGGCTACCCAAAATGTAGATGATCTAACCTTCATTAAAATGAACCACAACTGGATTTCGAAATCTTTTGCCCCACCTTGCCCGGCTGACACCTAACTTTCCTATGAAAAGGTCTTGCCTGTGGACTATTCTGAATGCCTTTTCCAATCTCGTAATTTTCTGCACCTGATTGTCCAGCATACGACATGTTTACACCTCACTAAATGGCCAAACTCCCCACACGGGGCCGTGGTATCGACACTTGGCGACAGCACCCGTGAGAGTGCAGTTTGTCTGAAAAGGTGGGTGTGCCCGCTTTTGGTTGACGGCACTGCCACTGGGTCCCTTCTAGTACAATAAAGTGTCTCTGGCGGTGGTGGTGCGCACCCAACGTCAGACACACCGTTGTAATATGAGGGGCCCTGGGCCTGTACCGCCGGCCACAAGACACTTCTCCCCCCCCAGCACAAACAGTGCTCTACCACTTGCAAAATTATCTCACAGCTCCACCAATGTTTAGTCTATGCGCTGACATCCTTCAATGCCTGCCACTGACAATACCATTGTATTGACATTTTTGTTATGTTAGGCCTTCGATGCCTGTCTGTGGTCACTCCTTCCACTAGGCCTCCACTGACCACACCACTGCTGCCCGTGTACCCCTGTAACCAATTTAAAATTGCCTACAGCCATGTGTTATTATTTTAGGCCTTCGATGCCTGTCTGCGGTCACTCCTTCCACTAGGCCTCCACTGACCACACCACTGCTGCCCGTGTACCCCTGGAACCAATTTAAAATTGCCTACAGCAATGTGTTATTATTTTAGGCCTTCGATGCCTGTCTGCGGTCACTCCTTCCACTAGGCCTCCACTGACCACACCACTGCTGCCCGTGTACCTCTGGAACCAATTTAAAATTGCCTACAGCCATGTGTTATTATTTTAGGCCTTCGATGCCTGTCTGCGGTCACTCCTTCCACTAGGCCTCCACTGACCACACCACTGCTGCCCGTGTACCCCTGGAACCAATTTAAAATTGCCTACAGCCATGTGTTATTATTTTAGGCCTTCGATGCCTGTCTGCGGTCACTCCTTCCACTAGGCCTCCACTGACCACACCACTGCTGCCCGTGTACCCCTGGAACCAATTTAAAATTGCCTACAGCCATGTGTTATTATTTTAGGCCTTCGATGCCTGTCTGCGGTCACTCCTTCCACTAGGCCTCCACTGACCACACCACTGCTGCCCGTGTACCCCTGGAACCAATTTAAAATTGCCTACAGCCATGTGTTATTATTTTAGGCCTTCGATGCCTGTCTGCGGTCACTCCTTCCACTAGGCCTCCACTGACCACACCACTGCTGCCCGTGTACCCCTGGAACCAATTTAAAATTGCCTACAGCCATGTGTTATTATTTTAGGCCTTCGATGCCTGTCTGCGGTCACTCCTTCCACTAGGCCTCCACTGACCACACCACTGCTGCCCGTGTACCCCTGGAACCAATTTAAAATTGCCTACAGCCATGTGTTATTATTTTAGGCCTTCGATGCCTGTCTGCGGTCACTCCTTCCACTAGGCCTCCACTGACCACACCACTGCTGCCCGTGTACCCCTGGAACCAATTTAAAATTGCCTACAGCCATGTGTTATTATTTTAGGCCTTCGATGCCTGTCTGCGGTCACTCCTTCCACTAGGCCTCCACTGACCACACCACTGCTGCCCGTGTACCCCTGGAACCAATTTAAAATTGCCTACAGCCATGTGTTATTATTTTAGGCCTTCGATGCCTGTCTGCGGTCACTCCTTCCACTAGGCCTCCACTGACCACACCACTGCTGCCCGTGTACACCTGGAACCAATTTAAAATTGCCTACAGCCATGTGTTATTATTTTAGGCCTTTGATGCCTGTCTGCGGTCACTCCTTCCACTAGGCCTCCACTGACCACACCACTGCTGCCCGTGTACCCCTGGAACCAACATCAGAAAATATAAAAATAAGTATTTTGCTTATAAAAAAGAAAATACTGGAGAGATATCAAATGCAGACATTTTAACATTAAAAACAAACACATACAACAAAAATCTGGTACAGTACTAAAAATGGCCACCAGCTACAATAACTTTCTCCTGCAAGTAGTTAACTGAAAGGTTTTTTCAATTTTAAACACAGATATGGCATCCACCGAGTGTTGTCCTGTCGCGTCTTCTTTATATTATTGCCAAGAAGATGCAAAACAATGAAAATAATAAAATCATTATTTACCAAAAAAATAGAGTAAGTCAAAACCACATTGCAAATAAACATTCATTACAAATAAAGAAGCAGGGCGCGTCCGAGGGTGAGTATATACCTAATAAGAATATAATCACCCTCGGACGCGCCCTGCTTCTTTCCGACAGCCTTCCTTCCTTCCTAAGAATCAGCCCTTCCGTGGTGTAGAGAGAGGGTTTGTTACACTCCAAGGTGTTCTCCAGGTTGCCTTTCCTGAGCTTCGATCTTCCGGCTCTCGTTTAGTAGTTCTTGGAAACTACACTGCATTAGGCCTACAAATTGGGTATGGGGTGTAGAGAGATGGTGTGTTCCACTCCAAGGTGTTCTCCAGGTTGCCTTTCCTGAGCTTCGATCTTCCGGCTCTCGTTTAGTAGTTGTTGGAAACTACGCTGCATTAGGCCTACAAATTGGGTATGGGGTGTAGAGAGATGGTGTGTTCCACTGTAGAGAGATGGTGTGTTCCACTCCAAGGTGTTCCCCAGGTTTCCTCGCCAATGCTTCGATCATCATGCTCTCGTTTAGTAGTTGTTGGAAACTACGCTGCCTTAGGCCTACAAATTGGGTATGGGGTGTAGAGAGATGGTGTGTTCCACTCCAAGGTGTTCCCCAGGTTTCCTCGCCAATGCTTCGATCATCATGCTCTCGTTTAGTAGTTGTTGGAAACTACGCTGCATTGGGCCTACAAATTGGGTATGGGGTGTAGAGAGATGGTGTGTTCCACTCCAAGGTGTTCCCCAGGTTGCCTTTCCTGAGCTTCGATCTTCCGGCTCTCGTTTAGTAGTTGTTGGAAACTACGCTGCATTAGGCCTACAAATTGGGTATGGGGTGTAGAGAGATGGTGTGTTCCACTCCAAGGTGTTCTCCAGGTTGCCTTTCCTGAGCTTCGATCTTCCGGCTCTCGTTTAGTAGTTGTTGGAAACTACGCTGCATTAGGCCTACAAATTGGGTATGGGGTGTAGAGAGATGGTGTGTTCCACTGTAGAGAGATGGTGTGTTCCACTCCAAGGTGTTCCCCAGGTTTCCTCGCCAATGCTTCGATCATAATGCTCTCGTTTAGTAGTTGTTGGAAACTACGCTGCATTAGGCCTACAAATTGGGTATGGGGTGTAGAGAGATGGTGTGTTCCACTCCAAGGTGTTCCCCAGGTTTCCTCGCCAATGCTTCGATCATCATGCTCTCGTTTAGTAGTTGTTGGAAACTACGCTGCATTGGGCCTACAAATTGGGTATGGGGTGTAGAGAGATGGTGTGTTCCACTCCAAGGTGTTCCCCAGGTTGCCTTTCCTGAGCTTCGATCTTCCGGCTCTCGTTTAGTAGTTGTTGGAAACTACGCTGCATTAGGCCTACAAATTGGGTATGGGGTGTAGAGAGATGGTGTGTTCCACTGTAGAGAGATGGTGTGTTCCACTCCAAGGTGTTCCCCAGGTTTCCTCGCCAATGCTTCGATCATCATGCTCTCGTTTAGTAGTTGTTGGAAACTACGCTGCATTAGGCCTACAAATTGGGTATGGGGTGTAGAGAGATGGTGTGTTCCACTCCAAGGTGTTCCCCAGGTTTCCTCGCCAATGCTTCGATCATCATGCTCTCGTTTAGTAGTTGTTGGAAACTACGCTGCATTAGGCCTACAAATTGGGTATGGGGTGTACAGAGATGGTGTGTTCCACTCCAAGGTGTTCCCCAGGTTTCCTCGCCAATGCTTCGATCATCATGCTCTCGTTTAGTAGTTGTTGGAAACTACGCTGCATTGGGCCTACAAATTGGGTATGGGGTGCAGAGAGATGGTGTGTTCCACTCCAAGGTGTTCTCCAGGTTGCCTTTCCTGAGCTTCGATCTTCCGGCTCTCGTTTAGTAGTTCTTGGAAACTACACTGCATTAGGCCTACAAATTGGGTATGGGGTGTAGAGAGATGGTGTGTTCCACTCCAAGGTGTTCTCCAGGTTGCCTTTCCTGAGTTTCGATCTTCCGGCTCTCGTTTAGTAGTTGTTGGAAACTACGCTGCATTAGGCCTACAAATTGGGTATGGGGTGTAGAGAGATGGTGTGTTCCACTCCAAGGTGTTCCCCAGGTTTCCTCGCCAATGCTTCGATCATCATGCTCTCGTTTAGTAGTTGTTGGAAACTACGCTGCATTAGACCTACAAATTGGGTATGGGGTGTAGAGAGATGGTGTGTTCCACTCCAAGGTGTTCTCCAGGTTGCCTTTCCTGAACTTCTATCTTCAGGCTCTCATTAAATTGTGGTTAAACGGAACAACTGCATTTGGCGTACTAGTTGGTTTGGGGCCTACTATCGGTGTCTGCCACTCCTTGCTGTTCTGCTGGTTTCCTGTCCTGAAATTCCGTTTTCAGGCGCTCGTTAAGTAGTTGTTAATTTTAGACTGCATTTGGCCTACTAGTTGGGTTGGGGCCTACTATCGGTGTCTGCCACTCCTTGCTGTTCTCCTCCACTGAACAAAGCTGTGCCGCCTGTTTACTACTGTTGCCAATTTTGAACTGCATTTCGACTACTTACTGATTTGGGCCTACTCTCTGTGTCAGCCTCTCATTCCAGTTGTCCTCCACTGCAATGCCCCCTGATTAGTCCTGTGTTACCAATTTTGAACTGCATTTAGCCCACTTTATTCTTTGGGCCTATATCTGTGTTTCCTCCTCATCCTGCCCATTGCCCAGCCAGTGATAGATGAGTCTGCTGGTACATTGACCCATAACGCAACATTTCCCGTGCACGCTACACTGCAAGATTGTGACCCTGCTGAAAGTCCCGCATACCATACCACCTTACACGGGGACAAACAGGAAGGTGCAGATGAAAGTGCAGGTTCCTTCATCAGGTAGGAGGAGGAATACTAGTTGGCGACGTCACTGGCACAGGGCCTCTCATAGTACGTAAAAGTGTTGCTGCCGGTGGGAGGCGCCCCCGCCGTGCAAACACACCGCTGTACTTTGAGGGGCCCTGTGCCAGTGCCAATGCCAACGAGTGGGCCCCCCCTGCTTGCTCAGGTTCACAGCACTTGCAAAGTTGAAATACTTACCTCTCCCTGCTCCACTGCCGTGACGTGGTCCAGATTTCCTGGGCCCACTAATTACTTGAACCAGCCCTACCCACCACAACTTTAGCCAAATGAACCCCAATTTCAAATGCCTTCCAATTATTATAAGGTAAATTACGCTTGACAAGCTTCATTAAGAAGAATGGGTGGTTTTGACATTAAAATGGGCACTCTAGGTGTTTTCCTGGCCCCCACTCACTGCCGACTATGCTGCCCCATTGACTTGCATTGGGTTTCGTGTTTCGGTCGATCCCGACTTTACGTCATAATCGGCCGATTTCACTCGACCCGACTTTTGAGATAGTCGGGTTTCGCGAAACCCGGCTCGACTCTAAAAAGGTCAAGGTCGCTCAACTCTAGGCTCCTCTACTGACTTTCAGACATAGTAATTTGGTGCAAAGTATTTACTGGTGTCAATATAGGACATGGCCCCTGACTATTATAACTAGCATCATACATGTCAACAAATTGGTATTGTCAGTGCCAGGTATTGAAAGATTTCAGCACATAGACTAAACATTGGTGGAGCTGTGAGAGATAATTTTGCAAGTGGTAGAGCACTGTTTGAGCTGGGGGGGACACTCTCTTGTGGTCGGCGGTACAGGCCCAGGGCCCCTCATGATACAACGGTGTGTCTGACGTTGGATGCACGCCACCACCACCAGAGACACTTCATTGTACTATGAGGGACCCAGTGGCAGTGCCGTCGACCAAAAGTGGGCACACCCACCTCTTCAGACAAACGGCACTCTCACGGATGCTTGCACCAAGTGGCGACACCACGGCCCCGTGGGGGGAGTTAGCCCATTTTGGGAGGTGTAAACATGTCGTATGCTGGACAAACAGCAGCTGCAAATTAAGAGATTGGAACAGTCAGTAAGACCAGTCTACAAGCAAGACCTTTTTATAGGAAAGCTAGGTGTCAGTCGGAAAAGGTGGGGCAAAATAATTAGAAATCCATGAGTGGTTCATTTTAATGAAGGTTAGATCATCAACAGTTTGGGTAGCCAGACGAGTCCTTTTTTCGGTCAATATTGAACCAGCAGCACTGAATACTCTTTCTGATAGCACACTAGCTGCTGGGCAAGCAAGGTCCTGCAATGCATATTCTGCCAATTCAGGCCATGTGTCTATTTTGGATGCCCAGTAATCAAATTGGAATGACGGTTGAGGGAGAACATTGATAAGGGATGAAAAATAGTTAGTAACCATACTGGACAAATGTTGTCTTATGTCACTTTGAATTGATGCTGCAGTACCTGTCCTGTCTGCGGTCATTGCAAAATCACTCCACAACCTGGTCAGAAAACCCCTCTGTCCAACACCACTTCTGATTTGTGCACCTCTAACACATCTGCCCTGTTGCCCCCTGCAGCTCGTGTGAGAACCATCACCGGCGCTGTGTGCTGGGAATGCCTGAATCAAACGGTCAACAAGAGTTGCTTGTTTGGTTGCCAATATTTGTTTGATGTTCTCATGTGGCATGATATTTTGCAATTTGCCTTTATAGCGAGGATCATCATTTTTATAATGCGTGGGACCCTTTTGAGGATACGCAAGGCATAATCCGCCATGTGGGCTAATGTTACAGTTGTCAAATCTGCGCTTGTGCTGGGCTGAGGGGCAGTTTCTGGCAAATCAACTTCACTTGTCTCCCTCAAAAACCCTGAACCTGGCCTTGCTACGCCACCAGTTTCTATTGCCCCTGAGAAGCTTCCTCATCCAAACAATACTCATCCCCATCATCCTCCTCGTCCTCCTCCTCTTCGCCCGCCACCTCGTCCTGTAGACTGCCCTGAACAGACAGTGGCTGACTGTCATCAAGGCTTCCCTTTTCCTCGGCTGCAGACGCCTGCTCCTTTATGTGCGTCAAACTTTGCATCAGCAGGCGCATTAGGGGGATGCTCATGCTTATTATGGCGTTGTCTGCACTAACCAGCTGTGTGCATTCCTCAAAACACTGAAGGACTTGACACAGGTCTTGTAGCTTCGACCACTGCACACCTGACAACTCCATGTCTGCCATCCAACTGCCTGCCCGTGTATGTGTATCCTCCCACAAATACATAACAGCACGCCTCTGTTCACACAGTCTCTGAAGCATGAGCAGTGTGGAGTTCCACCTTGTTGCAACGTTGATGATTAGGCGATGCTGGGGAAGGTTCAAAGACCGCTGATGGTTCTGCATATGGCTGGAGTGTACGGGCGAACGGCGGATATGCGAGCAAAGTCTGCGCACTTTGAGGAGCAGGTCGGGTAACCCCAGATAACTTTTCAGGAAGCACTGCACCACCAGGTTTAAGGTGTGAGCCAGGCAAGGAATGTGTTTCAGTTGTGAAAGGGCTATGGCAGCCATAAAATTCCTTCCGTTATCACTCACTACCTTGCCTGCCTCAAGATGTACAGTGCCCAGCCATGACTGAGTTTCTTTCTGCAAGAACTCGGACAGAACTTCCGCGGTGTGTCTGTTGTCGCCCAAACACTTCATTGCCAATACAGCCTGCTGACGCTTGCCACTAGCTGTTCCCTAATGGGACACCTCATGTGCAACAGTGGCAGCTGCGGATGGAGTGGTCGTGCGACTGCGGTCTGTGGATGAGCTCTCGCTTCTGCAGGAGTATTAGGAGGAGGGGGGCCAACGCCTACAGCCAACTGTTTCCTAGACCGTGGGCTAGGCAGAACTGTCCCAATATTGCTGTCCCCTGTGGACCCTGCATTCACCACATTAACCCAGTGTGCTGTGATGGAGACGTAACAGCCCTGGCCATGCCTACTGGTCCATGTATCTGTTGTCAGGTGCACCTTTGTACTCACAGATTGCCTGAGTGCATGGACGATGCTGTCTTTTACATGCTGGTGGAGGGCTGGGATGGCTTTTCTCAAAAAGAAGTGTCGACTGGGTAGCTCGTAGCGTGGTACAGCGTAGTCCATCAGGGCTTTGAAAGCTTCGCTTTCAACTAACCGGTAGGGCATCATCGCTAACGAGATTAGTCTAGCAATGTGGGCATTCAAACCCTGTGTATGCGGATGCAAGGATGAGTGCTTCCTTTTCCTAACGAGAGTCTCATGTAGGGTGAGCTGGACTGGAGAGCTGCAGATGGTGGAACTAGCAGGAGTGCCGGTGGACATGGCAGACTGAGAGAGGGTTACAGATGGTATTCTTGCTGGTGCCCTACATACAGTGTTTCCTACCACGAACCTGGTGATTCCCTGACTGCTTTGGCCTTGCGACGAAACCTCCACATTTAGTGCAGGTGGTGCGGTAAACGGTGGGCTTACAGTGAGGGAAGGGATGTAGCGTTGCTGACTAGCTTCATTGTGAGAGGGTGCAACAACGTTAAGGGACGTTTGGTAGTTAGTCAAGGCTTGCAAGTGCATGGTGTTTATTTATTTATAAATTGTTTATTTTCAAATTTTCAAAACATATAAACAAGAATAAAGGACACATGAATCTGAGTCATAAAAGGACATAATGCTAAAAGAAACAAATTGAAACATTTCGGAAGTATCCCGCTTGCAGTTTAAGTACCGGAGGTGTCCATAACTCTGGGTATATATGCAAAAAGTTCCGGTCAAAGTTGTTAAGTTACAAATCCAAACCATGTATCCCAAGATAAAACATTAAGGTATCAGAACAGACAAAAACAACAAATACAACAAAAAGTAAGAGGGGGGGGGGAGTGGCCAAGAGAAACTCCCTACACAAAGTCCCATAGTTAGAGACAAATGAGCAGAAGTAACCAAAAACATACAGGGAGCAAACTAGGTAGTCTTGACTGCCAGAGAAACAATGACAAGGAGAATGTCAAGTATGACTAAATCAATTAGTTTAATGAGCTGTACCTGGGTCCATCACAGTGCAGTGTAAGTAACATGTAAAATGAAAAGAGAACAATTGTGTGTAACTAAGAAGAATAGCTAATGAAAAACTGGCTTGAGATGTTAGTTGCCATGGTAACCATGTACGGAAGAATTTATCATGTGTACGTGAATCCCAACTGGACAACTCCTCCATCCTATAGATGTCCTGAACTTTTTTGACCCATTCATTAATGTGAGGGGGAGTCGTTTGTCTCAAATGTAAGGAGATCAAGTGTTTGGCTGCAGCTATTAGAAGGGGAAGTAGGTCATGTTTCTTAGGATTATATGACTTCGTGGGGAGTGACAGCAGGACCTCTTGGGGAGTTAGTTTCTGTTTTATTAATCCAATCTGGCGGAGTCGGTTAAAAATATCTTCCCAGAATTTAGTAATAATTGGGCAGGACCAGAAGATATGTGCCAAAGAGCCCCTAGACTTCATACATCTCCAACAAAGAGGAGAATCAGAGAGGCCTAGGTGATAGAGCGACTCGCGGGTTCTGTACCACCTGGAGAGGACTTTAAAGGCGTTCTCCTGCTACAGAACACATCTTGAGAACCCGTGAGAGTGTCCCAGAACTTGCTCTGTTTCCTTATTGGAAAGTGATATGTTCAGTTCAGACTCCCACGAGGATATATACAAGGGTTTAAATTGAGTTTTAGGGGAGATTAAGTTATAATATAGTTTAGATATTAATTTAGGAGTTATGGGATTGAGTTTAAATAAAATTTCCAGCCAAAGCCTATCTGAGTTGTTTTGGATGTCCGACTTGAGTTTAGAGATAATGTGTTGTACATGGTGTACTTGTATGAAATCTCTGGGTTGCTTCTTGGCATCCTGAGGCCAACTGTCTGTGCAATTGATTTGATTAGAAAGTAAGTGCGAAATTGGGAGGGTCGGCAAGGATTTCCATAGGTCAAATGCATCTATATATTTTGGCTTAATGAGCCAGGGTATGACCCTCAAAGGCATATTATCTAAAAAAAAGACATTGTGGCCAATTGTTTGGGATAAGCTTTCTCCTAATAGTCAGGGTGTTGTTGGTTATTCTCTCCAGTGAATTATGCGGGGGGGGCGGGGGGCCGGCAGAGGTCCAGAGATATTTTTCCGCCTCTCCTCCCAATAACAAGCGTTCAAGGTTAGGAATTTTTTGATCATGTTTAGGTTTGGCCAAATATATCCATCTGGCCAAATGGATTGCCTGGTAATAAGTCTTAAAATTAGGGAGTCCAAGGCCTCCTTTCTTTTTCGCGAGCGAGAGGATTTTGAAGGGGAGTCTAGCTCTTCCGCCCCTCCACACAAACCCGCTGACTACTTTATTAGCTGATGTGAAGAAAGACTTGGGAAGGGGTATGGGTATCATGTTCATATGGTAGAATATTTTTGGTAAGATGTACGATTTAATTATATTTATCCTACCAATCCATGAGAGATATGGCAGGTCATAGGATTTAAGAAGTGTTTGAAGGTTCTCCAGAAGAGGTTCAAAGTTGTGTTTATACAGAGTAGAGGGGTCTACAGTAAGAAAGACTGCCAGATATTTCAGTTTATCGGTGAGCCATTTGAAGGGGGTAGACTTTTTGAGTTCTAAGACTGCTTCATCTGATAATGAAACGTTCATAACTTCCGATTTGTGCATATTAACTTTGAAGTTGGAGATGACCCCAAACTCATCAAGAAGTTTCAGAACAGAGGGAAAAGCAGTCTTAGGGTTTGAGATCAAGATCATAAGGTCATCCACGAAAACAGCTGATTGACTCCTCCTGTCTTATTCTCTGTATTAAAGTCTCCATAACAAACACAAAAAGGGTGGGGGAGAGAGGGCAGCCTTGTCTGGTTCCATTCCCAATCTCAAAGGAGTCCGAAAGCAGCCCGTTGACTCTAACTCTAGCGGTTGGAAATGAGTACAGAGTCATGATGGCATCAATAAGAAGTTGGGGGAAGTCAAACTTCCATAAAGTGTATACCATGTAATGCCAACTGACTCTGTCAAAGGCCTTTTCGGCATCAGTTGATAGCAGAGCCAACGGGGTGCCGGAACGTCTGGCATGTGAGATGGCTAAAATAATTTTTGTGGCATTGTCCTTACCCTCTCGATCCCTGACAAAACCCACTTGATCAGGGTGAATCAAGGATTCAAGAACAGTGTTAATCCTAGATGCAAGGATTTTTGCCCAAAGTTTTAAATCTGAATTCAATAAAGATATGGGGCGATAATTGGTACATTGGCTCCCATCTCTCCCGTCCTTGGGGATAACAGAGATGTGTGCTTCGAACGTCTGTTTGGTTGGGGAGTTTCCTGCAAAAAAGGAGTTAAATAGAGAGGCCAGGTGTGGAAGAAGTAGATCTGAAATTTTTTTATAATAGGACACTGGGAAACCATCTGGGCCTGGAGTTTTATTAATTGCCATATTTTGTAAGGTATTGCTAATTTCTTGGCAGGTGACCTGAGATAGAAGAGCCGCATGGTCTTTGGTTTGGATTTTTGGGAGGGAAAGTGGGGCCAAGAATTCCTGGATCCTGTCCGCCGCGGTTAAACAATCTTTCATTGGGTCGGGAGATTCTAAGTTATAGAGGGATTGGTAGTAGCGTCTGAACGCCTCTGCAATATCTTCGGACCTGTCGACCTTCGTGTTTGGGTTTTTATAAATATGCTTTATAAATTTGTTTTACTTTTGCTTTTTAAGTAGATGAGAAGTCAGCTTGCTATTTTTATTTCCATGCACATAGAATCGATGTCTACAATGCATAAAGATCTTTGCAGATTTAATATTAAGCAAGTCTTTTAATTTGTCGCGAAGGGCGACTAGGTCCCGTTGCAGAATCTGAGTGGAGACGTTCTGTGATTGCGATTTGATGCAAGAGTGACATCATCTCTTTTTCCCTTTGTTTTTTTCGCGTGGGCGCCGATTGATATGAGTTCCCCCCCGAAGTACAGCCTTGTGTGCTTCCCATATGTTTGGTGTTAGTGGGCCGTCTGTAACATTTTCTATAAAGTAATGCAAAATCGTATATTTTATTTTCTCCAAGTTTTGTGGATTATCCAATAGGGATTCATTTAATCTCCAGGATGTTGCGGGGCGGGGTAAGGTGTTAATGGCGATATCTATAAAGATCGGAGCATGGTCAGAGATTGTGTTTAGGCCGATACTGACGGATTTAATTAGACTTAGAGATCGCGACTGGATCAGAAGGAGGTCAATACTGTGGTAGGATGAATGAGGAGGGGAAAAAAAAATAAAATCTTTAGTGGTGGGGTGAATAGTAAGCCATGGGTCAATAAGATGTAGGGTAGATAATTTGTTCATCAGGTTATGTCTCGATTTTTGTGAAATGAAGGACGGACCGCTTGAGGAGTCAATCTCAGGATTTAAGGTGATATTAAAGTCACCTCCTACAATTAGTAACCCTTCTGTGAAAAGTTGCAACACCTCCAGTGTTTTTGAAATCCACTGGGTTTGATGTTTATTGGGTGCATAAAGGTTGGCAAATGTAACTAAGGTATTGGTAAGGTGTCCCTTAACAAAAATATATCTCCCTTCGTGATCACTTAGTGTATCCCTGGGCGAGAATGGTAGACCTTTTTTTAGCGCTAACCTAAGACCTTTGGATGCAGAAGACTTACAACTATTAAACCTAGTTGGATAGGGGGAGAAGTAAGTATTAGGGACTCTGCCATTTTTAAAGTGTGTTTCTTGGAGGAAGGCTACTTGAGGTTTTTTTTTTTTAGAAGTGTGAAAATTTGGTTTCTTTTTGCGGGTGCGTTAAGACCCTTAACATTAAAAGAGGCAACTGTGATGGAACCAGAGCTCACCTTACTATTCATACTCGTCATGTACTGAAGAGGAGTTTATCCAACCCCGGTACCTAAAAAAAAAGGGAAAAAACGTGAACAACAAACTCTGTACATTCAAACATTCGCCTATCAGAGGGGGTGGGGGGGGGAGGAACACCCAGACATAGGCGAGGATAGTCCAAGTTGTGATTTAGCCTATTGCAATGAGAAAAGACAAGATATAGCATTTTAAAAAAAACTTAGAGGCAGACGTGGTTGCCTGAAAAACAAAACAAATTGAGTAATTGCTCTGTTTTTACATATAAAAAACAGGAGGGGAAATAGGATTTTCATGGTGGATATTTCTTGGGGTCTTGTTTTTTGACTTTAGGAGAAGTGTGTTTCTTCTTTTGCGACCACTCCAAAGGTTTCTTCATTGGGGGTAAGCTCCAATTGGAGTCAACTGGCATCCAGGAAGGTATATCAATTGGTGAGATGTCCAGAGTCTCCAAAGCCTTCTGAAGATCCTCTGGAGTACGAATTGTAAGTTGACGGCTAGCGATGTTCACTGCAAGGCCGAATGGGAATAGCCACTTGTATGTCAAGTTTTTGGCCTTCAGGGCGGCAAGAAGGGGTCTGAGGATCCGTCTTTTTGCCAAAGTGGATGGGGCTAAATCCTGAAAGAGCTGTAGTTGTGAGTTGTCATATAGAATTTTGTCTTGTTCCCTAGCGCTTGCTAGGATGGCGGCTGTGTCTACATAGCTAAGAAGGCCACAAATAATGTCTCTGGGTGGTTCCTCTGACTTTGGTTTACGAAAATCTCTTTAGCCACCTTGTCTAGTACTTCCCGAGCGAAGGACTCTGGGACCCCTCTTATCCGAATATTTTTCCTTCTGCTCCTGTTTTCTTGATCTTCAACAGCTAATAGCGCTACATTCAGGTGTTGTTGCTGTTTGAGGGCTTGTTCATTTAGGCAGGTAACAGCCTCCGCCATGTCGACATTTGCAGTTTCAAGTGACTCGACCCTGTGGCCTAGGTGTTGAAGGTCAGAACGCATACCTGTGACCTCCCCTAAAAGTGGCTTCATGTTTTGGGCCATCAACTTTTTTATGAAGGCTCTGGAAATAGGGGCTATGTCTCCTGTGGCGGAATCACTATCGGAGTCAGCTTCACTGAGGTCCGATTCGTCTATGTTTTCGGAAGAAATCGCTTTTTTAAGAGACCGCCTAGTAGGAGTCTGAGAAACATCACTTTTTTTTCAAATATGAGTCAAGAGCACCATGAGCACCTTTTTTCTGTTTGTCTGCCATGGCTTTATTTGCTAATTTTTCACGTTCTTTTTGTGATTTAACCATCTTGATAGCGTCTGGTAACGTGAAGTGCTGCGATCATAACTTGGACAAAAGAGGAAAAAACTTATTTACTCATTGTAATGAATTTAAAGCACATGTTCAGAATGGACACTAGGTGTCACTCAAAGATCAGAAAAGAAAAATAATGTCTTGTTGAAATTATACTGATCTCTGGTATCCCCGTGTTGGGGGGCTAGTAGAGCATCCACAGTTATCATACCAGCCCAGTAAGTGTTAAACAGGTGGGTATGGGGCAGCAGAGGATAAGGCGTATTCATGGACTGTAGAAAAAGAGCTATTTCAGCATATGATGTAGTTTTTTGCTTAAGTGTACACAGGTTTTATTACCCACATCATCCACAGTTATTGCTCCGGACCAGCAAGAGTTAAATAAATGGGTATAAGGCAGCAGGATGTGAAGTGTGCTTATGGGCTGCAGATGTGAAGCGATCCCAACAAAAGGTGCAGCTCCCTGTACTGGAGCACACCGATGACACCGTGCACACTGTCCACATATAATTAATCCAATTTCCTTGGTGGTAAGCAAGTGGTTATGGGGCAGCAGGAGACAGTGCGCAATTATATGCTGCAAATGGGGAATGATCTCAGCAAGGCACAGACCCCCTCTCAAGCGTGCGGGGATTCTCCCCACACCATACGGCGATTTCAAGATGGCGCCGGGGCCGGCGGGAAATTCCCAGCTCCCTCAGGCTGTACTCAGGGAAGTGTCCGGGATAATCACTGGGCCATCAGGGGAGCGGGGCGCCGCTACGGAGGGTGAGCCCCTTCAGTATTGCCTCTCCAAGCGGCGGCTCAGGTGGCCCCGGGACCGCCACCGTCTCCCCAGATGGCTGTTCCGCTCCTTCCTCGTCCGACGCTGACAGGCTCAGGAAGCAGCGGCTTGCGACGGGTGGTGAGTCGGTGCTTCAGACCGCTGGACTTCCACCGTGGTCTGGAGCGGTATCTTCATTGGCGGCTCAGGAAGCTCCGGAGCCGCTGGCCGGGACGAGCAGTGTAGTGGCACCGCAAGTCTCTCTGTCCCTCGGCGGCCGCTTGTTGCGGTGAGCAGGCAGAATCTATTGGCCGTGCCCCAGATAGGCGCCGGGTCAGTGTGCAGGGAGGCGCTACAATCAGCGACGAGGGGAGACTCACTGTTAGTCGCTGTAGGGAGAGCCGCTCGTCCTCCGCCTCTATCATCGATGTCCTCAGCGATGTGGCTGTAGGTGTCGGAGGCCCCCTCTGTCTGAGTGCTGCGGTCCGGTGCCGGGGTGAGCAATGCTGTGCTCCGGAGCAGAAGAGGGCTGCAGCTCCCAATCTCCACCACCGCTTATTGTTGAAACCAGTCAGCCAGCAAGCAGGGAGCTCCTGCACTTCACTCGCCAAGCCGCGCAGGGAGTTCTCTCACCACGCCAGAGATGCCAGATCCAATATATACAAGTGCATGGTGGTTATATGTCTACGCATGCAACTTGTATTTAGACTTTTAACATTCTGACCTCTGCTGAAGGTACTTGAAGATTTTTTACAGATGACTTTGCGCTGATCATTTGGATCTTGTTTAAAAAAAATGCCAGACTGCACTCTTCCTACTCTTGGATACCTTTTCAGGCATTGCACACTGAGTTTCTTTAACCAGATGGCCACGCTGTTCTACAACTGGTTTTGGTTTTGCCACACGTTTTTGGCCAGATACGGGCCTGCCAGTTGGAACCTGTTGCGATGTTGATGCCTGCTGCAGCTCCTCCTCCGCTTCAGATCTACTGCCGCCTGCACCCTGTTCCCCCAATGGCTGTCAATCGGGGTCAACAACTGGTCATCTATGACCTCCTCTTCTATGTCCTGTGCACCTTCCTCTGTGTCACCGTGTAAGCCGGTGCTATAGCGTTCGTGACGGGGCTCCATAGTCTCATCAGGGTCAGATTCTGGATCAGTACACTGCGAGGGGAATGTTCTGATCTGAGTCAAAGGAACAGCATAGTAATCTGGCTGTGGCTGTGCATCTGTGCACTCCATGTCCGATTCATCTGGTAATGGGCATGGCCTGTTAACAATTTCCCTTTCTAACCCAGGAACGGTATGTGTAAAGAGCTCCATGGAGTAACCCGTTGTGTCGCCTGATGCTTCCTTCTCTGTTGTTCTTGGTGAAGAAGTCAAGGAAGCGACTTGTCCCTGACCGTGAACATCCACTGACGACGCTCTGCTTTTACATTTAGCAGTTTCCAAAGAGGATGCGAAAGAGCTAGAGGCAGAGTCAGCAAGGAAAGCCAAAACTTGTTCCTGCTGCTCCGGCTTTAAAAGCGGTTTTCCTACTCCCAGAAAAGGGAGCGTTCGAGGCCTTGTGTAGCCAGACGATGACGCAGGCTCAACAACTCGAGACTTAGGTGCTATATTGCTTTTCCCACGACCACCTGATGCTCCACCACCACTACCATCATTACCAGCTGGCAATGACCACCCACGGCCACGACCTCTTCCACCAGACTTCCTCATTGTTTGAAAAACGTAACCAAACAAACAAACGGTATTTGTTACTGTAAAACCAGATACAAGGTGTACTCAAACTTGCGGTGAATTTATATATCCCTTTATAGGTGGGAGAGACTGCAGGGAAAATCAGGCCCACTGTATAACAGTACACAGCTTAAGTGGCAGACAGATATGCCACTAACAGGACTGAGGCAGATGCACACACTACCAATAAAAATCCCCCCCTTTTTATTTTTTCTGGGAGAATATTGAAGAAATCAGGCCCACTGTTATACAGTAGGTTTTCTGTGGCAGAAAATGAAAGACAGATGCCACACACAGGACTGGCAGTGATGCAGATTTGCCAATCTTAATCTTCCAGTTGTTTTATTTTTTCTGGGAGAATTGTGAAGCAATCAGGCCTACTGTTATACAGTAGGTTTTCTGTGGCAGAAAATGAAAGACAGATGCCACACACAGGACTGGCAGTGATGCAGATTTGCCAATCTTAATCTCCCACTTGTTATATTTCTTCTGGGAGAATTGTGAAGAAATCAGGACCACTGTTATACAGTAGGTTTTCTGTGGCAGAAAATGAAAGACAGATGCCACACACAGGACTGGCAGTGATGCAGATTTGCCAATCTTAATCTCCCACTTGTTTTATTTTTTCTGGGAGAATTGTGAAGAAATCAGGCCGACTGTATTAGAGTATATTTTCTGTGGCAGAAAGTGGCTTGAAGAGATATAACAAAAAAAAAAAGGGACTGTACTACAATTACTGTCTCCCTACAGTAATCTCAGAAAAGTATGGCGGACAGCAATAAAAAGGACTGCTGCACACAAAAGTCAAAAGTGTGGACAAACAAACAAGATAGCTGTGCAGAAAGGAAGGAGCAACAGGATTTGTGCTTTGAAAAAAGCAGTTGGTTTGCACAGCGGCGTACAAACAGCAATGCAGCTATCAGGGAGCCTTATACGGCAGCCTAAGCTACAGAGCTGATGCACCCAAAAAAAAACTCCACTGTCCCTGCAAACTAAAGATGGTGTTGGACAGTGTAAATCGCTACAGCACAAGCGGTTTGGGGGTTAATGTACCCTGCCTAACGCTATCCCTGCTTCTGAGGAAGCGGCAGCAACCTCTCCCTATACTCAGATCAGCAGCAGTAAGATGGCGGTCGGCATGCACGCCCCTTTATAGCCCCTGTGACGCCGCAGAAAGCAAGCCAATCACTGCCATGCCCTTCTCTAAGATGGTGGGGACTGAGACCTATATCATCACGCTGCTCACACTCTGCGTCCACCTTCATTGGCTGAGAAATGGCGCTGAACGCGTCATAGAAATGCGACTTTGGTGCGAAGGTCGCCGACCGCGTGGCCCACCCCACGCTTGGATCGGATCGGGTTTCATGAAACCCGACTTTGCCAAAAGTCGGCGACTTATGAAAATGACCGATTCGTTTCGCTCAACCCTACTCACTTATGATCCCTGGACGTATCCGAAAAGCCCCTTATGCCTAATTCATTAACTCCATAGTATAAACGGGCATGATAGAGAAGAAGCTCTTATTATCATTGGTGGTTTAGCAATTATGCCCTCCCTTTATTGTCTGTCTCTATGATGAATACACACTGTGCGGCCCTTGTTTCAAAACGTCAAATGCTGTCCCAGATAGCTCCACCCCCGGGCACCTCCTTTTGGACATTGTCATGGAGGGCGCACGGACGGGATGATGCTGGGGAGGTGCATCGTCTAGGAGACCAAACGGCTGGACACGGCCAAACGGCAACCAGGGATGAATCAGGGAGACACGGCTGGAGTTAGCTGATGGAAACTGAGAAGGGTAGCTACAGTACCCAAATACAATGTAAGTATAAATAAATGTGCCACATGATGGGTGATAATACAATATAAAACTACTATGTATAAAAAATGTGTTAAAAAGGTGAAAAACACCAATACAACTGTCACGATCCATTTTTGGATTCGCAGCAGCTCTGGTGTCTCAATCCATTTTGGGATTTGTGGCAGCTCTGGTTCACTATGTTTTAAATGTAGCTTTTTTCCTTTCAAGCCAGCGGGGGTTAATGTCGGTTTTCTCTTACTGGCAAGTCCGCAAGTACTTCGAGTTATCACCCAAGGCCTGTGCAAACAATTCCTCCATATGGTGGATATGTGAGAATTCTGTTAACCATTCAATCATGGACGGAATTTTCGTTGTAAGCCAATGTCTAGGTATAACCATGCGGGCTGCCGTCAAGCAAGACCCCAGGAGACTACTTTTTTGTTCTGCAATTGGTCCCGGAAGCATGGACAAGATGGCCATGTGTGGAGTAATGTGTGGAGTAAGATTTAAATCATCTCCTGATATTTTATTGTAAGTCGAGAATACTTCTCCCCAGAAACTCTTTATCCTTGGACACTGCCACCAAATATGGAACAAGGTTCCTCTTGCGTTCCCACAGCGCCAGCACCCATCCGCCACTGAGGGAAATATGGCATGCCATCTCACAGGGTATTGGTACCATCTAGTAAGAATTTTGAAATTCTTCTCTTGGGCATGACTGGCTGGAGACAGCCCATGAGCACAGCGGTATGCCAATGTGATTTCCCTCTCAGTAAATGTGCATCCCATTTCCGCCTCCCATGCTCTAATATATCCCGGGATAACTGTTGAAGTCTCATTGTTTAGTAGTTTGTATAAAAGAGAAATTTGAAGCGATGGGGGTGTCTGCTGGACGAATATCCTCTCAAACTGTGTCAGAGAAGATGGCGATCACTCTCCACCAGAAATTCATCTGACAAATGATTTTAATTGTTCATACTCTAACCAAGATAGTGTACGTGTAGGACATTCGTCTTGTAACTCGTTGAGAGAGGGAAAAACCCTCTGCGAGATTATTTGATATATTCTTTGATTGGATTCCATCCTCCATCCCAAAAACCTCTCGCATTGAAGGCCCGGTGGAAAATCAGGATTAGCGAATATAGGAGACAGTGGGACAGTTGCGCTCATTAATTTTTTCTTATATTTTAGCATGTCCCAACTCTTAAGAATCTCGCCAGCCATCATATCCCGACAGCCCCCTCCTATTTTCTCTTTATTTCTTGTCACTATCCATGGTAAATTCTGCAATGGAACTAGGTACCCCTCCTGTTCCAGTCCAACCCATTGTTTGGTCTCCCGTCTATAATGCCAATCAAAAAGATGGATCAATTGTGAGGCTTGGTGGTATGTCTTTAAGTCTGGAAGTCCCGCCCCCCTTGTGATTTAGGTCTCGTCAATGTTCTGTAACTCAGCCTAGATCTGTTCTGACACCATATAAAATGTATTAGAGCTGATTTAATAGTCTTGAAAAAACTTCTAGGTGGTGTGATCGGTACTGTCTGGAACACATAGAGAAACCGGGGAAGCACATCCATCTTGAATGTATTTATGCGGCCAAACCATGAAATCATTTTTTGGTCATACTTTTTTAGATCTCTTATAGTTTTATTCAGTAGGGTTTCATAATTTAGTGTGTACAGTTTATTTAGATCTGAGGGGACCTGTATGCCCAAGTATTTAATGGCGCCCGTCTGCCATTTGAATGGGAAATTTTCCTTCGCCCTATCCACATCCCCCGATGGCAAAGTAATATTAAGTGCCTCGGTTTTGGTGTAGGTTATCTTAAAATTACTGACCTCTCCATACTTTTTGAATTCAGACATTAATGCAGGTATAATGATATGAGGTTGGGAGATGTATAGAAGAAGGTCATCTGCATACAATGAAGTTTTATAATGCTTCTGACCTATCTTGATGCCCCGTACGCTAGGGTTATTCCTCACTGCTACCGCTAAATGTTCCATTGCCACCGTGTACAGCAAGGGCAAAAGAGGACACCCCTGTCTTGTTCCATTATGAATCCCAAAGAGGTCTGAGAGCAATCCATTAATTTTAATTGTAGCTGACGGGTTCGTGTACAGGGCCGCAATTTTGTATAAGA
Organism: Ranitomeya imitator; assembly: GCF_032444005.1. Classification (NCBI taxonomy): domain Eukaryota; kingdom Metazoa; phylum Chordata; class Amphibia; order Anura; family Dendrobatidae; genus Ranitomeya; species Ranitomeya imitator. The sequence goes on from NC_091286.1 coordinate 594,160,311, forward strand.
ATCTATCCCCCAACCCTATCTGTCGGAGGGCTGATTGAAGGAAGCTCCACCTCACTCAGTCAAATGCCTTTTCGGCGTCCACCGAAATCAGTCCCAAGTGCTTCCGGTGGGTCTTGGCATGAGCGATCAGAGATATAGTCTTCAACACTCCATCGTGTGCCTCTCTTCCCTGAACGAAACCTACTTGGTCTGAATGTATGATATATGGTAATAGGGGTGCAAGTCTGTTGGCCAGGATCTTCGCGAATAATTTTATGTCTATACTGATCAGAGAGATTGGTCTATAGTTAGAGACCACTGTTGGATCTTTGTCCGGTTTTGGCAAAACTGTGATATAGGCCGCCAGAGATTGATGCGTAAACCCCGAGGATTCAGAAATGGAGTTATAAGTCCTCGTCATGTGTGGTGTTAACTGTTCTCTGAAGAGTTTATAAAAGTGGGGGGAAAACCCGTCAGGGGCAGGGCTCTTACCGTTTGGTGTATTCTTTATGGCCTCATCCACCTCTTGTGTCGTTATGTCTGCTTCTAGCTCATCTGTTATGTCTGTGGAAAGTCTAGGAAGTGGCGTGTCTGCTACATATTTATCTATTTTAGCCTGTATGTCCCCTGCATGATTAGCCGATTGTGTATTCCCCAAGTTATATAACTTCTGATAGTATTCTCTTATTGTTTCTAGAATTTCTCCTGGGTCATGAGTCTCCGTTCCCGTACGTTTCTGAATTTTTGGAATGTAAGTCGTCTGGGTCCTAGGATGTAATAATCGTGCTATGGGCGGTCGCATTTATTGGCCTTATGATAAAGGAGACTTTTAAAATTATTTCTGAATTTCAGTGATTGCTCATTTAATAAATTTCTAAGGGTCTCCCTATGTTTAATTAATTCCCCTAGTATTACCGGTGACATAGTATTTTTATGTTTTTGCTCCAATACATGTATAGTGTCCATTAATTCTTTTGTTTTTTCCAATCTGTTTTTTAAGACGGGATCCGTGTTTTACCAGGATTCCACGAAGCACACATTTTAGGGTCTCCCATTTCACCGGGGTCGAAGTGTCATCATTTGCGTGATCTGACCAAAACTGATCTATTGTCTTTTTTATGTCTGTCGTGCAATTCATGTCTTTCAGCAAATTGTCATTCAATCTCCAAGTCCAGGGAAGGTCCACTACGTCTGGTGGGGAAATGTCTAAGAACACTGGGGCGTGATCCGACCATAAGAAGCTACCAATGGACGCTTGGGGGCGCCAGGATAGGGCATGATGGCTGACAAGAAAAAAGTCAATCCAGCTATAGGAATCATGAGAACTGGAATAGTACATATAATCTCTACCTCCAGGATTACGTGCTCTCCAAATGTCCACCAGCTGCAACCCATGGATAGATTCTTTCAAAAGGGACAATTGCTTAGTAATTCCTCTCACATTTCGTGTGGAGGTATCCATTCGTGGGTCAAGGGTGAGATTGAAGTCCCCCCTATCACCATCACCCCCTCAGCAAATTCCGCTACCCTCCTTAGGAAATCCCGGCCAGCCCTGGCCTGATTTTCGTTTGGGGCATACCACCCCGCAACAGTGTAGAGGGTTGTATGAATCCTAAGTTTTAATAGTAGGTACCTGCCTTCTGGATCTGCATATGTATCCTCAACTGTGTGCTGGAGGGATTTGTGGATCGCAACAGACACCCCCCTCGAATGACTTTCGGGGCAGGCCCTATGGAACCAAGTCATGAAATATCGGTCATTGATAGTAGGGATATTGTTTTTCTTTAACCCTCCGTCACATACAATATTCGGACTAACGAGTTCACATACAATGTGCCTGTCAGGCGCCTGCTGGAAAAATACCTATAATATCTAATGTTTGCAATTTCAGTGCTCTAAAAGTGATCAGTGACCTTCATAGGGATGTAATAAAAGAGACTACACATAATCAGTCGCAAAAAAAACATTTACTTAACATAAAACTAATAACTATGAAATACAAACTTTTCAAAACTCCCGCCAAATAGTCCCCAGTTCGACTCTCTCAAAAAAATGTACAAAGAAAATTTTTGAACACAAACTTAATTTTAAGGTACCTTAAGTACTATTAAAAACATATTCAATCAGAAGTAGATGCTGAGGTTTCCCCAGAAAAGTCACACTTGCAGAGCAAATAGCAAGAATTACACACCATTTTTGCATGTGTCAGGCAAATTGCTTTATGACATTTGAGACATTCATAATTTGAAAGCCTTCTGGTTCCGCTTTCCGTTTGGCAGGTGGTGCATCTCCTTCTTTTGTGAGGTGGTGCAGATGGTGACTTTTCATCATCATCTTCTGGGCGGAACCTTTTGAGCTGAACTTGAAGGCGAGAGGGGATACCGATTGTTTTCACTCTTCTCCTGCGTAGCTCTCCAAGTACTAGTTCATGGGCCAATTTTTTCAGATACAATCGTCTACGGAGTGGTTCAAGCTTGTTTTCAAGATAAATTACTTGTGAATTTATACCACCCAAATTCAACATAGCAAAAAATATGACCATTGGCCAGCGTTTGATGTTTCTGCTGACGTTGAAAGTGGAGCACATCTGATCTGCTGTATCCACACCCCCTTTGGTGGCATTGTAAAATGTAATTATCTCCGGGTTTTTTTCTGCCCCAGTCCCAGGATCGATGGCAGCATCATCATGAAGTGTTGATAGAAGAAGTACGATTTTTTTGGCATGTGGTACATAGGAAACTAAAGCCTTTCCATTATGCAATGCAAACATACTGCTGTACTGTTGCCTCTCTTTCACACTTACAAACTGTGGCGGCAATTCCCTTTTGTTTTTTCTTACAGTTCCCACATATGACAGCTTCTGAATTTTCAGATAATCAATCAGATCACAACTTGTAAGCCAATTGTCAGCTGTAATATTGCGACCCGATCCAAATAAGGGTTCAGCCAGTCTTGTCTTTTTACAACATCAATGGGTTTGTTGCTCACACAGTAAAGACCTTCTGGTTGTTTTCCTGCATAAACTTCCAGGTTGTAAGTATAGGTCTTACTGGCATCAACAAGGGCATAAATTTTTATTCCATATTTGTTTGGCTTTGATGGAATATATTGACGAAAGGCACATCTACCACGAAAACCAGGGAGCATTTCGTCAATAGTGAGATTCTCTCCAGGGTAATAACTTTGTTTACAGTTTACAACAAATCTTTGAAATATATCACGAATTGGAGCAAGTCGGTCATGTGTTTTGCGTTCGGTTCGGGTAGTTCTGTCGTCAAACCGAAGGCAACGAATTAGAATCTTGAATCTGTTTATGGACATAACAAGGTTAAATTTTTCAACTCCATCACCATCTTTACCCCAAAGTTCCTCCAAACTTTGTCTATTTGCCCTATAAGCTCCTGCAAGGTACAGTAATCCAAAAACAGCACGCAGTTCTATTTCATCTGTGGGATTGATGGTTCTGTTGCAGATGTACTTGTCCTTTATAATGTCTATATATTGGTTGGTATATGTGACAATAGAGTCCAGAATGTCATCTGTAAATATACTGTTCCAGCATTCAACTGCAGTTTTTGCATTACGTGCAGTTCCTATTACTGCAGGAAGGTTCCCTACGTTTTTTCTGGAATGGCTTCTTGTTCCATTTAGTATTTTTATCTTTTCCAATATAATATGATCCAACTTCTTCATCCTCACCACTGTCACCATCTTGCTCTGTTTCAGAATCCAGGACACATTCTTCCACCTCATCATGAGAATCAATCTCACTTTCCTCTCCTAAATCCTCATTCAGTGTGAGGTCTCTATCATCTAACAGCATGTTTGTTACTTCCTCAACATCAAGTTGTTTGGATAAATTGTACATTTTCCTCTCCATTTCAGCAGATAATCTGAAGCAAGAGAAGGAATATGTTAGGGAACTACTGTATATGCCTGAGCAGCACACTTTCTTTTATAAAATCTCCCTTATTTCTATGAAATATCCTCACATTTTGTGCTATACATTCATAAAACAAGCTAAATAAACTATTGTGATGAATAAAAACATAAAATACCAACCTTACTGAATGTGACGTATTCACATACGATGAGCCTGAGAGATCTGTGCAGCTATATCCTCTCCCCTGAAGCTCTGAAATCCAACTGTGATATCAGGTTTCACAGACCTTCAAGAGACAGGAGACTACCTGGAGGGAGGGGGTTTCCTCACAATCTGGTGAGGAAGGAGAAATGAAAGTAAAAGAGAAGCGCCTGTCAGATCAGTTGTATGTGACGGAGGGTTAAAATGAGTCTCCTGAAGTATAAGTATTCATACCTTAAGCTTATGCATTCCATATAGGATTTGTGACCTTTTCTGGGGCGTGTTAAATCCCCTGGTGTTCAGGGATCCCATAGTAATCTTTGGGTGCATTGTTGCCTGAGTCGTACCTTCTCTCTCCCTGCTGAGAGGGCTGCGGAGGCTAAAGTAGATCTAATTTATCAAAGAAATAGAGATAGTGAATAGAAAAGGTAGATAGTTAGACACGTATTCAGTTTATTGCGAAATCAGGGTCAATATCTATCAAAGCGTAGTATGTCTTTGAAGCCCAAGGTGGTGTACTCTACGTAAGATGCCTTTTTAAACCCAAAAATATGTGGTGGAGGAATGTGTTAACTGCCAATGCCGTTCAACGGATTATGGCTCCTCCGTAGGGTCGTAAGCTATGTGCGATATGGAGTGAGACTCCCTCCTCCGACACAACCATCAGTAACCTCTCCTCAACTGAGGAGAGTAAATGTTAACTTTAAACTTGAATTAACCGGAGCCCGTCATATAGCGAGGTAGGGCCAGAGTATGGTTTACAGTCTTTGTTCAAATGCCAGTCACATCTCCAAATTCCCCCTCATGCCCCGAATAAAAGCAACGTCAGACTTATATAAGTCCATCACCGCACCCTCCTGCACACCTGATGTCCTAATGGATGTATGCAAATTTTCTTTCCAATAAAGAGCACGTTTATACAGCTTCTACTGGGTGAGTGCCGCATATATTTTCCTTCTTCTGCCGTAGACTTATATAATACTGCATGGGTGCCGGATATCACAGACGATTCGATGAGCTGTTACAGTATACTATCTACATACTATAATACATAATATAAAACCATAAATCATCCATCTTCCAAGACAGTCGTGAACGTATCATCTGCTTAAACTACCACAATGGGGCAGAACGATGGCACGATATGTAGCACCCCTAGTGGGAGAGAAAAGAAAACGAAAACAAGGGAAAAAAAACAAAACAAGAGAGGGGGGTGGAGAAGTAAAGAGGGGGAAAGGGTGGACAAAGAAGGGGGGAGAGGGAGGAAGGGAAAAGGGGGAAAGAGGAGGGGGGAAGCTGAAGAGGGAGGCGAAAAAAAAGGGAAGTGTTATGAACAGGTAATTCAGAACCACAATGGACCTTGAAGTTCAGAGCACACAAGGTGACCTGACATTTACCAAAAACATAGGACAAGCTCTGAGACGTGGAAACTCTGCTGACCGCAATCCCTAATCCTAACACACCACACTAGAGGTAGCCGTGGATTGCGCCTAACGCTCCATATGCAACTCGGCACAGCCTGAGAAACTAACTAGCCCTGAAGATAGAAAAATAAGCCTACCTTGCCTCAGAGAAATTCCCCAAAGGAAAAGGCAGCCCCCCGCATATAATGACTGTGAGTAAAGATGAAATACAAACACAGAGATGAAATAGATTAAGCAAAGTGAGGCCCGACTTACTGAATAGACCGAGGATAGGAAAGATAGCTTTGCGATCAACACAAAAACCTACAAACAACCACGCAGAGGGGAAAAAAGACCCTCCGCACCGACTAACGGTACGGAGGTGCTCCCTCTGCGTCTCAGAGCTTCCAGCAAGCAAGAAAAAACCAATATAGCAAGCTGGACAGAAAATATAGAAAACAAAAATAACACAAGCAGAACTTAGCTTATGCAGGATAGAGAGGCCACAGGAACGATCCAGGAAGAAGCAAGACCAATACTAGAACATTGACTGGAGGCCAGGATCAAAGCACCAGGGGGAGTTAAATAGAGCAGCACCTAACGACTTAACCTCATTACCTGAGGAAGGAAACTCAGAAGCCGCAGTACCATTCTCATCCACCAAAGGAAGCTTATAGACAGAACCAGCCGCAGTACCACTCACGACCACAGGAGAGAGCTTGGCCACAGAATTCACAACAGTACCCCCCCCTTGAGGAGGGGTCACCGAACCCTCACCAGAGCCCCCAGGCCGACCAGGATGAGCCACATGAAAGGCATGAACCAGATCGGCAGCATGGACATCAGAGGCAAAGACCCAGGAATTATCTTCCTGACCATAACCTTTCCACTTAACCAGATACTGAAGTTTCCGTCTCGAAACACGAGAATCCAAAATCTTCTCCACAATATACTCCAATTCCCCTTCAACCAAAACCGGAGCAGGAGTATCAATAGATGGAACCACAGGTGCCACGTATCTCCGCAACAATGACCTATGGAACACGTTATGGATGGAAAACGAACCTGGAAGAGTCAAACGAAAAGACACAGGATTAAGAACCTCAGAAATCCTATATGGACCATTGAAACGAGGCTTAAATTTAGGAGAGGAAACCTTCATAGGAATATAACGAGATGACAACAAAACCAAATCCCCAACACGAAGTCGGGGACCCACACAGCGCCTGCGGTTAGCAAAACTTTGAGCCTTCTCCTGGGACAAAGTCAAATTGTCCACTACATGAGTCCAAATCTGCTGCAACCTATCCACCACAGTATCCACACCAGGACAGTCCGAAGACTCAACCTGCCCTGAAGAGAAACGAGGGTGGAACCCAGAATTGCAGAAAAACGGCGAAACCAAAGTAGCCGAGCTGGCCCGATTATTAAGGGCGAACTCAGCCAAAGGCAAAAAGGACACCCAATCATCCTGATCAGCAGAAACAAAACATCTCAGATATGTTTCCAAGGTCTGATTGGTTCGTTCAGTCTGGCCATTTGTCTGAGGATGGAAAGCCGAGGAAAAAGACAAATCAATGCCCATCCTAGCACAAAAGGCTCGCCAAAACCTCGAAACAAACTGGGAACCTCTGTCAGAAACGATGTTCTCTGGAATGCCATGTAAACGAACCACATGCTGAAAAAACAATGGCACCAAATCAGAGGAGGAAGGCAATTTAGACAAGGGCACCAAATGGACCATCTTAGAGAAGCGATCACAAACCACCCAAATGACCGACATTCTTTGAGAGACAGGGAGATCCGAAATAAAATCCATAGAGATATGTGTCCAAGGCCTCTTCGGGACCGGTAAGGGCAAAAGCAACCCACTGGCACGAGAACAGCAGGGCTTAGCCCGAGCACAAGTCCCACAGGACTGCACAAAAGAACGCACATCCCGCGACAGAGACGGCCACCTAAAGGATCTAGCCACCAAATCTCTGGTACCAAAGATTCCAGGATGACCAGCCAACACCGAACGATGAACCTCAGAGATAACTTTATTCGTCCACCTATCAGGGACAGTTTCTCCGCTGGGCAACGGTCAGGTCTATTAGCCTGAAATTTTTGCAGCACCCACCGCAAATCAGGGGAGATGGCAGACAAAATTACCCCCTCTTTGAGAATACCCGCCGGCTCAGACAAACCCGGAGAATCGGGCACAAAACTCCTAGACAGGGCATCCGCCTTCACATTTTTAGAGCCCAGAAGGTACGAAACCACAAAGTTAAAACGGGAGAAAAACAGCGACCAACGAGCCTGTCTAGGATTCAACTGTTTGGCAGACTCGAGATAAGTCAAGTTTTTGTGATCAGTCAAGACCACCATGCGATGCTTAGCTCCTTCAAGCCAATGACGCCACCCCTCGAATGCCCACTTCATGGCTAGCAACTCTCGATTGCCAACATCATAATTTCGCTCATCAGGCGAAAATTTCCTGGAAAAGAAGGCGCATGGTTTCATCACCGAGCAATCAGAACTTCTCTGCGACAAAACAGCCCCTGCTCCAATTTCGGAAGCATCAACCTCGACCTGGAACGGAAGCGAAACATCTGGTTGGCACAACACAGGGGCAGAAGAAAAATGATGCTTCAACTCCTGAAAAGCTTCCACAGCAGCAGAAGACCAATTGACCACATCAGCACCCTTCTTGGTCAAATCAGTCAACGGTTTAGCAATGCTAGAAAAATTAGCGATGAAGCGACGATAAAAATTAGCAAAGCCCAGGAACTTCTGCAGACTCTTCAGAGATGTTGGCTGAGTCCAACCATAAATGGCCTGAACTTTAACAGGGCCCATCTCGATAGTAGATGGAGAAAAAATGAACCCCAAAAATGAAATCTTCTGAACACCAAAAAGACACTTTGACCCCTTCACAAACAAAGAATTAGCACGCAGGACCTGGAACACCATTCTGACCTGCTTCACATGAGACTCCCAAACATCCGAGAAGACCAAAATATCATCCAAGTATACAATCAGGAATTTATCCAGGTACTCTCGGAAGATGTCATGCATAAAGGACTGAAACACTGATGGAGCATTAGAAAGTCCGAATGGCATAACCAGGTACTCAAAATGGCCTTCGGGCGTATTAAATGCTGTTTTCCATTCATCGCCCCGTTTGATACGCACAAGATTATACGCACCACGAAGATCTATCTTGGTGAACCAACTAGCCCCCTTAATCCGAGCAAACAAATCAGACAGCAGCGGCAAGGGGTACTGAAATTTGACCGTAATTTTATTTAGAAGGCGGTAATCAATACAAGGTCTCAGCGAACCATCCTTCTTGGCCACAAAAAAGAAACCCGCTCCCAATGGCGACGATGACGGGCGAATATGACCCTTCTCCAAAGACTCCTTCACGTAACTCCGCATAGCGGCGTGCTCAGGTACAGATAAATTAAACAGTCGACCCTTAGGAAACTTACTACCAGGAATCAAATCGATAGCACAATCACAATCCCTATGCGGTGGTAGGGCATTGGACTTGGGCTTATCGAATACATCCCGGTAATCAGACAAGAACTCTGGGACCTCAGAAGGGGTGGATGATCAGATAGACAGAAATGGAACATCACCATGTACCCCCTGACAACCCCAGCTGGACACAGACATTGATTTCCAATCTAATACTGGGTTATGGACTTGTAGCCATGGCAACCCCAACACGACCACATCATGCAGATTATGCAACACCAGAAAGCGAATATCCTCCTGGTGCGCAGGAGCCATGCACATGGTCAGCTGGGTCCAATACTGAGGCTTATTCTTGGCCAAAGGCGTAGCATCAATTCCTCTCAATGGAATTGGACACTGCAAGGGCTCCAAGACAAACCCACAGCGCCTAGCATACTCCAAGTCCATCAAATTCAGGGCAGCGCCTGAATCCACAAATGCCATGACAGAATAGGAAGACAAAGAGCAGATCAAAGTAACGGACAAAAGAAATTTCGACTGTACCGTACCAATGGTGGCAGACCTAGCGAACCGCTTAGTGCGCTTAGGACAATCGGAGATAGCATGACTGGAATCACCACAGTAGAAACACAGCCCATTCTGACGTCTGTGTTCTTGCCTTTCAGCTCTGGTCAAAGTCCTATCGCACTGCATAGGCTCAGGTTTATGCTCAGATAATACCGCCAAATGGTGCACAGATTTACGCTCGCGCAAGCGTCGACCGATCTGAATAGCCAAAGACATAGACTCATTCAGACCAGCAGGCATAGGAAATCCCACCATGACATCCTTAAGGGCGTCAGAGAGACCCTTTCTGAAAATAGCTGCCAGTGCACATTCATTCCATTGAGTGAGCACGGACCACTTTCTAAACTTCTGACAATAAATCTCTATCTCATCCTGACCCTGACACAGAGCCAGCAAATTTTTCTCTGCCTGATCCACTGAACTAGGTTCGTCGTACAGCAATCCGAGCGCCAGAAAAAACGCATCAATATTACACAATGCAGGATCTCCTGGCGCAAGGGAAAATGCCCAGTCTTGAGGGTCGCCACGTAATAACAAAATAATGATCTTAACTTGTTGAACTGGGTCACCAAAGGAGCGGGGTTTCAAAGCCAGAAACAGTTTACAACTATTTTTAAAATTCAAAAACTTAGCTCTATCTCCAGAAAATAACTCAGGAATAGGAATTTTAGGTTCTAACATAGGATTCTGAACCACAAAATCTTGAATGTTCTGTACTCTTATAGTGAGATTTTCCATCAAAGAGGACAGACCCTGAATATCTATGTCCACACCTGTGTTCTGAACCACCCTGATGTAAAGGGGAAAAGAAAGACAGAACACAGTGCAAAGAAAAAAAAAATGGTCTCAGAACTTCTCTTTTCCCTCTATTGAGAAGCATTAGTACTTTGGGCCTCCAGTACTGTTATGAACAGGTAATTCAGAACCACAATGGACCTTGAAGTTCAGAGCACACAAGGTGACCGGACATTTACCAAAAACATAGGACAAGCTCTGAGACGTGGAAACTCTGCTGACCGCAATCCCTAATCCTAACACACCACACTAGAGGTAGCCGTGGATTGCGCCTAACGCTCCCTATGCAACTCGGCACAGCCTGAGAAACTAACTAGCCCTGAAGATAGAAAACTAAGCCTACCTTGCCTCAGAGAAATTCCCCAAAGGAAAAGGCAGCCCCCCACATATAATGACTGTGAGTAAAGATGAAATACAAACACAGAGATGAAATAGATTAAGCAAAGTGAGGCCCGACTTACTGAATAGACCGAGGATAGGAAAGATAGCTTTGCGGTCAACACAAAAACCTACAAACAACCACGCAGAGGGGCAAAAAGACCCTCCGCACCGACTAACGGTACGGAGGTGCTCCCTCTGCGTCTCAGAGCTTTCAGCAAGCAAGAAAAAACCAATATAGCAAGCTGGACAGAAAATAGAGCAAACAAAAATAACACAAGCAGAACTTAGCTTATGCAGGATAGAGAGGCCACAGGAACGATCCAGGAGGAAGCAAGACCAATACTAGAACATTGACTGGAGGCCAGGCTCAAAGCACCAGGTGGAGTTAAATAGAGCAGCACCTAACGACTTAACCTCATCACCTGAGGAAGGAAACTCAGAAGCCTCAGTACCACTCTCATCCACCAAAGGAAGCTTATAGACAGAACCAGCCGCAGTACCACTCACGAGCACAAGAGGGAGCTTGGCCACAGAATTCACAACAGGGAAGGGGGCATCGTTCTCTTGATTCCCATTAATTTCCTGTGGAAAGCGTCTGTCTTCTTTTTCCACGTGCTGTCTATCTTGAATTCCTTGCAAAATCTATAACGGTCATTGCTATGAAAGATATTCCATTCCAAGACACCGATCAAATGTTAGTGAACTGGAGTTTGGACAACCATCTGTGCTCCCGACCCTCATGAAAATGAAACCAGATATGTCCCGCAATCCCTTTCCCCCACCCAAACAGGCAGTCATGGACCCCACTCTGTCATGATCTTAACTTCATGGTTCTCTCCCTTCTTCGTTACCTCTGGGATCACGCCCTTCTCTGTCCATTCTTCTACCTGCTCTCCTCTGCCTTTGAGGGAAAAGTTGCCTGGGAGGGTCTGCTCCTCTGTACTGCAATGGCAGAGAAGGCCATTCTGTGATTTCCACCTTTGGGATGTTAAGCGCTGTCGAAAAAGCAGGGATGCCGTTCAATGACTCAGCAGGTGAACCCTGGATGATATATGTAATTAATGCATATAGCTTCTTATCCCTACACTCTCTTATATACAAGTCTTGTAACATTTTTTAATCATAATAATAATCATTTTTTTTTACAGTTAGTAAAATGTTTTACATAAACATCACACTTTTTCAGATTATTCATATACTAATTTTTATATTTTTATATAAAAACTTAGCATGTATTTTAAATATACACAAATATTTCTGCATACAAGCACAAAACACATTGCACCTATCACCTGGTTTGATCACTGCGTCCTATTAGTGTTTCTCACCTTTTTAATACATTTTCTATACATATTATTGTCTCCCTGATTCATCCATGGTTGCTATGCGCTCACCTTGATGTCCGGCGGTTCGGTCTTCTAGGCGATGTGTCTTCCCAGCATCATCCTGGCCAAGCCCCCTCCATGACGCTGTCTAATAGGAGGCGCCTGGGAGTGGAGCTATCTGGGATGTCATTTAAAGTTTTGAAACAAGGGCTGCACAGTGTGTATTCATCATGCAGGTGCAGATCCGAAAAAGGGAGGGCATAATTGCTGTACAACCAATATTAATAAAAGCTTCTTCTCTATCACACCTGTTTATACTATGTAAATTAATGAATTAGGCATAAGGGGAGTTTCAGATAAGTTCAGGGATGATAAATGAATACTATATAAACCCTCCGCAACTATTTTGAATACTGCCAGCCAGAGATAATTATTAGAAGGCAAGGATTGGTTGGTAACCTGTTTAAATATAGCCCACAATCAATCCATCCATACCCTTTCTGAGGAGGCGAATTGGTAAAACGTGCGTAAGAGGGATCTGTGGTAATTATTTTTCAGTCATTGTTCACTTGGTACAATTATGTAGGTATTCCACTTAGCCTGTATCTGGTTTATAGCCACTAGGTGGAGATGCTATGTTATATACTAAAGGTGTTTGACTAATTGTATTTGTTAGGGTTGAGCAACTTTTATTTTTGTAGGGTCGAGTCGGGTTTCACGAAACCCGACTTTCTCAAAAGTCGGGTCAAGTGAAATCGGCCGATCCTATAGAAAAGTCGGGGTCGGCCGAAACACGAAACCCAATGCAGTACAATGGGATACTAATGGTTCCCAGGGTCTGAAGGAGAGGAAACTCTCCTTCAGGCCCTGGGATCCATATTAATGTGTAAAATAAAGAATAAAAATAAAAAATAGGGATATACTCACCCTCGAACACGCCCTGGTTCTAGCCGGCAGCCTTCCTTCCTAAGAATGAGCAAGTGAAGGACATTCGATGACGTCGCGGCTTGTGATTGGTCGTGTGACCGCTCATGTGACCGCTAACGCGACCAATCACAAGCCGCGACGTCACCGCAGGTCCTTCACTCGCTCATTCTTAGGAGGGGAGACTGCCGGTTAGAACCAGGGCGCGTCCGAGGGTGAGTATATCAATATTTTTTATTTTTATTCTTTATTTTACACATAAATATGGATCCCGATACCGATTCCTGATATCGCAAAAATATCGGAACTCGGTATCGGAATTCCGATACCTGATAAGAAGATCGCCGACCTCATGGCCGACCCCACACAGGGATCGGGTCGGGTTTCATGAAACCCGACTTTGCCAAAAGTCGGTGACTTCTGAAAATGACCGATCCGTTTCGCTCAACCCTAGTATTTGTATTTATGTTAGTTTTTTGTTACTGTATCTTTACATGGAATACGTAACACATTGATGATATATCTTGATTGTCAGATTGTCATGCTATATTTAGTGATGAACGAATGTGCTCGCCACTACTAGTTACTCGCCCGAATATCAGTGTACTCGCCGAGCAGTGAGCATTTCCGGGATTATTCGGTAACTGGTGTCTCCACCCAGCATTTTTGGCGGACTTTAGAGACCCAAACACATGGCAGGGATTGTCTGCCAGGCCATGAAACGCCGCAGCGATCTTTGTTTTGGTCGTGCAGTGATTGGCTGGGCCGCACAGCATCATCCCGAGTATAAGAGACCTGGCGCCACCCTGCTCACCTCATTCAGCACCGGATTCAGCAAGAGTAGGGAGAGCTGCTGTCGAGATAGGGTCAGAATAGTGGTTTTTATAGTTAGTGTAAATCTGCAACTTTAAATCCACAACTCCTGAGAAACCAACAGTCCTTTTTAGGGCTAATTTGTGGGTCCCGATATTGCAGCGCTAGGTAGGCAGGGCACAGCATATCCACATCAGTGCAAGGCCTGCAGGCACTGTATGTGCGTCCATTGCTCCCACTGCATCCCTCCCAAAGCTCCATAACTGTCTGCTGCTGCTGCAGCTGCCTTACTATATACCTAGTTGCATTTTTTTTTTTTCCGAAGAATTCCCCCCCCAAAAAAAAAATATACAGTCTGTTCTGTCAGACTGAGGCCTGTTTAAAAATCATAGTTTGTCAGGCATATGTAGCATAGTTGTGTGTGCGAGCCTTGTGGAACTGTTTTTTTTTTTTTTTTGTTTGTTTTAAATTCACCAAAAAGGGCCTCATATATCTTCGTGCTCAAAGATTGGGCATTTTAGGCCATTTTGCCACTGTTTTTGCTGCCAGTTACTCTAATTATATACAGCACAATTTTGAATTTGACAAAAAAACAGGCCACACATTTGGCAGTGTGGTATTTCCGTCACAGGCCACATATATCTGCGTGCTCCAAGTTTGGGCATTTTAGGCCGTTTTGTCACTGTTTTTGCTCTCTGTTACTCTAATTATATCCAGCACTATTTTGCATTCAGAAAATACAGGCCACATATTTGGCAGTGAGATATTTCAGTGACAGACCTGATATATCTGCGTTCTCCAAGTTTGGGCATTTGTAGGCCGGCTTATCACTTTTTTTCCTGTCTGTTACTCTACTTATATATAGCACTATTTTGCATTCAGAAAATACAGGCCACATATTTGGCAGTGTGATATTTCCGTGACAGGCCTCATATATCTGCGTACTCCAAGTTTGGGCTTTGTAAGCCGGTTTCCCACCTTTTTTCCTGTCTGTTACTTTAATTACATACAGCACTATTTTGCATTCAGAAAATGCAGGCCACATATTTGGCAGTGTGATATTTCCGTGACAGGCCTCATATTTCTGCGTGCTTCAAGTTTGGCCATTGAAGGCCGGTTTTCCACTCTTTTTCCTGTTTGTTTCTCGAATTATATACAGCACTATTTTGCACTGAAAAAAAACAGGCCACATATTTGGCATTGTGATATTTCCGTGACAGGGCTCAAATATCTGCAAGCTCCAAGTTTGGCCATTGTAGACCGGTTTCCCACTTTTTCCCCATCTGTTACTCTAAATAAATACAGCACTATTTTGGATTCAGAAAGTACAGGCCACATATTTGGCTGTGTGATATTTCCGTGACAGCCCTCATATATCTGCGTGCTCAAAGTTTGACCACTGTAGGACGGTTTTCCACTTTTTTTCCTATCTGTAACTGAAATTATATACAGCACAATTTTGCATTTAAAAAAAAAAACAGGCCACATATTTGGCAGTGTGATATTTCCGTGACAGGCCTCACATATCTGCATGCTCCAAGTTTGGACATTGTAGGCCTCTTTACCACTTTTTTTCCCGTCTGTTACTCTAATTATATACAGCGCTATTTTGCATTCAGAAAATACAGGCCACATATTTTCCAGTGTGATATTTCCGTGACAGGCCTCACATATCTGCGTGCTCCAAGTTTGGCAATTGTAGGTCGGTTTCCCACTTTTTTTCCTGTCTGTTACTCTAATTATATGCAGAACTATTTTGCATTTTTTTTTAAAAAAGGCCATATATTTGCCAGTGTGATAATTCCCACTTTTCCCCATCTGTTACTCTAAATAAATACAGCACTATTTTGGATTCAGAAAGTACAGGCCACATATTTGGCTGTGTGATATTTCCGTGACAGGCCTAATATATCTGTGTGCTCCAAGTTTGGCCATTGTAGGCTGGGTTTATACTTTTTTTCCTGTCTGCTACTCTAGTTATATGCAGCACTATTTTGCATTCAGAAAATACAGGCCATATATTTGACAGTGTGGTATTTCCGTGACAGGCCTCATATATCTGCGTGCTCAAAGTGTGGGCAATGTAGGTCGTTATACCACTGTTTTTGCTGCCTTTTACTGTACTTATATACAGCACTATCTTGCATAAATTAAATTCACAAAAAAGCCCCCAAAAATAGAATACAGTCTGTTATTTCAGGCTGAGGCCTGCCTGGTGTCTGTGTTTGAAAAATCATAGATTTGCAGACATACTGATCAGATATCATTTCGCTCCTAATAAATACATTTGAGTTGAGCTTTTGAAATATTGCAGTAGTTCATTTCAAATGGGCAAGGCAAGGGGTAAGGGATTGGGAAGTGGACGTGATGCTGATGGTGCATGCAGAGGATGAGGCCGTGGCCAAGGTGAAAGTGGGCCGCAACAAAGACCCACATCTTCTCACTCGACCTTCCTGTCCCAGTTTCTAGGGGACTGCAGCACACCACTATTGAAGCCAGATCAGTGTGAAATGGTTGTTGGTTGGATAGCGGATAATGCTTCCAGTCACTTAGCCACCATCACCACCACCATGTCTTCCACATGGTAAAGTCTGAGTAGCCGTGAGTGTGGCCTGGATATTCCTCACCCCGATCCTCCTTCCTTTCACCATGCCGAGTGCCCTGAGACAACTGATACCACACTTGGACACTCTGAAGAGCTGTTCAGTTTTCCATTTCAAGATTCTGGACTCTCAGCCGGTCACCTTAAAGTGGTGACAGCTGAGATTGCATGTAGAAATGCCCAAAGCTTTGAACAGCCCAGTCACAGGAAGGCGATGTTGGGAAAGTGTCAGAAGAGGTGGACAAAGATGAGACACAATTGCCAGAAAGTCAGGAGGACTAGCAGGGTGCGGATGCGGAAGACAAGGTGGTGGATGACTGTGAGACTGACCAAACCTGGCAGTAGGACATGCAGAGCGATGGCAGCGGCACACATGAGGAAGGAGGCATATCACCCCAACAGTCAGGAAGAAGCAGTGTAGTGGCCACGACAGAAGGCTTGCATCCATTCCCCATAACACCAACATGGTTATTTTTTAAAGACTCTGCCGATAACCCCAAACAGGCCATTTGCAGCACCTGTCATGCTTGCATCAGCAGTGGTAGCAAAACAACCAGCCTGACCACCACCAGCATGATCAGGCACATGCAGCAAAGCACCTGGCTTTGTGGTCCGAACCCCAGGCTCCAGGACCACTGTCTGCAGGTCACACCACTGCTTCTTCCACTGTTTTGCGTAGAAGCTAATCCCCAGTATACCGTGCATGTGAAGATGCCTCTAGCCCTGCACCGGTTGTTGCCCACAGTCAAGCAGCACTATCATCAAGCTCGTCCACGTCCTTGTCCCAGCACAGCCTTCAGTTGTCTATACCCCAGTCTTTGGAATGCAAGCGGAAATACCCATCCAACATCCTACAGGCCACAGTCCTAAATTCTAACTTTTCTCTTCTGCTTGTGCTAGAAATGTTGCCTTTTAGGCTAGTTGAGACAGAAGCTTTCCACAACCTGATGGCAGCTGCCGTCCCAAGGTACTCGGTCCCCAGTCGCCACTATTTCTCCCGGTGTGCCATACCAGCATTACACCAGCATGTGTCCCACAACATTACCCGTGCCCTCAGAAATGCTGTTACAGGGAAAGTCCACCTAACCATGGACACGTGGACAAGTGCTTGTGGGCAGGGATGGTACATCTCACTGACGGCACACTGGGTTAACATAGTGGAAGCCGGGACCCATTCGGATCTGAGGATGGAACACATCCTCCCCATGCCGAGGATTGCTGGCCCTACGTCGATCAGGGTTGCCCCCACAGTCTATAGCTCCTGCACCTCCTCCTCTTCTTCCTCCATCTCTGAAATCACCACAGAAGCTGGAAGCACTGCAGCACTGCCTCAGCCAAGCAGCAACAGGCTGTGCTGAAGCTAATCTGCATAGGTGACAAACTACATAATGCAGAAGAGTTGTGGACAGCTCTAAAAGAGCAGTCATATATTTGGATGACACCTCTGAACCTAGAGCCAGACATGGTCATGTGTGACAATGGCCGTAACCTGGTGGTGGCGTTGAGGCAATTTGATCTCACACACGTCCCTTTCTTGACTCATGTGCTTAACCTCGTAGTTTAACATTTTCTGAAAAGCTACCCAGAGATGCCAGATCTGCTAGTGAAAGCACGCCGTCTGTCTGTCCATTTTAGAAAGTCAGCTACAGCTTCAGCAGCCATTGCCGTGCTTCAGCAGCGTTTGCAGCTTTGAGCTCAACGACTGGTGTGTGATGACCCCACGCGCTGGAACTCTACGCTGCATATGTTGGAAAGGATTTGTGAGCAGAAGAGGGCAGTTTATGACTACCAACATCAACAAGGCCATCGATATTCAGTTCAGACTCCACACATAAGACCTCAGGAGTGGACATGGATGTCAGACATATGTACCATCCTCCAAAACTCTGAGGACTGCACCAAGAAGGTGAGCGGCGATGATGCAATAATTAGTAAAATCTGATTTTGGCACATCTGAAGTGTCGCACCAACAAACTTTAAGCGCACCGAGACTTGGGAATTTCCCATGCCTCGGTTGCGCTTGCTGCAACAATCTACTTAAAGGGGACTCCTTTTGTCACCCACACTGGAAAGAAATTTCAGTTAAAGGAAAGATATACTTGTGCATCAAGTTATGTCATATATATGATTACCTGTCACTGTGGACTAGCCTATACCGGGGAGACCACCACTGAAGTGAGGACCCGTATAGGTAAACATAAAAGCACCATTAGAACGGGCCTCACAGAATTAACATTCCAAAGCATTTCCTGGAGAATAAACATCTGGTGAAGCAGTTAAGATTTAGAGTCATTGAAAGTGTGCCTATTCTGAGAAGGGGAGGTGATAGGTTAGGGATGCTTAAAACAAAAGAGATGAGATGGATTTATACCCTGGGTACGTTACAACCCAGGGGTTTAAATATAGAGTTCAATCCACATATATGTACTCCAAAATAATCTATCTCTTTAAATAATTGAAAAATTAATCTTTTTTCCTCCCTCCCCTCTCAGAATTTTTGCCGTCTTTGTTTTTATTAAGATTTTTTTAGACACGCTTGTTACTCACATTTTTTATCTTTTTTTATTAGATGGGATAAAGTTTGTATGAAGTGTTGGTTTAACACATTGTAATATGACTATACAGGATGTGATGATTCACTGTTTATGGTTTTGATTCCGACTGTCCCATCTGTTATGCCATCTATGCTATATAGATACATTGTTATGCTACCTGTGCTATGTAGATACATTGTCTTGTACTGAGGCTTTGATTTCTTTTTTTCTGAGTGTATTTCTTGTATACTGCACTATTATTATTTAGGAAGATGCGGTATGATTATTGACTATGCGGTATAATATAGGATACATTATGACCTCCTCTATATGCGTTGTTATAATATAACTTCAACCCGAGTCATATGTTTAATCTTATTGTATAACTGATTGAATATCGGTATGACGAGCTATTAATGATTGATGACTTATGGGAATAGGTTTGAGTCGCTAGTCGGCGTCTCCAAGGTAACCAGCTCGGGTAGCGGTCACGTGAGGCCGGCGGTGGGCACTGCAGAGGCGCGTCACGCCTGGATGCGACTCCATCCCGATCATGTGATGGGGCGTGTCTATGACGTGGAGCGCTGACGTCGCACTACACGGCCGATGTCTGTGCCTGCGGCTCGGTGCTGGAGCCTGATTGGAAAATGCCACTACGCGCGTAAGTAAACTACCCGTATAAGGGTTAATCGGATTGCAGATGATAAGTTAGTTATATTGTATGAAGGGATTTGATTGGCCTAATTTGGAAAATGGTGCCATCAACCAGGATTGGATAGATCTATACAAGAAGCGCTGAAGGAGAGACGCTGCATTGGCCATTCATCGCTATAGAAACGAGGACGCAGTTTGTACCCATATTGAAATCAGAAGATAAACATCACGCGTTTGCACTATTATATATAGATTAATGCATTGATCTGTATGGCGATGTTTTGTTTTTATATACTATGTACTTGCACATATATTTGATGTCTATTTTGGTATCGGTTTTAGATATATTTATAATGTATAGTTAAGTGGGCTGGCACTGAATAGTGATTGGCTCCCTGCGTGGTGTCCACACTATTTAAGACAGCCCAAAACACTATGGTGTATGCTTGAAATAGACCTGTTGTGCAGTCGAAACGTTGCTGTTGGCTACTTTTATCATGGCTAAAATAAAGATTTTTTGAACTTCAACACCCGGATGGAGCGTTGTCCTTCTACTCTGGAGTCTATGCAGTTTCCAGGAGGGTTCCCTGGACTTGGATCGAGCACCCTGTATAAGTGAGTGCTGTCAGCCATCTTTTCTTATATGTGCTGTATTTGAACCCTGACTGACGTGCACCCAAATCCGTGAATATGGAAACTATAACTAATACAGAGATGGGTGACTCTGATACCGCCATGACTTTTTCATACACTGACGACGATGCTGCACGTATATTATTAGGCTCGAATGTGGATATTGCCTTCTTGAGTAAACCCACGAATGAGATGTTAAGAAGGAAGTGGGAAAATGAGAGGAGAAAATTAATTTAGTCTGAGCTGCATGCTATGACTCTGACAGAATATTTCAGAGCCAGGAGGGTGCCACATGGGTTACGCCCACATTTAAGACCAACCCTATTTCCTGAGAATTTACAGTTCTGTGCAAAATTTGAAGCCATCTCCAATAAATTCGCATTCGATATTATGCTGCTCAATATTGAATTTTTGAATAACTAGCTGGATGTTATTAAAAGGAATATCACGGATTGGGAGGAGCAACTTATGTTTTTTTTCGACCTTACATGTCTTTTTATCGGCCTTACTATCTATGTTACTATATACAATCATTAGGTTCTGTAGAAGGACGTAGATCTGGGGATTCATTATGATGGAATATAGGCTGAACTGGATGGACAAATGTCTTTTTTCGGCCTTACTAACTATGTTACTATGTAACTTAAAGCACAGCTGACAGCACAAGAATGGGGCTCTTTAAAGACCAAAACTGATGAAAATCTAACCAAATTTAGAGCCGACATCGAGACCACTAAAAGGACTAAGTGGATCAGGGATATGGAGGATTATAAGACAGGCCATATTTTTTCTTGGCACAATGGCCCTAATCAGTTTTCCAATACCAGGAGGGGCAAACCCACGACATCTAGGAGGCGGAGGAGACCACAAGAGAGGAAAAACTCTAACTTTGGTTTCACTACAGCTGATTCGGATTCTACTGATGATTCGAACACTATGGGGGCGAAAGGAGCCCATTTTTTAGAACCAGGACGGATGGAGAGAACAAACCCAGGAGACGTGGTCGGAGAGGGGGTCGCAAACATAGGAGGCACAAGAATCAAGGAACAGAGACAAGGGAGGACAGCTACAATGAGGACGAGGAATGCAAAGAACAACAATTAGAGAATAAAGAGTTGGTGGTAAATATTTCCTCTATTACACTATCTGACGTTGAACTTAAATTAATATCTAAGGGACTGTCATTCTGCCCATCCAATTATCCAGACTGGTTTGAGATAGAAATAGATCTACAGCCTTTTTTAGGAGATTGAGACTATCATGTTTTTTTTCAGACAAGGTAGAAAATACAAACTTGATGAGTGGGGATTCCAGACAAGGTTTCTCCTTAAAAGAACTAGGCTTGTACAATAAAAGTACGTTTCAACCCCCTACCAAGAACCACTTTGTGGAATCATATATATGTCTGATACAGAGTGAGGTTGAAAAATTGAAAAATACCTATAAACCTCCTCTGCATCAGAACATAACAGTAAACGAGAGAAAGGTTTTGAGGAATTTGATGAATAATACTGCTCTTACCATCAAAAGAGCAGATAAGGGTGGGGCAGTAGTAATAATGGACAGTTCCAAATATAAAGCTGAAATTCTTAGACAGCTAGATGACCATCTAGTGTATGATAAATTATCCTGTAATCCTACCCTAAGATTTCAAAGAGAGTTACAGCTTGTGATCAGTGACTTCCTAGCCATGGGACTCATTGACCACAAGCTGTCTGAATTCTTGACAGTTGAAGCACCTATTGTGCCAGTACTATATGTACTACCAAAAATCCATAAAGATTTATGTAATCCCCCTGGTAGACCGATAGTCTCAGGGAGGGGGTCTCTCTTCAATAAGACCGCCATCTTTCTAGATCGAGTACTATGCCCCTTTGCTATGTCAGCTAAGTCTTATATTAACCCCTTTACCCCCAAGGGTGGTTTGCACGTTATGGACCGGGCCAATTTTTAAAATTCTGACCACTGTCCCTTTATGAGGTTATAACTCTGGAAAGCTTCAACGGATTCCGGTGATTCTGACATTGTTTTCTCGAGACATATTGTACTTCATGATAGTGGTAAAATTTCTTTGATATTACCTGCATTTATTTGTGAAAAAAACGGAAATTTGGCGAAAATTTTGAAAATTTCGTAATTTTCCAAATTTGAATTTTTATGCAATTAAATCACAGAGATATGTCACACAAAATACTTAATAAGTAACATTTCCCACATGTCTAATTTACATCAGCACAATTTTGGAACCAAATTTTTTTTTTGTTAGGGAGTTATAAGGGTTAAAAATTGACCAGCAATTTCTCATTTTTACAACACCATTTTTTTTTTTAGGGACCACATCTCATTTGAAATCATTTTGAGGGGTCTATATGATAGAAAATACCCAAGTGTGACATTCTAAAAACTGCACCCCTCAAGGTGCTCAAAACCACATTCAAGAAGTTTATTAACCCTTCAGGTGTTTCACAGGAATTTTTGGAATGTTTAAATAAAAATGTTTAGAATTGAGAGTCCTCAGTGGTTGATACCTTTTAATGGCTAACTGAAAAGATGGTAACAAATTGCAAGCTTTCGAGACTACACAGGTCTCTTCATCAGGCAAAGACTAAAACAAATTCTGAAGAATCACATATTTATGCACAACATAGTATTACTATGTTGTGCATAAATATGTGATTCTTCAGAATTTGTTTTAGTCTTTGCCTGATGAAGAGACCTGTGTAGTCTCGAAAGCTTGCAATTTGTTACCATCTTTTCAGTTAGCCATTAAAAGGTATCAACCACTGAGGACTCTCAATTCTAAATATTTTTCTATACACTGGCTAACACGGTACCAAGATATATTTCTTTCCTGTAAATAAAAATGAACATTTAACTTTTTTTCACAAAAAATTTACTTCAGCTCCAATTTGTTTTATTTTACCAAGGGTAACAGGAGAAAATGGACACCAAACATTTTTGTACAATTTGTCCTGAGTACGCCGATACCCCACATGTGGGGGTAAACCATTGTTTGGCTGCATGACAGAGCTCGGAAGCGAAGGAGCGCCATTTGACTTTTCAATGCAAAATTGACTGGAATTGAGATGGGACGCCATGTTGCGTTTGGAGAGCCACTAATATGCCTAAACATTGAAACCCCCCACAAGTGACACCATTTTGGAAAGTAGACCCCCTAAGGAACTTATCTAGAGGTGTGGTGAGCACTTTGACCCACCAAGTGCTTCACAGAAGTTTATAATGCAGAACCGTAAAAATAAAAAATCGTTTTTTTCACAAAAATTGTTTTTTTGCCCCAAATTTTTTATTTTCCCAAGGGTAAGAGAAGAAATTGGACCACAAATGTTATTGTACAATTTGTCCTGAGTACGCTGATATCCCATATGTGGGAGTAAACCACTGTTTGGGCGCATGGGAGTGCTCGGAAGGGAAGGAGCGCCGTTTGACTTTTCAATGCAAAATTGACAGGAATTGAGATGGGATACCATATTGCGTTTGGAGAGCCACTTATGTGCTTAAACATTGAAACCCCCCACAAGTGACACCATTTTGGAAAGTAGACCCACTAAGGAACTTATCTAGATGTGTGGTGAGCACTTTGACCCACCAAGGGCTTCACAGAAGTTTATAACGCAGAGCCGTAAAAATAAAAAATCGTTTTTTTCACAAAAATTGTCTTTTCGCCCCAAATTTTTTCTTTTCCCAAGGGTAAGAGAAGAAATTGGACCCCAAAAGTTATTGTACAATTTGTCCTGAGTACGCTGATATCCCATATGTGGGAGTAAACCACTGTTTGGGCGCATGGGAGGGCTCGGAAGAGAAGGAGCGCCGTTTGACTTTTCAATGCAAAATTGACAGGAATTGAGATGGGATACCATATTGCGTTTGGAGAGCCACTTATGTGCCTAAACATTGAAACGCCCCACAAGTGACACCATTTTGGAAAGTAGACCCACAATGTAACTTATCTAGATGTGTGGTGAGCACTTTGACCCACCAAGGGCTTCACAGAAGTTTATAATGCAGAGCCGTAAAAATAAAAAATCATTTTTTTCACAAAAATTGTCTTTTCGCCCTAATTTTTTTATTTTCCCAAGGGTAAGAGAAGAAATTGGACCCCAAAAGTTATTGTACAATTTGTCCTGAGTACGCTGATATCCCATATGTGGGAGTAAACCACTGTTTGGGCGCATGGGAGTGCTCGGAAAGGAAGGAGCGCCGTTTGACTTTTCAATGCAAAATTGACAGGAATTGAGATGGGATACCATATTGCGTTTGGAGAGCCACTTTTGTGCCTAAACATTGAAACCCCCCACAAGTGACACCATTTTGGAAAGTAGACCCACTAAGGAACTTATCTAGATGTGTGGTGAGCACTTTGACCCACCAAGGGCTTCACAGAAGTTTATAATGCAGAGCCGTAAAAATAAAACAAAAATTTTTTCCCACAAAAATTATTTTTTAGCCCCCAGTTTTGTATTTTCCCGAGGGTAACAGGAGAAATTGGACCCCAAAAGATGTTGTCCAATTTGTCCTGAGTGCGCTGATACCCCATATGTGGGGGGAACCACCGTTTGGGCACATGGGAGGGTTCGGAAGTGAAGGAGCGCCATTTGGAATGCAGACTTAGATGGAATGGTCTGCAGGTGTCACATTGCGTTTGCAGAGCCCCTAATGTACCTAAACAGTAGAAACCCCACACAAGTGACCCCATATTGGAAACTAGACCCCCCAAGGAACTTATCTAGATGTGTTGTGAGAACTTTAAACCCCCAAGTGTTTCACTACAGTTTATAACGCAGAGCCATGAAAATAAAAAAATAAAGATTTTCCCCCCAAAATTATTTTTTAGCCCCTAGTTTTGTATTTTCCCGAGGGTAACAGGAGAAATTGGACCCCGATCGTTGTTGTGCAATTTGTCCTGAGCACGTTGATACCCCATATGTGGGGGGAAACCACTGTTTGGGCACACGGGAGAGCTCAGAAGGGAAGGAGCACTGTTTAACTTTTTCAACGCAGAATTGACTGGAATTGAGATCGGACGCCATGTCGCGTTTGGAGAGCCCCTGATGTGCCTAAACAGTGGAAACCCCCAATTATAACTTAAACCCTAATCCAAACACACCCCTAACCCTAATCCCAATGGTAACCCTAACCACACCTCTAACCCAGACACACCCCTAATCCCAACCCTAACCCTAATTTTAGCCCCAACCCTAACTGTAGCATTAACCCTAGCCCTAACCCTAGCGCTAACCCTAACCCTAGCCCTAACCCTAACCCTAGCCCTAACTTTAGCCCTAACCCTAACCCTAGCCCTAACCCTGGCCCTAGCCCTAACCCTAGCCCTAACCCTAGCCCTAACCCTAACCCTAGCCCTAACCTAACCCTAACCCTAGCCCTAACCCTAACCCTAGCCCTAACCCTAACCCTAATGGGAGAATGGAAATAAATACATTTTTTAAATTTTTTAATTTTTCCCTAACTAAGGGGGTGATGAAGGGGGGTTTGATTTACTTTTATAGCGGGTTTTTTAGCGGATTTTTATAATTGGCAGCCGTCACACACTAAAAGATGCTTTCTATTGCAAAAAATATTTTTTGCATTACCACATTTTGAGAGCTATAATTTTTCCATATTTTGGTCCACAGAGTCATGTGAGGTCTTGTTTTTTGCGAAACGAGTTGACGTTTTAATTGGTAACATGTTCGGGCACGTGACATTTTTTGATCGCTTTTTATTCTGATTTTTGGGAGGCAGAATGACCAAAAACCAGCTATTCATGAATTTCTTTTGGGGGAGGCGTTTATGCTGTTCCGCGTTTGGTAAAATTGATAAATCAGTTTTATTCTTCGGGTCAGTAGGATTACAGCGACACCTCATATATATCATTTTTTATACGATAAAAACTATTTTATAGAAAAAATAATTATTTTTGCATCGCTTTATTCTGAGGACTATAACTTTTTTATTTTTTTGCTGATGATGCTGTATGGTGGCTCGTTTTTTGTGGGACAAGATGACGCTTTCAGCGGTACCATGTTTATTTATATCTGTCTTTTTGATCGCATGTTATTCCACTTTTTGTTTGGCGGTATGATAATAAAGCGTTGTTTTTTGCCTCGTTTTTTTTTTCTTACGGTGTTTACTGAAGGGGTTAACTAGTGATATAGTTTTATAGGTGGGGTCATTACGGACGCGGCGATTCTAAATATGTGTACTTTTATTGTTTTTTTTATTTAGATAAAGAAATGAATTTATGGGAATAATATTTTTTTTCATTATTTAGGAATTTTTATTTTTTATTTTTTTTACACATGTGGAAATGTTTTTTTTTTTTACTTTTTTACTTTGTCCCAGGTGGGGACATCACAGATCGGTGATCTGACAGTGTGCACAGCACTGCAGGCTTCACAGCTCCTGCTCTGAGCAGGCTCTGTGAAGCCACCTCCTGAAAATGTTAGGAAAAAATCTTTCAAGGAATGTGTCTGTGATAGAATTCCGTTTGTCTCCACCTTTAGCCCAGTGAGTAACCGACTCAGTGGTGTTATTAAAAAACATTGGGCCCTTCTACAACAAGGTCTACCTCAAATCCCTGGCTTTAGATCGGTTCCAATGATGTCCTACAGGAGGGGTAAAAACCTAGGTGACAAATTAGTAAAATCTGATTTTGGCACATCTAAAGTGTCGCACCAACAAACTTTAAGCGCACCGAGACTTGGGAATTTCCCATGTCTCGGTTGCGCTTGCTGCAACAATCTACTTAAAGGGGACTCCTTTTGTCACCCACACACTGGAAAGAAATTTCAGTTAAAGGAAAGATATACTTGTGCATCAAGTTATGTCATATATATGATTACCTGTCCCTGTGGACTAGCCTATATCGGGGAGACCACCACTGAAGTGAGGACCCGTATAGGTAAACATAAAAGCACCATTAGAACGGGCCTCACAGAATTACCGGTTCCAAAGCATTTCCTGGAGAATAAACATCTGGTGAACCAGTTAAGATTTAGAGTCATTGATAGTGTGCCTATTCTGAGAAGGGGAGGTGATAGGTTAGGGATGCTTAAAACAAAAGAGATGAGATGGATTTATACCCTGGGTACGTTACAACCCAGGGGTTTAAATATAGAGTTCAATCCACATATATGTACTCCAAAATAATCTATCTCTTTAAATAATTGAAAAATTAATCTTCTTTCCTCCCTCCCCTCTCAGAATTTTTGTCGTCTTTGTTTTTATTACCATTTTTTTTTAGACACGTTTGTTACTCACATATTTTATCTTTTTTTATTAGATGGACAATGGATGAGACAGTCGGTGAACTATGCAGTGGGATAAAGTTTGTATGAAGTGTTGGTTTAACACATTGTAATATGACTATACAGGATGTGATAATTCACATTCCGACTGTCCCATCTGTTATGCCATCTATGCTATATAGATACATTGTTATGCTACCTGTGCTATGTAGATACATTGTCTTGTACTGAGGCTTTGATTTCTTTTTTTCTGAGTGTATTTCTTGTATACTGCACTATTATTATTTAGGAACATGCGGTATGATTATTGACTATGCGGTATAATATAGGATACATTATGACCTCCTCTATATGCGTTGTTATAATATAACTTCAACCCGAGTCATATGTTTAATCTTATTGTATAACTGATTGAATATCAGTATGATGAGCTATTAATGATTGATGACTTATGGGAATAGGTTTGAGTCGCTAGTCGGCGTCTCCCAGGTAACCAGCTCGGGTAACGGTCACGTGAGGCCGGCGGTGGGCGCTGCAGAGGCGCGTCACGCCTGGATGCAACTCCATCCCGATCATGTGATGGGGTGTGTCTATGACGTGGAGCGCTGACATCGCACTCCATGGCCGATGTCTGTGCCTGCGGCTCGGTGCTGGAGCCTGATTGGAAAACGCCGCTACGAGCGTAAGTAAACTACCCATATAAGGGTTAATCGGATTGGAGATGATAAGTTAGTTATATTGTATGAAGGGATTTGATTGACCTAATTTGGAAAACGGTGCCATCAACCAGGATTGGATAGATCTATACAAGAAGCGCTGAAGGAGAGACGCTGCATTGGCCATTCATCGCTATAGAAACGAGGACGCAGTTTGTACCCATATTGAAATCAGAAGATAAACATCACGCGTTTGCACTGTTATATATAGATTAATGCATTGATCTGTATGGCGATGTTTTGTTTTTATATACTATGTACTTGCACATATATTTGATGTCTATTTTGGTATCGGTTTTAGATATATTTATAATGTATAGTTAAGTGGGCTGGCACTGAATAGTTATTGGCTCCCTGCATGGTGTGAGGTCAAAACATTGCTGTTGGCTACTTTTATCATGGCTAAAATAAAGATTTTTTGAACTTCAACACCCGGATGGAGCGCTGTCCTTCTACTCTGGAGTCTATGCAGTTTCCAGGAGGGTTCCCTGGACTTGGATCAAGCGCCCTGTATAAGTGAGTGCTGTCAGCCATCTTTTCCTATATGTGATGCCATAATTAGCGTCACCATCCCGCTTCTCAATATTATGAAAACCTTTCTGCTCACAATTAAAGATGATGCATGTTAGGAGTCGAGTTTCCTCTGCTGCACAGGGGGGATCTCGATCCGTGTCTGCTGCGGTCTCCCATTCGGTATCGGCCGCAGTGGGCTCTGCTCAGCGGAGACGTCGCTCCCAGCGTCTCGCTGGGGCTGATTCGGTGCATAGGGTCACTACTGCCTTTTCTGGCTTTCCTATGGTACCCTGCACTGATCTGCGGCGAGCGAGCCTCTCTGGGACTAAGTCCTTGTTTACTCACACTGAGCATGCCCAGGGCAGGGTCTCCCATTGGAGGTCGAGGGCCACATGTTCGGTCACATGCTCAGGTGCTGCAGTACATTCCATTGGTCCTTCTGGAAGGTCCTGAAAGGGCAAAACATGCTCAGGTACTGCAGCACTTTCCATTGGTCCTTCTGGAAGGTCCTGAAAGGGCAAAAACTTCAGTAGCAGCTTCCTGTGCTGCAACTATATAAACTGCGCATGACCGCACGGCCATGCGCTAGTATCGTCTTATGCTATATGCTTTGCGCCAATGTGGTCATGTGTTTGAATGTGTTCAGGGACCCGGCTGAAATAAGCCCCTAGAATGCTGGCACCTCCGGCGAGGAGATTGTGTTTAAGTGTGTTCAGGGACCCGGCTGAAATAAGCCCCTAGAATACTGGCATCTCCGGCGAGGAGTTTTGTATGCATGCATGACCACTCACTGCTCACATCTGGGTAGTTGGCCTGTGCCTCTGTGAAAGTCTAACAGGGCACAGAGCTTTCCTCTCGCGGTTACTCTGTGAAGCTAACAGAGTTGGTATATACCGCCATATAGAGCTGCCATTATTTAGCAGCAGGTGCTTTCCTGCACGGTGGATCCCGGGTTGCGAACGCACCAATTCCATTTAATAAATTATATATTTGGTGCGTTCCGCCAACCCTAACAGTATACTAGCGCCAGGATCTGGCTAAGTAATGGCGGATGAACAGCGATTGCAGGGGTACATCCAGCTGCTGGAGGGCCGGTTGGCGTCTCTTGAGCGTGCAACCTCGGCGGTGGATGTTACCGCAATAGCAGTTCAGGCTGCTAGCGTGGCTGCAGCAGCTTTACCCACTGCCACCTCTGTTCCGACCCTATCTCACCGTCCTTTGCCTGAGAGATACTCTGGGGACAGTAAGTCCTGTAGGGGTTTCGTGAGCCAATGTGGTATACACCTCGAGCTTCTGGCTGCATGTTTCCCTACTGAGCGGGCAAAGGTGGGATTCATAATCTCTCTCCTGTCGGACAGAGCGTTGGAGTGGGCTACGCCGCTGTGGGAGCGCAACGATCATGTGGTGCGGAGTGTTCCTAGGTTTCTGGACACTCTGAAACAGGTCTTTTTAGGACCTCAAGTCACCCATGATACAGCGCTCCAACTGCTGGCTTTGACTCAGGGTTCAACCATGGTCAGCCATTTTGCTGTTCACTTCCGGACATTAGCGTCTGAGTTGGAATGGCCAGATAAAACCCTCATTCCCGTATTTTGGAGGGGGCTGGCTGACCATGTGAAGGATGCTTTGGCCACTAGGGAGATTCCCGCCACACTGGAGGAGCTCATAGCCGTATCTACTTGTATTGACCTCCGTTTTAACGAGCGGAGGTTGGAGCGAGCCCAGTGTAGGCAGAGGTTTCGGCTGGCTCCCACCTTCGCCAAACCTTTGGAATCTCCAGTCCAGGCATCCGAGTCACATGAGGCCTTAGAGGTGACACGAGCGGGATCCAAGTCTCAGTCCGCCCGTGCACATAAGGTCCGTCATGTTTGCCAGCAGTCAGGACACCTTGCCTCCAAGGGTCCTCAGCGGTCGGGGAAACGTCAGCGTCTAGTGGCAGTTGGAGGAGGTACACTAGACACGGCGACGTTTGCCTCAAAGTTGTCCTTCAAGGGGACAATTACCATAGGCCCATCCACTCTTATGGTCGAGCTATGCGTGGATTCTGGGGCAGAGGGTAACTTTATGTCTTCCGCTTTTGCCCAGCGTCACGCAATACCCTTGGTGATGCTCGCCAAGCCGGTAACCGTTCTAGTGGTAAATGGGTCAACACTACCTTCACAGATTACCCACCAAACCATTCCTTTCACGCTATCTGTGTCTCCATCACATCAGGAGATAATCTCCCTATTAGTCATTCCTGAGGGAATTGATGAGGTCCTGTTGGGGATACCATGGCTTCGCTACCATTCTCCTCATATTGAGTGGTCCTCTGGGAGAATTTTGGGTTGGAGTAAATCTTGCGAGGGTAGATATCTAAGGGAGTGCGTTCAGGTTGCTACTACACAGGTACCCGCAGATCTTTCCTCTCTCCCCAAGCACTTTTGGCCCTATGCAGACGTGTTCTCCAAAAGAGCTGCGGAGACCCTTCCGCCTCACCGCCCCTATGACTGTCCTATTGACCTCTTGCCTGGTGCTGAGCCTCCCCGGGGTCGAGTCTATCCGTTATCTCTCCCGGAGACGGAGGCAATGTCCCAGTACATCCAGGAGAATCTGGCAAGAGGATTCATTAGGAAGTCAGTGTCACCGGCAGGGGCAGGGTTCTTCTTCGTACAGAAGAAGACTGGAGACTTACGTCCATGCATAGACTACAGGGGTCTTAATGCCATCACCGTTAAGAGCAAGTACCCACTACCCCTGATATCTGAGCTGTTTGATAGGCTACGGGGAGCGAGGGTATTTGATTCGCATCCGTGAGGGGGATGAATGGAAGACGGCTTTTAACACCAGGAATGGGCACTATGAATATCTGGTGATGCCCTTCGGGCTCTGTAATGCCCCAGCCGTTTTCCAAGACTTTGTGAATGACATCTTCCGGGATATGCTCACCACCTCGGTCGTAGTCTATCTGGATGATATTCTCATCTTCTCTCCAGATATTGACTCCCATCGGAGAGATGTTCGCAAAGTCTTCGACCTCTTACGGGCAAACTCCCTCTACGCCAAGTTGGAGAAGTGTGTGTTTGAGCAGGAGTCCTTGCCTTTCCTTGGTTATATCATCTCTGCCCAGGGTTTGGCTATGGATCCTGCCAAGCTACAGGCTGTAATGGACTGGAAGGACCCCATTCTCTTATAGCGGTGCAGCGCTTTATGGGGTTCATTAATTACTATCGCCAGTTCATTCCACACTTCTCAACTTTGGTAGCTCCCTTGGTTGCTCTCACCAAGAAGGGAGCAAATCCCAAGTTGTGGTCAGAGGAGGTCTCCAAAGCCTTTCTCTCGATCAAGTCACACTTCGCTAGCGCTCCCATCCTACATCGCCCCGATGTTGATAAGCCATTTATCTTGGAGGTGGCTGCCTCATCCGTTGGTGCTGGAGCAGTCCTTTTCCAAAAGGATGCTCAAGGTCGGAAGCATCCTTGCTTCTTCTTCTCCAAGACCTTCACACCAGCGGAGAGGAATTATTCCATCGGGGACATGGAGTTGCTGGCCATGAAGGTGGTTTTTTCGGAGTGGAGACATCTCTTGGAGGGAGCTCGCTTTCCCTTCCAAGTCTTCACTGACCACAAGAACTTGGTGTATCTGCAAACGGCCCAGCGGCTGAATTCTCGCCAGGCTAGATGGTCCCTGTTCTTCTCCCGGTTCCATTTTACTCTCCATTTCCTCTCCGGGGAGAAGAACGTTCGTGCTGACGCTCTCTCCCGCTCCGTGGTGTCATCGGAGGAGGAGGAGCCTCGGCTTATTGTCCCTTCTGAGAGCCTGAGAACTGTAGCTCCGGTTTCGCTAGAGTCTGTGCCCCCGGGCAAGACTTTCGTACCAGCTAACTTGCGACCGGAGGTTCTCTCTTGGGCTCACTCCTCCAGAGTGGGTGGGCATTTTGGGACCAAGAGGACATCTGAGCTTCTGGCGAGAACATACTGGTGACCGCATATGGCCCGAGATGTCAAGGACTATATTCAGGCGTGCGTTTCTTGCGCCCAGAATCGGTCTCCTCGGCAACGGCCTGCTGGGTTGCTTTACCCTCTACCGGTGGCAGACAGGCCCTGGGAGATGGTTGGGATGGACTTTGTGGTGGGTCTACCCAAGTCGCGTGGCTGCTCCATTATTTGGGTTGTCACCGACCATTTCTCCAAGATGGTGCATTTGGTGCCGCTTCCTCGGTTACCCTCAGCACGGGCCTTGGCGGTGTTGTTCATTAAACACGTTTTCCGTTTGCATGGTATGCCTGATAAGATTGTCAGCGATCGGGGTCCCCAGTTCGCATCTCGGTTTTGGAGAGAGCTCTGCCGTTTACTCAGCATAGAGTTAAACCTCTCCTCTGCATACCATCCCGAGACGAATGGGTTGGTGGAGAGAACCAACCAGACTCTGGTGACATATTTGCGACATTTCGTCTCTGCTAGGCAGGATGACTGGGCATCTTTGCTACCTTGGGCGGAATTTGCCCTGAACAACGCCGTAGCTGATTCCACTGGTCAAACTCCTTTTCTCCTTAATTACGGCCAGCATCCGCGTGTCCCTGTGCCCATGCCCGTGTCATCCACCGATTCTAGGGTGGCAGACTGGGCGGTGGAGGCACGTGACATCTGGGACCGCACACAGGATGCCATTCGGGCCTCCAAGGAGAGAATGAGGGTTTCGGCTGATACACACCGGCGCCCCGCTCCGGTCTTTGCTCCTGGCGACTTAGTGTGGCTCTCCGCCCGTAACATCAGGCTGCGAGTTGAGTCCACTAAGTTTGCTCCTCGCTACATTGGCCCGTTTAAGGTTTTGGAACAGGTCAACCCTGTGGTCTACCGTTTGGCTATTCCTCCACGCCTTGGTATCACCGATACTTTCCACGTTTCCCTCTTAAAGCCCGTTCATTTGTCCCAGTTTTCCGAGTCATCTGCCGGGACATCGGGTTCATCCACGGATGAGTTTGAGGTGAATGCTATTGTGGGGTGCAAGGTGGTACGTGGCAAGAAATTTTATCTGGTGGGCTGGAAGGGTCACGGCCCAGAGGATAGAACCTGGGAGCCTGTGGAGCACATTCGGGCTCCGCTGCTTATCGCAGCTTTTGAGCGTAGTGAGGCTCAAGGAGGGAGGGGCCCTAGGAGGGGGGATAATGTTAGGAGTCGAGTTTCCTCTGCTGCACAGGGGGGATCTCGATCCGTGTCTGCTGCGGTCTCCCAGTCGGTATCGGCCGCAGTGGGCTCTGCTCAGCGGAGACGTCGCTCCCAGCATCTCGCTGGGGCTGATTCGGTGCATAGGGTCACTACTGCCTTTCCTATGGTACCCTGCACTGATCTGCGGCGAGCGAGCCTCTCTGGGACTAAGTCCTTGTTTACTCACACTGAGCATGCCCAGGGCAGGGTCTCCCATTGGAGGTCGAGGGCCACATGTTCGGTCACATGCTCAGGTGCTGCAGTACATTCCATTGGTCCTTCTGGAAGGTCCTGAAAGGGCAAAACATGCTCAGGTACTGCAGCACTTTCCATTGGTCCTTCTGGAAGGTCCTGAAAGGGCAAAAACTTCAGTAGCAGCTTCCTGTGCTGCAACTATATAAACTGCGCATGACCGCACGGCCATGCGCTAGTATCGTCTTATGCTATATGCTTTGCGCCAATGTGGTCATGTGTTTGAATGTGTTCAGGGACCCGGCTGAAATAAGCCCCTAGAATGCTGGCACCTCC
The DNA here is from genome assembly GCF_032444005.1 of Ranitomeya imitator. NCBI lineage: Eukaryota > Metazoa > Chordata > Amphibia > Anura > Dendrobatidae > Ranitomeya > Ranitomeya imitator. The sequence goes on from NC_091286.1 coordinate 594,194,678, forward strand.
GGCGAGGAGATTGTGTTTAAGTGTGTTCAGGGACCCGGCTGAAATAAGCCCCTAGAATACTGGCATCTCCGGCGAGGAGTTTTGTATGCATGCATGACCACTCACTGCTCACATCTGGGTAGTTGGCCTGTGCCTCTGTGAAAGTCTAACAGGGCACAGAGCTTTCCTCTCGCGGTTACTCTGTGAAGCTAACAGAGTTGGTATATACCGCCATATAGAGCTGCCATTATTTAGCAGCAGGTGCTTTCCTGCACGGTGGATCCCGGGTTGCGAACGCACCAATTCCATTTAATAAATTATATATTTGGTGCGTTCCGCCAACCCTAACAGTATACTAGCGCCAGGATCTGGCTAAGTAATGGCGGATGAACAGCGATTGCAGGGGTACATCCAGCTGCTGGAGGGCCGGTTGGCGTCTCTTGAGCGTGCAACCTCGGCGGTGGATGTTACCGCAATAGCAGTTCAGGCTGCTAGCGTGGCTGCAGCAGCTTTACCCACTGCCACCTCTGTTCCGACCCTATCTCACCGTCCTTTGCCTGAGAGATACTCTGGGGACAGTAAGTCCTGTAGGGGTTTCGTGAGCCAATGTGGTATACACCTCGAGCTTCTGGCTGCATGTTTCCCTACTGAGCGGGCAAAGGTGGGATTCATAATCTCTCTCCTGTCGGACAGAGCGTTGGAGTGGGCTACGCCGCTGTGGGAGCGCAACGATCATGTGGTGCGGAGTGTTCCTAGGTTTCTGGACACTCTGAAACAGGTCTTTTTAGGACCTCAAGTCACCCATGATACAGCGCTCCAACTGCTGGCTTTGACTCAGGGTTCAACCATGGTCAGCCATTTTGCTGTTCACTTCCGGACATTAGCGTCTGAGTTGGAATGGCCAGATAAAACCCTCATTCCTGTATTTTGGAGGGGGCTGGCTGACCATGTGAAGGATGCTTTGGCCACTAGGGAGATTCCCGCCACACTGGAGGAGCTCATAGCCGTATCTACTTGTATTGACCTCCGTTTTAACGAGCGGAGGTTGGAGCGAGCCCAGTGTAGGCAGAGGTTTCGGCTGGCTCCCACCTTCGCCAAACCTTTGGAATCTCCAGTCCAGGCATCCGAGTCACATGAGGCCTTAGAGGTGACACGAGCGGGATCCAAGTCTCAGTCCGCCCGTGCACATAAGGTCCGTCATGTTTGCCAGCAGTCAGGACACCTTGCCTCCAAGGGTCCTCAGCGGTCGGGGAAACGTCAGCGTCTAGTGGCAGTTGGAGGAGGTACACTAGACACGGCGACGTTTGCCTCAAAGTTGTCCTTCAAGGGGACAATTACCATAGGCCCATCCACTCTTATGGTCGAGCTATGCGTGGATTCTGGGGCAGAGGGTAACTTTATGTCTTCCGCTTTTGCCCAGCGTCACGCAATACCCTTGGTGATGCTCGCCAAGCCGGTAACCGTTCTAGTGGTAAATGGGTCAACACTACCTTCACAGATTACCCACCAAACCATTCCTTTCACGCTATCTGTGTCTCCATCACATCAGGAGATAATCTCCCTATTAGTCATTCCTGAGGGAATTGATGAGGTCCTGTTGGGGATACCATGGCTTCGCTACCATTCTCCTCATATTGAGTGGTCCTCTGGGAGAATTTTGGGTTGGAGTAAATCTTGCGAGGGTAGATATCTAAGGGAGTGCGTTCAGGTTGCTACTACACAGGTACCCGCAGATCTTTCCTCTCTCCCCAAGCACTTTTGGCCCTATGCAGACGTGTTCTCCAAAAGAGCTGCGGAGACCCTTCCGCCTCACCGCCCCTATGACTGTCCTATTGACCTCTTGCCTGGTGCTGAGCCTCCCCGGGGTCGAGTCTATCCGTTATCTCTCCCGGAGACGGAGGCAATGTCCCAGTACATCCAGGAGAATCTGGCAAGAGGATTCATTAGGAAGTCAGTGTCACCGGCAGGGGCAGGGTTCTTCTTCGTACAGAAGAAGACTGGAGACTTACGTCCATGCATAGACTACAGGGGTCTTAATGCCATCACCGTTAAGAGCAAGTACCCACTACCCCTGATATCTGAGCTGTTTGATAGGCTACGGGGAGCGAGGGTATTTACAAAGTTAGATCTGCGGGGTGCTTACAACCTGATTCGCATCCGTGAGGGGGGATGAATGGAAGACGGCTTTTAACACCAGGAATGGGCACTATGAATATCTGGTGATGCCCTTCGGGCTCTGTAATGCCCCAGCCGTTTTCCAAGACTTTGTGAATGACATCTTCCGGGATATGCTCACCACCTCGGTCGTAGTCTATCTGGATGATATTCTCATCTTCTCTCCAGATATTGACTCCCATCGGAGAGATGTTCGCAAAGTCTTCGACCTCTTACGGGCAAACTCCCTCTACGCCAAGTTGGAGAAGTGTGTGTTTGAGCAGGAGTCCTTGCCTTTCCTTGGTTATATCATCTCTGCCCAGGGTTTGGCTATGGATCCTGCCAAGCTACAGGCTGTAATGGACTGGAAGGACCCCATTCTCTTATAGCGGTGCAGCGCTTTATGGGGTTCATTAATTACTATCGCCAGTTCATTCCACACTTCTCAACTTTGGTAGCTCCCTTGGTTGCTCTCACCAAGAAGGGAGCAAATCCCAAGTTGTGGTCAGAGGAGGTCTCCAAAGCCTTTCTCTCGATCAAGTCACACTTCGCTAGCGCTCCCATCCTACATCGCCCCGATGTTGATAAGCCATTTATCTTGGAGGTGGCTGCCTCATCCGTTGGTGCTGGAGCAGTCCTTTTCCAAAAGGATGCTCAAGGTCGGAAGCATCCTTGCTTCTTCTTCTCCAAGACCTTCACACCAGCGGAGAGGAATTATTCCATCGGGGACATGGAGTTGCTGGCCATGAAGGTGGTTTTTTCGGAGTGGAGACATCTCTTGGAGGGAGCTCGCTTTCCCTTCCAAGTCTTCACTGACCACAAGAACTTGGTGTATCTGCAAACGGCCCAGCGGCTGAATTCTCGCCAGGCTAGATGGTCCCTGTTCTTCTCCCGGTTCCATTTTACTCTCCATTTCCTCTCCGGGGAGAAGAACGTTCGTGCTGACGCTCTCTCCCGCTCCGTGGTGTCATCGGAGGAGGAGGAGCCTCGGCTTATTGTCCCTTCTGAGAGCCTGAGAACTGTAGCTCCGGTTTCGCTAGAGTCTGTGCCCCCGGGCAAGACTTTCGTACCAGCTAACTTGCGACCGGAGGTTCTCTCTTGGGCTCACTCCTCCAGAGTGGGTGGGCATTTTGGGACCAAGAGGACATCTGAGCTTCTGGCGAGAACATACTGGTGACCGCATATGGCCCGAGATGTCAAGGACTATATTCAGGCGTGCGTTTCTTGCGCCCAGAATCGGTCTCCTCGGCAACGGCCTGCTGGGTTGCTTTACCCTCTACCGGTGGCAGACAGGCCCTGGGAGATGGTTGGGATGGACTTTGTGGTGGGTCTACCCAAGTCGCGTGGCTGCTCCATTATTTGGGTTGTCACCGACCATTTCTCCAAGATGGTGCATTTGGTGCCGCTTCCTCGGTTACCCTCAGCACGGGCCTTGGCGGTGTTGTTCATTAAACACGTTTTCCGTTTGCATGGTATGCCTGATAAGATTGTCAGCGATCGGGGTCCCCAGTTCGCATCTCGGTTTTGGAGAGAGCTCTGCCGTTTACTCAGCATAGAGTTAAACCTCTCCTCTGCATACCATCCCGAGACGAATGGGTTGGTGGAGAGAACCAACCAGACTCTGGTGACATATTTGCGACATTTCGTCTCTGCTAGGCAGGATGACTGGGCATCTTTGCTACCTTGGGCGGAATTTGCCCTGAACAACGCCGTAGCTGATTCCACTGGTCAAACTCCTTTTCTCCTTAATTACGGCCAGCATCCGCGTGTCCCTGTGCCCATGCCCGTGTCATCCACCGATTCTAGGGTGGCAGACCGGGCGGTGGAGGCACGTGACATCTGGGACCGCACACAGGATGCCATTCGGGCCTCCAAGGAGAGAATGAGGGTTTCGGCTGATACACACCGGCGCCCCGCTCCGGTCTTTGCTCCTGGCGACTTAGTGTGGCTCTCCGCCCGTAACATCAGGCTGCGAGTTGAGTCCACTAAGTTTGCTCCTCGCTACATTGGCCCGTTTAAGGTTTTGGAACAGGTCAACCCTGTGGTCTACCGTTTGGCTATTCCTCCACGCCTTGGTATCACCGATACTTTCCACGTTTCCCTCTTAAAGCCCGTTCATTTGTCCCAGTTTTCCGAGTCATCTGCCGGGACATCGGGTTCATCCACGGATGAGTTTGAGGTGAATGCTATTGTGGGGTGCAAGGTGGTACGTGGCAAGAAATTTTATCTGGTGGGCTGGAAGGGTCACGGCCCAGAGGATAGAACCTGGGAGCCTGTGGAGCACATTCGGGCTCCGCTGCTTATCGCAGCTTTTGAGCGTAGTGAGGCTCAAGGAGGGGGGGGCCCTAGGAGGGGGGATAATGTTAGGAGTCGAGTTTCCTCTGCTGCACAGGGGGGATCTCGATCCGTGTCTGCTGCGGTCTCCCAGTCGGTATCGGCCGCAGTGGGCTCTGCTCAGCGGAGACGTCGCTCCCAGCATCTCGCTGGGGCTGATTCGGTGCATAGGGTCACTACTGCCTTTTCTGGCTTTCCTATGGTACCCTGCACTGATCTGCGGCGAGCGAGCCTCTCTGGGACTAAGTCCTTGTTTACTCACACTGAGCATGCCCAGGGCAGGGTCTCCCATTGGAGGTCGAGGGCCACATGTTCGGTCACATGCTCAGGTGCTGCAGTACATTCCATTGGTCCTTCTGGAAGGTCCTGAAAGGGCAAAACATGCTCAGGTACTGCAGCACTTTCCATTGGTCCTTCTGGAAGGTCCTGAAAGGGCAAAAACTTCAGTAGCAGCTTCCTGTGCTGCAACTATATAAACTGCGCATGACCGCACGGCCATGCGCTAGTATCGTCTTATGCTATATGCTTTGCGCCAATGTGGTCATGTGTTTGAATGTGTTCAGGGACCCGGCTGAAATAAGCCCCTAGAATGCTGGCACCTCCGGCGAGGAGATTGTGTTTTCAGGGACCCGGCTGAAATAAGCCCCTAGAATGCTGGCATCTCCGGCGAGGAGTTTTGTATGCATGCATGACCTGGGAGCTGGGACCTGGGAAGCCTGGGAGCTTTCTAGGTAAGTTCCCATGATCTATGAACATCCAGCAGAGGGCGCCTCACCGCAAATGAAGCTAAATATAGATCATTGATCTATATTTAGCCTCATTCCCCGGGGTTTTGCAGCAAGGAGCAGCCTGCATTAGCGGAACTCCTTGCTGCAAAATGTTTTAACCCCTTCAGAAGGATTTACATCGTTGGACGTTACAGATCTGCGGAGGGTAAGTATATTGTTGGTTTATTATGATTTTTTACTTACAGAACGAGGGTCTTCAGTGACTGGATTGGGCGTAGAATAAAATACTCCAACAACCATTGTTTTTATTTCATTAAAATAATTTTAAATAATTTGTTTGTGTTTTATTTAACCCTTTACTACAATTGGATTAATAATGGATAGGTGTCATAATTGACGCCTCTCCATTATTAATTAGGCTTAATGTCACCTTACAATAGCAAGGTGGCATTAACCCTTCATTACCCCATATCCCACCGCTACACGGGAATGGGAAGAGAGTGGCCAAGTGCCAGAATAGGCGCATCTTACAGATGTGCCTTTTCTGGGGTGGCTGGGGGCAGGTGTTTTTAGCCAGGGGGGGCCAATAACCGTGGACCCTCTCCAGGCTATTAATATCTGCCCTCAGTCACTGGCTTTACTACTCTGGCGGAGAAAATTGCGCGGGAGCCCACGCCAATTTTTTCCGCCATTTAACCCTTTATTTTAAGAGCTAGAACGGCCAAATTTTGCAGATACACACTACTGACATTAGTAGTGTGGAATCTGCAAAAAAAATGGAGAGAAGACATGGTTTACTGTATGTAAAACATGTCTCAAATCATGTCGGGTTTAGGAAGGAGAAAGAAAAAGCCGGTAATTGAAGTACCGGCTTTCAAGCTGTATAGCGCTGGAATAAATATTAATATATATACATATATGTGTCTCACTGACATATATATATATACAGTATATATATATATATACCTATTCTATGTGTACACATTTATTCTACCTATTGGACTGTAAGCTGTCAGTGTGATTTTACTGTACACCGCACTGAATTACTGGCTTTTCTCTCTAACAGCGCTGTGTATTTCTCGCAAGTCACACTGCTTGTCCGTGTGTAATCCGTATTTTTCACGCTTCCATAGACTTTCATTGGCGTATTTCTTGCGCAGTACGGTGACAAACGCAGCATGCTGCGATTTTGTACGGCCGTAGAAAGCCGTATAATACTGATCAGTAAAATACGGCAGATAGGAGCAGGGGCATAGAGAATAATTGTGCCGTATTTTTTGCGAGTTTTACGGACGTAGTTTCTGCGCTCTTACGTCCGTAAAACTCGCAAGTGAGAAGCCGCCCTTACTCTACTTATATATAGCACTATTTGGCATTCAGAAAATACAGGCCACATATTTGGCAGTGTGATATTTCCGTGACAGGCCTCATATATCTGCGTACTCCAAGTTTGGGCTTTGTAAGCCGGTTTCCCACCTTTTTTCCTGTCTGTTACTTTAATTACATACAGCACTATTTTGCATTCAGAAAATGCAGGCCACATATTTGGCAGTGTGATATTTCCGTGACAGGCCTCATATTTCTGCATGCTTCAAGTTTGGCCATTGAAGGCCGGTTTTCCACTCTTTTTCCTGTTTGTTTCTCGAATTATATACAGCACTATTTTGCACTGAAAAAAAACAGGCCACATATTTGGCAGTGTGATATTTCCGTGACAGGGCTCAAATATCTGCAAGCTCCATGTTTGGCCATTGTAGGCCGGTTTCCCACTTTTTCCCCATCTGTTACTCTAAATAAATACAGCACTATTTTGGATTCAGAAAGTACAGGCCACATATTTGGCTGTGTGATATTTCCGTGACAGCCCTCATATATCTGCGTGCTCAAAGTTTGACCACTGTAGGACGGTTTTCCACTTTTTTTCCTATCTGTAACTGAAATTATATACAGCACAATTTTGCATTTAAAAAAAAAACAGGCCACATATGTGTGATATTTCCGTGACAGGCCTCACATATCTGCATGCTCCAAGTTTGGACATTGTTGGCCTCTTTACCACTTTTTTTCCCGTCTGTTACTCTAATTATATACAGCGCTATTTTGCATTCAGAAAATACAGGCCACATAATTTCCAGTGTGATATTTCCGTGACAGGCCTCACATATCTGCGTGCTCCAAGTTTGGCAATTGTAGGTCGGTTTCCCACTTTTTTTCCTGTCTGTTACTCTAATTATATACAGAACTATTTTGCATTTTTTTTTAAAAAAGGCCATATATTTGCCAGTGTGATAATTCCCACTTTTCCCCATCTGTTACTCTAAATAAATACAGCACTATTTTGGATTCAGAAAGTACAGGCCACATATTTGGCTGTGTGATATTTCCGTGACAGGCCTAATATATCTGCGTGCTCAAAGTGTGGGCAATGTAGGTCGTTTTACCACTGTTTTTGCTGCCTTTTACTGTACTTATATACAGCACTATCTTGCATAAATTAAATTCACAAAAAAGCCCCCAAAAATAGAATACAGTCTGTTATTTCAGGCTGAGGCCTGCCTGGTGTCTGTGTTTGAAAAATCATAGATTTGCAGACATACTGATCAGATATCATTTCGCTCCTAATAAATACATTTGAGTTGATCTTTTGAAATATTGCAGTAGTTCATTTAAAATGGGCAAGGCAAGGGGCAAGGGATGGGGAAGTGGACGTGATGCTGATGGTGCATGCAGAGGATGAGGCCGTGGCCAAGGTGAAAGTGGGCCGCAACAAAGACCCACATCTTCTCACTCGACCTTCCTGTCCCAGTTTCTAGGGGACTGCAGCACACCACTATTGAAGCCAGATCAGTGTGAAATGGTTGTTGGTTGGATAGCGGATAATGCTTCCAGTCACTTAGCCACCATCACCACCACCATGTCTTCCACATGGTCAAGTCTGAGTAGCCGTGAGTGTGGCCTGGATATTCCTCACCCCGATCCTCCTTCCTTTCACCATGCCGAGTGCCCTGAGACAACTGATACCACACTTGGACACTCTGAAGAGCTGTTCAGTTTTCCATTTCAAGATTCTGGACTCTCAGCCGGTCACCTTAAAGTGGTGACAGCTGAGATTGCATGTAGAAATGCCAAAAGCTTTGAACAGCCCAGTCACAGGAAGGCGATGTTGGGAAAGTGTCAGAAGAGGTGGACAATGATGAGACACAATTGCCAGAAAGTCAGGAGGACTAGCAGGGTGCGGATGCGGAAGACAAGGTGGTGGATGACTATGAGACTGACCAAACCTGGCAGTAGGACATGCAGAGCGAGGGCAGCGGCACACATGGGGAAGGAGGCATATCACCCCAACAGTCAGGAAGAAGCAGTGTAGTGGCCACGACAGAAGGCTTGCATCCATTCCCCATAACACCAACATGGTTATTTTTTAAAGACTCTGCCGATAACCCCAAACAGGCCATTTGCAGCACCTGTCATGCTTGCATCAGCAGTGGTAGAAAAACAACCAGCCTGACCACCACCAGCATGATCAGGCACATGCAGCAAAGCACCTGACTTTGTGGTCCGAACTCCAGGCTCCAGGACCACTGTCTGCAAGTCACACCACTGCTTCTTCCACTGTTTTGCGTAGAAGCTAATCCCCAGTATACCGTGCATGTGAAGATGCCTCTAGCCCTGCACCGGTTGTTGCCCACAGTCAAGCAGCACTATCATCAAGCTCGTCCACGTCCTTGTCCCAGCACAGCCTTCAGTTGTCTATACCCCAGTCTTTGGAATGCAAGCGGAAATACCCATCCAACATCCTACAGGCCACAGTCCTAAATTCTAACTTTTCTCTTCTGCTTGCGCTAGAAATGTTGCCTTTTAGGCTAGTTGAGATAGAAGCTTTCCACAACCTGATGGCAGCTGCCGTCCCAAGGTACTCGGTCCCCAGTCGCCACTATTTCTCCCGGTGTGCCATACCAGCATTACACCAGCATGTGTCCCACAACATTACCCGTGCCCTCAGAAATGCTGTTACAGGGAAAGTCCACCTAACCATGGGCACGTGGACAAGTGCTTGTGGGCAGGGATGGTACATCTCACTGACGGCACACTGGGTTAACATAGTGGAAGCCGGGACCCATTCGGATCTGAGGATGGAACACATCCTCCCCATGCCGAGGATTGCTGGCCCTACATCAATCAGGGTTGCCCCCACAGTCTATAGCTCCTGCACCTCCTCCTCTTCTTCCTCCATCTCTGAAATCACCACAGAAGCTGGAAGCACTGCAGCACTGCCTCAGCCAAGCAGCAACAGGCTGTGCTGAAGCTAATCTGCATAGGTGACAAACTACACAATGCAGAAGAGTTGTGGACAGCTCTAAAAGAGCAGTCAGATATTTGGATGACACCTCTGAACCTAGAGCCAGACATGGTCATGTGCGACAATGGCCGTAACCTGGTGGTGGCGTTGAGGCAATTTGATCTCACACACGTCCCTTTCTTGACTCATGTGCTTAACCTTGTGGTTTAACATTTTCTGAAAAGCTACCCAGAGATGCCAGATCTGCTAGTGAAAGCACGCCGTCTGTCTGTCCATTTTAGAAAGTCAGCTACAGCTTCAGCAGCCATTGCCGAGCTTCAGCAGCGTTTGCAGCTTTGAGCTCAACAACTGGTGTGTGATGACCCCACGCGCTGGAACTCTACGCTGCATATGTTGGAAAGGATTTGTGAGCAGAAGAGGGCAGTTTATGACTACCAACATCAACAAGGCCATCGATATTCAGTTCAGACTCCACACATAAGACCTCAGGAGTGGACATGGATGTCAGACATATGTACCATCCTCCAAAACTTTGAGGACTGCACCAAGAAGGTGAGCGGCGATGATGCAATAATTAGTAAAATCTGATTTTGGCACATCTAAAGTGTCGCACCAACAAACTTTAAGCGCACAGAGACTTGGGAATTTCCCATGCCTCGGTTGCGCTTGCTGCAACAATCTACTTAAAGGGGACTCCTTCTGTCACCCACACTGGAAAGAAATTTCAGTTAAAGGAAAGATATACTTGTGCATCAAGTTATGTCATATATATGATTTCCTGTCCCTGTGGACTAGCCTATACCGGGGAGACCACCACTGAAGTGAGGACCCGTATAGGTAAACATAAAAGCACCATTAGAACGGGCCTCACAGAATTACCATTCCAAAGCATTTCCTGGAGAATAAACATCTGGTGAAACAGTTAAGATTTAGAGTCATTGAAAGTGTGCCTATTCTGAGAAGGGGAGGTGATAGGTTAGGGATGCTTAAAACAAAAGAGATGAGATGGATTTATACCCTGGGTACGTTACAACCCAGGGGTTTAAATATAGAGTTCAATCCACATATATGTACTCCAAAATAATCTATCTCTTTAAATAATTGAAAAATTAATCTTTTTTCCTCCCTCCCCTCTCAGAATTTTTGCCGTCTTTGTTTTTATTACCATTTTTTTAGACACGCTTGTTACTCACATTTTTTATCTTTTTTTATTAGATGGACAATGGATGAGACAGTCGGTGAACTATGCAGTGGGATAAAGTTTGTATGAAGTGTTGGTTTAACACATTGTAATATGACTATACAGGATGTGATGATTCACTGTTTATGGTTTTGATTCCGACTGTCCCATCTGTTATGCCATCTATGCTATATAGATACATTGTTATGCTACCTGTGCTATGTAGATACATTGTCTTGTACTGAGGCTTTGATTTCTTTTTTTCTGAGTGTATTTCTTGTATACTGCACTATTATTATTTAGGAAGATGCGGTATGATTATTGATTATGCAGTATAATATAGGATACATTATGACCTCCTCTATATGCGTTGTTATAATATAACTTCAACCCGAGTCATATGTTTAATCTTATTGTATAACTGATTGAATATCGGTATGACGAGCTATTAATGATTGATGACTTATGGGAATAGTTTTGAGTCACTAGTCGGCGTCTCCAAGGTAACCAGCTCGGGTAGCGGTCACGTGAGGCCGGCGGTGGGCGCTGCAGAGGCGCGTCACGCCTGGATGCGACTCCATCCCGATCATGTGATGGGGCGTGTCTATGACGTGGAGCGCTGACGTCGCACTACACGGCCGATGTCTGTGCCTGCGGCTCGGTGCTGGAGCCTGATGGGAAAACGCCACTACGCGCGTAAGTAAACTACCCGTATAAGGGTTAATCGGATTGCAGATGATAAGTTAGTTATATTGTATGAAGGGATTTGATTGGCCTAATTTGGAAAATGGTGCCATCAACCAGGATTGGATAGATCTATACAAGAAGCGCTGAAGGAGAGACTCTGCATTGGCCATTCATCGCTATAGAAACGAGGACGCAGTTTGTACCCATATTGAAATCAGAAGATAAACATCACGCGTTTGCACTGTTATATATAGATTAATGCATTGATCTGTATGGCGATGTTTTGTTTTATATACTATGTACTTGCACATATATTTGATGTCTATTTTGGTATCGGTTTTAGATATATTTATAATGTATAGTTAAGTGGGCTGGCACTGAATAGTGATTGGCTCCCTGCGTGGTGTCCACACTATTTAAGACAGCCCAAAACACTATGGTGTATGCTTGAAATAGACCTGTTGTGCGGTCGAAACGTTGCTGTTGGCTACTTTTATCATGGCTAAAATAAAGATTTTTTGAACTTCAACACCCGGATGGAGCGCTGTCCTTCTACTCTGGAGTCTATGCAGTTTCCAGGAGGGTTCCCTGGACTTGGATCGAGCACCCTGTATAAGTGAGTGCTGTCAGCCATCTTTTCTTATATGTGCTGTATTTGAACCCTGACTGACGTGCACCCAAATCCGTGAATATGGAAACTATAACTAATACAGAGATGGGTGACTCTGATACCGCCATGACTTTTTCATACACTGACGACGATGCTGCACGTATATTATTAGGCTCGAATGTGGATATTGCCTTCTTGAGTAAACCCACGAATGAGATGTTAAGAAGGAAGTGGGAAAATGAGAGGAGAAAATTAATTTAGTCTGAGCTGCATGCTATGACTCTGACAGAATATTTCAGAGCCAGGAGGGTGCCACGTGGGTTACGCCCACATTTAAGACCAACCCTATTTCCTGAGAATTTACAGTTCTGTGCAAAATTTGAAGCCATCTCCAATAAATTCGCATTCGATATTATGCTGCTCAATATTGAATTTTTGAATAACTAGCTGGATGTTATTAAAAGGAATATCACGGATTGGGAGGAGCAACTTATGTCTTTTTTCGACCTTACATGTCTTTTTATCGGCCTTACTATCTATGTTACTATATACAATCATTAGGTTCTGTAGAAGGACGTAGATCTGGGGATTCATTATGATGGAATATAGGCTGAACTGGATGGACAAATGTCTTTTTTCGGCCTTACTAACTATGTTACTATGTAACTTAAAGCACAGCTGACAGCACAAGAATGGGGCTCTTTAAAGACCAAAACTGATGAAAATCTAACCAAATTTAGAGCCGACATCGAGACCACTAAAAGGACTAAGTGGATCAGGGATATGGAGGATTATAAGACAGGCCATATTTTTTCTTGGCACAATGGCCCTAATCAGTTTTCCAATACCAGGAGGGGCAAACCCACGACATCTAGGAGGCGGAGGAGACCACAAGAGAGGAAAAACTCTAACTTTGGTTTCACTACAGCTGATTCGGATTCTACTGATGATTCGAACACTATGGGGGCGAAAGGAGCCCATTTTTTAGAACCAGGACGGATGGAGAGAACAAACCCAGGAGACGTGGTCGGAGAGGGGGTCGCAAACATAGGAGGCACAAGAATCAAGGAACAGAGACAAGGGAGGACAGCTACAATGAGGACGAGGAATGCAAAGAACAACAATTAGAGAATAAAGAGTTGGTGGTAAATATTTCCTCTATTACACTATCTGACGTTGAACTTAAATTAATATCTAAGGGACTGTCATTCTGCCCATCCAATTATCCAGACTGGTTTGAGATAGAAATAGATCTACAAGCCTTTTTTAGGAGATTGAGACTATCATGTTTTTTTTCAGACAAGGTAGAAAATACAGACTTGATGAGTGGGGATTCCAGACAAGGTTTCTCCTTAAAAGAACTAGGCTTGTACAATAAAAGTACGTTTCAACCCCCTACCAAGAACCACTTTGTGGAATCATATATATGTCTGATACAGAGTGAGGTTGAAAAATTGAAAAATACCTATAAACCTCCTCTGCATCAGAACATAACAGTAAATGAGAGAAAGGTTTTGAGGAATTTGATGAATAATACTGCTCTTACCATCAAAAGAGCAGATAAGGGTGGGGCAGTAGTAATAATGGACAGTTCCAAATATAAAGCTGAAATTCTTAGACAGCTAGATGACCATCTAGTGTATGATAAATTATCCTGTAATCCTACCCTAAGATTTCAAAGAGAGTTACAGCTTGTGATCAGTGACTTCCTAGCCATGGGACTCATTGACCACAAGCTGTCTGAATTCTTGACAGTTGAAGCACCTATTGTGCCAGTACTATATGTACTACCAAAAATCCATAAAGATTTATGTAATCCCCCTGGTAGACCGATAGTCTCAGGGAGGGGGTCTCTCTTCAATAAGACCGCCATCTTTCTAGATCGAGTACTATGCCCCTTTGCTATGTCAGCTAAGTCTTATATTAACCCCTTTACCCCCAAGGGTGGTTTGCACGTTATGGACCGGGCCAATTTTTAAAATTCTGACCACTGTCCCTTTATGAGGTTATAACTCTGGAATGCTTCAACGGATCCCGGTGATTCTGACATTGTTTTCTCGAGACATATTGTACTTCATGATAGTGGTAAAATTTCTTTGATATTACCTGCATTTATTTGTGAAAAAAACGGAAATTTGGCGAAAATTTTGAAAATTTCGTAATTTTCCAAATTTGAATTTTTATGCAATTAAATCACAGAGATATGTCACACAAAATACTTAATAAGTAACATTTCCCACATGTCTAATTTACATCAGCACAATTTTGGAACCAAATTTTTTTTTTGTTAGGGAGTTATAAGGGTTAAAAATTGACCAGCAATTTCTCATTTTTACAACACCATTTTTTTTTTTAGGGACCACATCTCATTTGAAATCATTTTGAGGGGTCTATATGATAGAAAATACCCAAGTGTGACATTCTAAAAACTGCACCCCTCAAGGTGCTCAAAACCACATTCAAGAAGTTTATTAACCCTTCAGGTGTTTCACAGGAATTTTTGGAATGTTTAAATAAAAATGTTCAGAATTGAGAGTCCTCAGTGGTTGATACCTTTTAATGGCTAACTGAAAAGATGGTAACAAATTGCAAGCTTTCGAGACTACACAGGTCTCTTCATCAGGCAAAGACTAAAACAAATTCTGAAGAATCACATATTTATGCACAACATAGTATTACTATGTTGTGCATAAATATGTGATTCTTCAGAATTTGTTTTAGTCTTTGCCTGATGAAGAGACCTGTGTAGTCTCGAAAGCTTGCAATTTGTTACCATCTTTTCAGTTAGCCATTAAAAGGTATCAACCACTGAGGACTCTCAATTCTAAATATTTTTCTATATACTGGCTAACACGGTACCAAGATATATTTCTTTCCTGTAAATAAAAATGAACATTTAACTTTTTTTCACAAAAAATTTACTTCAGCTCCAATTTGTTTTATTTTACCAAGGGTAACAGGAGAAAATGGACACCAAACATTTTTGTACAATTTGTCCTGAGTACGCCGATACCCCACATGTGGGGGTAAACCATTGTTTGGCTGCATGACAGAGCTCGGAAGCGAAGGAGCGCCATTTGACTTTTCAATGCAAAATTGACTGGAATTGAGATGGGACGCCATGTTGCGTTTGGAGAGCCACTAATATGCCTAAACATTGAAACCCCCCACAAGTGACACCATTTTGGAAAGTAGACCCCCTAAGGAACTTATCTAGAGGTGTGGTGAGCACTTTGACCCACCAAGTGCTTCACAGAAGTTTATAATGCAGAACCGTAAAAATAAAAAATCGTTTTTTTCACAAAAATTGTTTTTTTGCCCCAAATTTTTTATTTTCCCAAGGGTAAGAGAAGAAATTGGACCACAAATGTTATTGTACAATTTGTCCTGAGTACGCTGATATCCCATATGTGGGAGTAAACCACTGTTTGGGCGCATGGGAGTGCTCGGAAGGGAAGGAGCGCCGTTTGACTTTTCAATGCAAAATTGACAGGAATTGAGATGGGATACCATATTGCGTTTGGAGAGCCACTTATGTGCTTAAACATTGAAACCCCCCACAAGTGACACCATTTTGGAAAGTAGACCCACTAAGGAACTTATCTAGATGTGTGGTGAGCACTTTGACCCACCAAGGGCTTCACAGAAGTTTATAACGCAGAGCCGTAAAAATAAAAAATCGTTTTTTTCACAAAAATTGTCTTTTCGCCCCAAATTTTTTCTTTTCCCAAGGGTAAGAGAAGAAATTGGACCCCAAAAGTTATTGTACAATTTGTCCTGAGTACGCTGATATCCCATATGTGGGAGTAAACCACTGTTTGGGCGCATGGGAGGGCTCGGAAGAGAAGGAGCGCCGTTTGACTTTTCAATGCAAAATTGACAGGAATTGAGATGGGATACCATATTGCGTTTGGAGAGCCACTTATGTGCCTAAACATTGAAACCCCCCACAAGTGACACCATTTTGGAAAGTAGACCCACAAAGTAACTTATCTAGATGTGTGGTGAGCACTTTGACCTACCAAGGGCTTCACAGAAGTTTATAATGCAGAGCCGTAAAAATAAAAAATCATTTTTTTCACAAAAATTGTCTTTTCGCCCTAATTTTTTTATTTTCCCAAGGGTAAGAGAAGAAATTGGACCCCAAAAGTTATTGTACAATTTGTCCTGAGTACGCTGATATCCCATATGTGGGAGTAAACCACTGTTTGGGCGCATGGGAGTGCTCGGAAAGGAAGGAGCGCCGTTTGACTTTTCAATGCAAAATTGACAGGAATTGAGATGGGATACCATATTGCGTTTGGAGAGCCACTTTTGTGCCTAAACATTGAAACCCCCCACAAGTGACACCATTTTGGAAAGTAGACCCACTAAGGAACTTATCTAGATGTGTGGTGAGCACTTTGACCCACCAAGGGCTTCACAGAAGTTTATAATGCAGAGCCGTAAAAATAAAACAAAAATTTTTTCCCACAAAAATTATTTTTTAGCCCCCAGTTTTGTATTTTCCCGAGGGTAACAGGAGAAATTGGACCCCAAAAGTTGTTGTCCAATTTGTCCTGAGTGCGCTGATACCCCATATGTGGGGGGAACCACCGTTTGGGCACATGGGAGGGTTCGGAAGTGAAGGAGCGCCATTTGGAATGCAGACTTAGATGGAATGGTCTGCAGGTGTCACATTGCGTTTGCAGAGCCCCTAATGTACCTAAACAGTAGAAACCCCACACAAGTGACCCCATATTGGAAACTAGACCCCCCAAGGAACTTATCTAGATGTGTTGTGAGAACTTTAAACCCCCAAGTGTTTCACTACAGTTTATAACGCAGAGCCATGAAAATAAAAAAATAAAGATTTTCCCCCCAAAATTATTTTTTAGCCCCTAGTTTTGTATTTTCCCGAGGGTAACAGGAGAAATTGGACCCCGATCGTTGTTGTGCAATTTGTCCTGAGCACGTTGATACCCCATATGTGGGGGGAAACCACTGTTTGGGCACACGGGAGAGCTCAGAAGGGAAGGAGCACTGTTTAACTTTTTCAACGCAGAATTGACTGGAATTGAGATCGGACGCCATGTCGCGTTTGGAGAGCCCCTGATGTGCCTAAACAGTGGAAACCCCCAATTATAACTTAAACCCTAATCCAAACACACCCCTAACCCTAATCCCAATGGTAACCCTAACCACACCTCTAACCCAGACACACCCCTAATCCCAACCCTAACCCTAATTTTAGCCCCAACCCTAACTGTAGCATTAACCCTAGCCCTAACCCTAGCGCTAACCCTAACCCTAGCCCTAACCCTAACCCTAGCCCTAACTTTAGCCCTAACCCTAACCCTAGCCCTAACCCTGGCCCTAGCCCTAACCCTAGCCCTAACCCTAGCCCTAACCCTAACCCTAGCCCTAACCTAACCCTAACCCTAGCCCTAACCCTAACCCTAGCCCTAACCCTAACCCTAATGGGAGAATGGAAATAAATACATTTTTTAAATTTTTTAATTTTTCCCTAACTAAGGGGGTGATGAAGGGGGGTTTGATTTACTTTTATAGCGGGTTTTTTAGCGGATTTTTATAATTGGCAGCCGTCACACACTAAAAGATGCTTTCTATTGCAAAAAATATTTTTTGCATTACCACATTTTGAGAGCTATAATTTTTCCATATTTTGGTCCACAGAGTCATGTGAGGT